>NC_053038.3:123599550-123902580 GCF_002575655.3 Aegilops tauschii subsp. strangulata | reverse complement strand
AAGCACTGGAGGATTTAAGCGCCAAACAAGAGAAAGTTAATAAGCTTGCTAAGCATCTTGCCAGCATTATGGGTACCCAGGATATTGTTTCTTGAGATCTTCTAAAGTGGTTTCAGTTCTGGATTTGTTTTGCTACGGCGTTTATTTGCGCTGGTCGCCAACTTTGACAACCAGTGTATATGATATGCTGCTTTGTTCCCTATATTTGCACTGGTGGCGAACTTTGATGCCCAGTGGATGTAATATGTGTAATAGCCGTGATAGCCTAGCGTTAGTTGCTTGCTTATTTATTTCCTTGTTGTCTTGTTTATTTGTTTGCTTGTAGTCATTGCAGTTCTTTTTCCGCGGTTAGCTAGTGGCTGCAATAACCTATTTTTTAAAACTAGGCCACAATAACCATGGGCTAATATTTACTGTAGTGACACTGGGCCTCCTACTGGCCGTAGAAACAGTGGGCCTTCTACGGGCCGTAGAAACAGTGGGCCTTCTACGGGCCGTAGAAACAATGGGCCTTCTGCGGGCCGTATCATCAATGGGCCTTATACGGGCCGTATGATCGATTGGCCAAACATGGGCCAAACAGACCGCATTATGGCCGTAAACGGGCTAGAGTTGGAATCGTCCATTCATGGGCCGACCATAACGGGCCATCGTTAATAGGCCGTATTTGATGACGCTATGAAAACGGCCCAACGTATTAACGGACCACAAACGGGCCAACTGTAACCACGGGCTAAATTTGGCCCACAAGCAGAAAATGACAGTAACGGGCCGTAAGTAAACGAATGCTGGAAATGAGCCCAAGAATAAATGGGCTCTGAGAAGGCCGAAAGATAACATGGGCTGGAAACAGCCCAACGGAATAACGGGCCGTTAATGGGTATAAAGTGATACACTGTTCATTACGGGCCAGTTTCACCACGGGCCGTTAATGGGTGTAAAGTGACACACTGTTTATTACGGGCCAGTTTCACCACGAGCCGTTAATAGGCCAAGAGTTACATAGGGCCTCATATGGGCCGAAAGACGTCATGGGCCATACATGGGCCAGAAGTGAAAACGGGCTGGAATCATATTGGATGGCCCAGATGACGCTACTGGGCCTAATTCGGATAGGGCGTAACGGGCCTTGGGTTAGCGGGCTGTAAATGGGCTATATGCGAACAGGCCGTTAACAGGCTTTCCATGGGCCGGCCCGCCACCTTTTGACCAAGTCAAACGGGCTGGCCTTTTCACAGGAATGGGCCTCTGTTGGACCGTGCCACGTGTCGACGTATCATAGGCGCCTTCTGTCCAATGAGTGGATGACATCTGCCCCAACGATGAGCCGACACGTGTTTCCTCCAGCCAATGATGATTTTACACGTGGAAAATCCCCATTGGTCGGGGCTGTTAACGGGTTATCGGATCCAAAATCCGACCCGATAGCTTAACGGTGTTCCGTTACGGTGGATGCCACGTGTCGGTCACCCTTGATGAAAGCACTTCTGTGACGCGCGATTTATCGTCATGGAAGTGCACACTTCCGTGATGATAATTTTGGTAATGTCATGGAACACTTCTACGACAGCACAGGTATGAGTATCTTGATTCTGTCATAAAATCGTCATGGATTTACATGCATGACAAAAAGCGCGACCTACTGTGACAAAAACGTATCATCACGGAAGTGTATTTTTTTTGTAGTGACCGTTGTGGTGTAATACCCTACTCCAGTGTGGTGGTGGTGGATTGCCTCTTGGGCTGATGATGAACAATACAAGGGGAAGAACAGCCTCCTGAGGTTGAGGTGTTCTTGTGCTTGGTGTGTGGCTAAGGATCAGGTGAGATGCCCCTGGATCAGATGCCTCTACTGTGGTGGCTAGTTCTACTTATATAGGCCCTGGTCCTCTCCCCAAATATTGAGTGGGAAGGGAGCCAACAACGGCCAATTTGGAAGGGGACAGCTAGTACAGCTTATCCTGACAAAAGCGGTCTTCGCCTGCAAAAGGCTCTGGTGGTGACGCCGTCTTGAGCTCCATGGTGACCTCCGTCCTGTCGTCCTGCTGGTCTTGGTCTCGTTGCACCGATATGGAAACCTTTGCTTGATGCCTTGGTACTCCGCGCCTGCGCTTGCCCCCTTGGCACCAAAGAGGAAACAAGGACGCTGCGCGCGCTGACGCCCGCCTGGTCTCGATCGTCATGGCTCACGTCACGAGAACCTCGCGAGGTTTGCCTTGCCTTGATCTCTCCGCCCCTCGTGGGCCTGCGTGGCGAGGCCGCTCCTGAGGAGGTCTTGCATCGCCCGCCTCGTGAGGCTTGGCCCCTCGCGAGGGTCTTGAATGCCTTGTTGATGAAGATGGGCCGCATAGTCCTGCTAGCTCAGCCACGCCGTGGGCCGCAGGCAGGCAAGTCTGGGGACCCCCGTTCCCAGAACACCGACAGAAACCAAAAAGCACAATAGCTTACTAGCTGGAACACCGAAAACGCACTTGGCCAGGTTAAGCATCATTTTGTAGACCCGGAGGTTGTCAAAGGTCTCCTTCAAATCATCTAACAAGGTCTCTTTCTTCCTTGATTTCACAACTATGTCATCCACATAAGCATGAACATTGCGTCCAATTTGATTATGGAGGAAATTCTGAACACAAAGTTGATAAGTCGCCTGGGCACACTTGAGCCAAAAAGGCATAGACACATAGCAGATGGCTCCAAAAGGAGTGATAAAGGCTGTCTTCTCCTGGTCCTTAACTGCCATCTTGATCTGATGATAACCAGAATAAGCATCTAGAAAACTCAAACGCTCACAACCCGCCGTAGCATCGATGATCTGATCAATACGAGGGAGAGCAAAAGGATCAGCCAGACAGGCCTTGTAAAGGTCTGTATAATCCACACACATACGCCAAGTGTCGTTCTTCTTCAGTACCAGCACCAAGTTAGCCAACCACTCAGGATGAAAAACTTCAATAATAAACCCACCCGCCAAGAGCCGGGCTACTTCTTCACCAATGGCCTTGTGTCTCTCTTCATTAAAATGACAAAGGAATTGCTTGACCGGTTTAAACTTTGGTTCAACAATGAGAGTGTTCTCGGCGAGTTCCCTCGGTACACCTGACATGTCTGAAGGCTTCCATGCAAAGATGTCCCGGTTCTCACAGATGAACTCGATGAGCACGCCTTCCTATTTCGGATCCATATTAGCACTCTGAACTGCTTGGATGAGTCGCCAGGAACAAAGTCAACCAGCTTAGTGTCATCCGCTGACTTAAACTTCAACAAGGGGTCATGCTCTGTGGTTGGCTTTTTCAAAGGTGTCATATCTGCCAGGTCAACATTATCTTTGTAGAACTTCAACTCCTCTGTCGCACAAACAGACTCAGCATAAGCAGCATCTCCCTCTTCACACTCCAAAACTATCTTCCTGTTGCTGTGTACTGTGATAGTGCCCTTACGACCCGGCATCTTAAGCTGCAGATAAAGATAACAAGGTCGTGCCATGAATTTAGCATAAGCCGGCCGTCCAAACAGGGCGTGATAAGGGCTCTTGATCTTGACTACTTCAAAAGTCAATGTCTCAACTCTGTAATCATGATCATCGCCAAAGGCTACTTCCAAAGCTATCTTACCCACCGGGTACGCCGACTTACCAGGCACCACCCCATGAAAAATAGTAGAAGACGGCTTAAGATCTCTGTCAGTCAAATTCATACGGCAAAAAGTATCATAGTAAAGGATATTGATGCTGCTACCTTCATCCATAAGCACCTTAGTAAACTTGTACCCTCCAACCTGAGGCGCAACCACCAAAGCCAATTGACCTGGATTGTCAACCCGGGGCAGGTGATCCTCGCGTCTCCATACAATAGGATGTTCAGACCATCGCAAGTATCGAGGGACTGCCGGCTGAACCGCGTTCACCGCCCGCTTATGGATCTTCTGGTCTCGTTTGCATAAGCTCGTGGTAAAAACATGATATTGACCACTATTCAGCTGCTTCGGATTACTCTGATAGCCAGACTGCTGCTGCTGATTCCCTTGACTAGGTTGTTGATTAAAACCACCTTGATTGCCTTGGCCCTGAAAACCGGAGCTTGAGCCGCCACCTCCAAAGCTAGGTCCATGAGAGCCAGATCCTGACCTGCCATGCGGGCCATGATTGTTCTGGAAAAAGCTGGAATTTCTATACTCCCTCATGATGAAGCAATCTTTCCACAAATGACTAGCTGGCTTCTCTTGCATACCGTGCTTTGGGAAAGGTTGATTCATCATCGCCTCAAGATTGAACTTTGGCCCTCCAAACCTGGGCGTTGAAGCTTTCCCCTTACGACGCTGATTATTACCCTGTGTGTTGGTATTGGCCACAAAGTCTGAACCGTCGTCCATCTGCTTGCGCTTACCATTGTTACCTTGACCCGCCATATTATGTTGATGTCCCATTACATTGCCACTCTTCTTCCCCTTGCCGGTCTTCTCCTCATCAGACTCAGGGTCCTTAGTACTATCAGAGTCGGCATATTTGACAAGAGCCTGCATGAGCTCTCCCATATCATTGTAGTGGTGCTTAAGCCGCCCCAACTTCTGCTTAAGGGGAAGGAAACGACAATTCTTTTCCAACATCAGGACGACTGAACTGGCGTTGATACTGCGTGATGAGTGGATAACGTCCGAGATCCGGCGCACCCAATTAGTTGTTGACTCGCCCTCACCCTGGACACAAGAGTCTAAATCCAGAATCGACATAGGTTGCTTGCACGTGTCTTTGAAATTCTGGAAAAAATATGTTTTCAATTCGGCCCACGACCTAATGGAATTAGGGAGCAATCCTTTTAGCCAAGTACGTGCTGGCCCATCCAACATCATGGTGAAGTATTTAGCACATGCAGCATCACTGACGCCCAACATCTCCATGGCCATCTCATAGCTCTCAATCCAGGCCTCTAGGGGCTGATCCACCGTGTAATTAGGCACCTTCCGGGGGCCCTTAAAATCCTTAGGTAAGTGCTCGTTACGTAGAGCCGACACTAAACATGGTACACCAAGAGTTCTAGAGGTCACTCCTGCCTCTACAGACAACGATGGGCAAGCCGGAGATTGTTGATGAGACGCCAACTGAGCCGCCAGCTCAGCCTCCCGACGTGCCCTGCCGTGATCTACCAAAGCCTGAGCATCGTTACCAGCATGCGGCGGGTCATGCCTACGAGGCTGGTTATGGTGCCACTCACTGCTTGAAACCGCTGGTGAATCAATGTGCCTGCTAAAACTCCGGCTTGGACGCGGGGTTGAATGAATCCGTTCACGACTGTATGAGTAAGCCGCCTGTTGAGCCACCGATGTCTGAAGAAGCTCTCCGGCCCTCCATATCTCCATCGTGGCTAGAGACTCGCCTTCGACGGGGAGAGCCGCCAATCGCGTAGCTGCAACAATCATATTGTCTAGAGGGTTAGAATAATGACCCGACGGTGTCGGAACATGCTGAGGCGGAGTCAAATTTAAACAAGGCGGGTCTACAGCACGTGCCTGAACCGGCGCTCCAGTAACGGGTGCCTCGACAACCTGGTTTACCACGGGCGGGTCACTGGTTCCTGCCCCAGGTGTGTTGAAAAGGTTCCTAGCCTCAAACTCTGTGGGCAGACGTGTCTGGTGCCTCCTCCTCATAACGGTGTTTGAAGCGTTCTAATCCAAGGTAAGCTGGAACGACTCTGCCTGGGTCCGATGTGATTGCGCATCCAAGGCGGCCCACTCTGTCGCCATCCTAGCGTTCTCAATAGTAAGTTATTCCTTGGCTTGAGCTATCTCATCTCGCAGCTTTGCGACATCCACTTTATGCTGTTCTTGAGTCTCTGGGGTTACCTCTGCCCCCATTAAAGTAGCCAAAGCGCCCAAAAGCTCGGTCAGAACCTGAGCCGGCAGGCACGCAGAGCCAGTTGCTCCAGCCGTCGCTACAGCCGTTGAACTGGAAGTCATGGCCACAGCAGGTGTTGAATTGAGCACTGGTTGTATGCCAGCCATGAATATCGCAACCCAGTCCGGCGGCTCATAGGGGTCCGGAATACTGTCGCCATCAAAACAGGCCCCAAGCCCACCATCTTGCAATTGATATATGGAATCGGCCTCGCTGGTTGAGGACTCATCACCAGAGCAGATGGCCGTCTCTCCACTGGACACAGACCCTTCCTCAAGATCTACTCCTTGAGTAAAGCCCACAAAAGCATGCTTCACGGCGGGTCGAACCTTGGCGGGTCGTGCACGCTGAGCCGTCTCGACGATGTCGGTGTAGGTGTCCGGCTCAGGTTTCGACTCACCAATCTTGCCGATGAAGACGTGGATTCCGCCGAAGGGGACCCGATATCCGTACTTGATTGAGCCGGCCTCAGGGCCCCAGCCATCGTCGTTGATGTAGAGCTTGCCGCGGCGACTCTTGGTCACCCGGCCTACGGCATATCCCTTGATCCCTCTGAAGCTGCCCTTCAAGAACTCGAAACCACCGTGCGCTGGCCCCATGGTGGGCGCCAACTGTCGTGGACTTAACACGACAGATGCCCTAGCAAAAGGACTTAGGTGTGGAGCCATCGCAACTAGGTTAGCTTGAAGGGGTTAAATGGGACAAAGGACACAGAGAGTTTACCCAAGTTCGACCCCTCTTAATGAGGTAAAAGCCTACTCCTGCTTATTGCTTGGGTTTCGATTACCAGGGAGCGTATACGCTTGAGCTAGTTCTCGACTTGTTGTTACTCGAGTTAACTTGCCGCCGGGTCACCCCTTTATATACAGGTTGATGCCCGGCGGCTTACAGAGTCCCGGTCGGCTCATACAAGACGTGTCCGGCTCGGTATCTAACTAAGCTTGCCTTACAATACAAGTCAAACATATGGCAGCTCACACCCATGGGCCTCAAGTCATCCCCAGGTTTTGGGCCTTTAGTAAGCTTGCTCTATGAACCGCCATCTTCACATCTTCTTGGGCCTATTCATCTTAAGCCGCTAGTGGCATGACCTGGCCCCTCCTGGGTGGGTCATACCCTGTAGTTATATCCCCAACAAGCATGTTAATGGCCCGTCACACAAATGGGCCAATAATGGGCCGATGTATATTACAACATGCTATCGGCCCGTGATTTGTTCGCCACAATTAAGGCTCAATCTAGTTCTCAACCTGTTAAAAGCCTATTTAATTTGCCGGCCCAATTAAGGCAAGCGGTTTACTCGGCCTTTTAAAGGCACGAAACTAATAGTGGGCTAACTAATGGCCCAAGATGATTGTAGGCCCACGGTTCGGCCCGTACTAGCGATTGGCGACCGACCAATTTTAGTACCGACATTATTTTTTATAAACCTAACCTATTGGCTCATTGCACTCCGAACAAAGATTACGACCTTTTCTCAAAGTGACGACAGCTTAAACAACAAATAAATTACAACATCGTGGCGAAGAATAAACCTAGACTATACAACAAAGAAATTACAACATATTACATCCCCTGGGCATAAAAGTTCACCGCCAGTGATGATAAAGGGCAACCAGATAGCAGATTCCATAAATTGGGCAGGTCGTCACTAGTGGAAGTAAACATGCCGACAAAATAATAGACAGAACCGACAACACTTCAACACAGTTCAAGAAAGGTTAGCCCAGCCGAGGAGCTGCAGCACAAGCAACTTAGCAACCTGATGAGACTGCGCTTGTTTGACGCTTATATCCACCAACTTAAGCTGCATAGCATCAATAGACGACTTCTACTTATGGTTAATCATGCATAGAGATTGGAGTTCTAGTCAGATTTGAGCTGAAGCATGTCTTTCTGCTTGAATTTCAGACTGAAGAAGTCGAACAGATTCAGGCGGCGACTTCATCGAGCTTGTGTCACTGAGTAAGTGTAGGATCGAAAGTATGTCTAGAGGGAGGGTGATTAGACTACTTGACCAAATAAAAATCTAGCCTTTTCCCAATTTTAAGTCTTGGCAGATTTTAGCAACTTAACACAAGTCAAGTAATCAACCTAAACATGCAATTCTAAGAGTATAGCAGCGGAATGCAAATCATTGCATATGAAGGTAAAGGGGAGGAGTTTGGAGGGAGCAAACACAATGTAGACACGGAGATTTTTGGCGTGGTTCCGATAGGTGGTGCTATCGTACATCCACGTTGATGGAGACTTCAACCCACGAAGGGTAATTGCTGCGCGAGTCCACGGAGGGCTCCACCCACGAAGGGTCCACGAAGAAGCAACCTTGTCTATCCCACCATGTCCATCGCCCACGAAGGACTTGCCTCACTTGGGTAGATCTTCACGAAGTAGGCGATCTCCTTGACCTGACAAACTCCTTGGTTCAACTCCACAATCTTGACGGAGGCTCCCAAGTGACACCTAACCAATCTAGGAGACATCACTCTCCAAAAGGTAATAGATGGTGTGTTGATGATGAACTCCTTGCTCTTGTGCTTCAAATGATATTCTCCCCAACACTCAACTCTCTCTCATAGATTTGGATATGGTGGAAAGATTATTTGAGTGGAAAGCAACTTGGGGAAGGCTAGAGATCAAGATTCTTGTGGTTGGATTGGAATATCTTGTTCTCAACACTTGAGTAGGTGGTTCTCTCTCAGAAAATGAATGTTGGAAGTGTAGGCACGTTCTGATGGCTCCCTCCATGAATGGATGATGGGTGGAGGGGTATATATAGCCTCCACACAAAATCTAACCGTTACGCACAATTTACCAAACTCGGTGGGACCGAATAGTGAAACTCGGTCAGACCGATATGGTTCAAAATGTGAACGTTAGGCTTTTTGCTGGGACCGATGCGTTAGGGTTAGGGCATAACTTGATCTCGGTGAGACCGATCACATGAACTCGATGAGACCGATTTCAGTAATAGGCAAATAGAGAGTTGGTCAGGCAAACTCAGTGGGACCGATCGCTCATTTCGATGAGACCGAAACGTTACGAAAGGGAAACAGAGAGTTTGCATTGCAAACTCGGTGGAGCCGACCGCTCATCTCGGTTGGACCGAAACGTTAGGAAGGGAAACAGAGAGTTTGCAATCCCATCTTGGTGAGACCGAGATCCCTATCGGTGAGACCGAACGGATTAGGGTTTCTGGCTATGGCTATGTCAAATGAACTCGGTGGCGCTGGATGGATCAAATCAGTGGGGCCGAGTTTGACTTTAGGTTTAGGACATATGTGGAAATGAGAAAGTGGTTGAGGGCTTTTGGAGCATATCACTAAGCATTTTGAGCAAGCAAGCCATGAAGCAACACCTCATCCCCTTTTAATAGTATTGGCTTTTCATATGGACTCAATGTGATCTTGGATCACTAAAATGAAAATGTAGAGTCTTGAGCTTTTGCCAAAATGTGTCCTTAGCATTTTGAGGGGTCCACATCTCTAGTCCATGCCATGCCAATCATTGAACTTTCTGAAATGATTAACTTGAAAGAATATTAGTTCAATGAGCTATATGTTGTTAAGAATTACCAAAGCCACCCGGGGATTAGTTGCACTTTCAATCTCCCACTTTTGGTAATTGATGACAACATATAGATCAAAGCTTCGACAAATGATAATAAAAATGAAATACATCGTCACTTTGAGAAGTATGTGATAAGCAAGAGCTCCCCCTAAATTTGTGCATTATTTAAAATTTGCTTTTGAATGCAAATGCACAATCAATTAGGATCATGGCTTACTCTTCCATGTCACATACATCTTGGTGGAGCGCTCAAAATGATAGAATGTGAAATATGCACTCATCACCAAGACAAAGTGTGAATGATCATACATGAGAGATAGAGAATATCATCATTCAAGCACAAGCATTAAAGTATGATATGATCAAGCACATGACCATACAAGTATCTCACACACAAATAAATAGAGTATCAACCAACTAAGCAAGCAAATAAGTAGCAAGAGATAGCAAAAAGGAGCAAAGCACTCTCTCTCTCTCGAAGCCTATGATCTATACACTTTCTCCCCCTTTGGCAACAAGTTACCAAAAATCTTGAAAATGCATAGTGATATGCGGCTCTCTAAGCTTGATCTTCGGGAGCTCCGGAGTTCGAAGGTGGCGTGGAGAGGAGTCCTGCAACAAATGCATCTGAGCAAAACCAAGGAGCTGGTGGAGTTGCAACTGGAGGGGCAACTGAAGGTGTGGCTGCAGGAGCTGAAGTTGTAGCCCTAGCGTCTGTCACTGGCACTGCTGCAGATCTTTGCCTTCTGGGCACCCTTTGATAAGCATCAGTGGTGGTCTTGTCACTCCTATCCTCAAGCTCTTCTTGAATCTTCTCGACAGAAGTCTGAATTTCAGTCACCTTGACATCTAGATCATGTATCTTTGTTTCGATGATCCTTTCAAGACTCTCTTGATTTTTGAGTCAGGTTGGCCAAACCTTTCTCAATCCTCAAAGTAGCCTGAATGAGATAGCCAAGTTGATCTTGTTTGGACTTGAGAAAAACTTGTGAAGCCTCTTCAGCACTTGGCATCTTGGCTGCCTTCTCTGCTTTTGCTTTTTCTCTCTTCTCCCGAGCCTCTACTGATGTAGGATCTGAAGCATCCATGACAATTGTGTTGTACTCACGATCAGGCCTCAGGGGAAGGTGCTCTTTGTCTAGGAGATACATTCCTTTCCCCATCTTGGAGTTGATGAGCATCTGAATGTGTGGAGCATACCCACATGATCTCTTTTGGTCTGCTGCAGTTCTCTTGATTGTTTCAACTATCAAGTTCATCACCTTGAATTTCTGTGGCACATCAAACAATTGAAGCAAGTTGATGGAGTGGCCTCTGATCATCCTGTGATCTCCTGATTTGGGCAACAAGGTGTGCCTCATGGTGTTCATGGTGGCCAATCCAGACAACAAATAGTACACCGAACCTAGCTTGTGTGTCTCCAAGGCTTTGTCAAGAATTTCCTTATACATGTTGGCCATGGAGTTGTGATCCTTCTTGCGCTTTGCATAGACATCAATGTCATCCTCAGCTTCTTCTGGAGCATTGATAAGCTTTGCCCACTCAGCAACAGTAGATTGGTACCTTGTACCTTCAGTCATCCATACAATTTTCCCATCTAGGTAGAAGTGAGCAGTAGAGTAAAACTGCATGATCAACTCATCATTCCACTTGGTCAATTTTTGACCCACAAAGGTGTCAACTCCATTGAGTATGAAGCTCTCATGCACTCCAGGGAAATGATCTTCATTGTTGTCAATGTACTTCCAATCTACCCATTTCATGTCACACACAATGGGCTTTTTATCCAAAAGCACAGTCTCGTAGAAGTCCTACTATTCCTTTGTGTGAAATCAGTAGTCCACAACAGTCCTTCTTCTTGCAACATAGGGGTCTGATTGTCTCCACAATCTGAGACCTGCATCCTTTCTCTCCTTCATGTTTTCTGCCACTGGGTGATTATCATCATGATCAGGAATCTTTGGCTTCATTTTCCTAAGCACTTGGGCTTCTTCTTCTACTACTACTTCAGGCACTAGGGCCTTGTTTTCTCAGCAGCTGGTATATTCCTGGTGCTTCTCTTTGGTGCAGTCTTCGAAGCTTGAGCAATAGCTTTGGGGGCAGTCTTGGGCTTTGATGGAGAAGCCCCAGACTTGACGGCATCCCCCATCAACTTCTGAGTCTTTGGTTTTGGTACAGCAGCTTCTTCATCATCTTCTTCTTCATCTGATGAGTGCTTCTCAAATTCAGCCATGGGATCAACAAGCTTGCACCATCTTCCTCTCTTCCTTTCCTTCTTTTCTTTTCAAGCTTCACTTGCTGGTTGAGCTTTCTCCTGAGTTGATGCTCTGGCTTTAGACATGGGCACTCTCTTGGCAGGAGCTTTCTTGTGCATACCAGGCTTGGTTGCAGCAGCAACAACATACTCCTTTTTCAGCACTTTCTTGGAGGTGACCTCCTCCTCAACAGCAACATAGTCTTCATCTTCAGAATCTAAGTTTCTCTTTCTCCTTGTCCTAGCTGCAGCTTTGGGCAAATTGCTTGGGGTGCTTCTGCTACCCTCATCATAGCGGCCAGAGGGACTAGTGCCCTCACTCAAGTTGACCTGTTCCTCAGACTTGTTCTGGCTGTCACTTTGATCTGACATAGCTGAAACTTCAAACTGAAAGCTGGCCCTGTGAAGAGATGTAGTTGAGATCGAGTTGATTGTTGGGGAACATAGTTCAAAATTTTACTACGTGTCACCAAGGTCAATCTAGGAGATGCTAGCAACGAGAGAGAGGGAGTGCATCTTCATACCCTTGAAGATCGCTAAGCGGAAGCGTTACAAGAACGTGGTTGATGGAGTCGTACTCGCGGTGATTCAAATCGCGGAAGATCCGATCTAGCGCCGAACGGACGGCGCCTCCGCGTTCAACACACGTACAGCCCGGGGACGTCTCCTCCTTCTTGATCCAGCAAGGGGAGAAGAGAAGTTGAGGGAGAGCTCCGGCAGCACGACGGCGTGGTGGTGGAGCTTGCGGTTCTCCTGCAGGGCTTCGCCAAGCACTACGGAGGAGGAGGAGGTGGAGTTGGAGGAGGGAGGGGCTGCGCCAGGGAAGGGGTCATGACTGCCCTCCCACCCCCTCACTATATATAGGGGGAAGGGTAGAGGGGGAGGCGCCCTACGGTTTCCCCTAGGGGGCGGCGGCCAGGGCAGATTGGATCTCCCTAGGAAAACCCTAGGGAGACTTGCCCCCCAAGCCAAGCTAGGTGGAGGCTTGCCTCCCAAGTCAGGTGGAGGCGCCCCACCTCCCCAAGCAACGGGGGAAAGGGTGTGGGGGCGCACATCCCCTTAGTGGGCTGGTTTGCCCCCTCCCCTTGGCCCATGAGGCCCTGCAACACTTGTCGGGGCCCCCAAAACACCTTTTGGTCATGCTGGCCATAGCCTGGTACCCCCGGAACACTTCTAGACTCCAATACCCTTTGTCCAATATATCGATCTTCACCTCCGGAACTCCTCGTGATGTCCAGGATCTAATCCTGGACTCCGAACTACCTTCAGTAACCACATACAATTTCCTATAACAACTCTAGCATCACCGAACCTTAAGTGTGTAGACCCTACGGGTTCGGGAACCATGCAGACATGACCGAGACACCTCTCCGGCCAGTAACCAATAGCGGGATCTGGATACCCATATTGGCTCCCACATGTTCCACGATGATCTCATCGGATGAACCACGATGCCAGGGATTCAATCAATCACGTATACAATTCCCTTTGTCTATCGGTATGTTACTCGCCCGAGATTCGATCGTCGGTATCCCTATACCTTGTTCAATCTCATTACTGGCAAGTCTCTTTACTCGTTCCGTAATGCATGATCCCGTGGCTAACTCCTTAGTAACATTGAGCTCATTATGATGATGCATTACCGAGTGGGCCCAAAGATACCTCTCTGTCACACGGAGTGACAAATCACAGTCTCGATTCATGCCAACCCAATAGACACTTTCGGAGATACCTGTAGTGCACCTTTATAGTCACCCAGTTACGTTGTGATGTTTGATACACCCAAAGCATTCCTACGGTATCCGGGAGTTGCACAATCTCATAGTCTAAGGAAATGACATTTGACATTAGAAAAGCTCTAGCGAATGAACTACATGATCTTGTGCTATGCTTAGGATTGGGTCATGTCCATCACATCATTATCCTAATGATGTGATCCTGTTATCAACGACATCCAATGTCCATGGTCAGGAAATCACAACCATCTATTGATCAACGAGCTAGTCAACTAGAGGCTTACTAGGGACACGTTGTGGTCTATGTATTCACACATGTATTACGGTTTCCAGTTAATACAATTATAGCATGAACAATAGACAATTATCATGAACAAGGAAATATAATAACAACCATTTTATTATTGCCTCTAGGGCATATTTCCAACAGTCTCCCACTTGCACTAGAGTCAATAATCTAGTTCACATCGCCATGTGATTAACACTCATAGTTCACATTGCCATGTGACTAACACCCAAAGAGTTTACTAGAGTCAATAATCTAGTTCACATCACCATGTGATTAAGACTCAATGAGTTCTGGGGTTTGATCATGTTATGCTTGTGAGAGAGGTTTTAGTCAACGGGTCTGCAACATTCAGATCCGTATGTACTTCGCAAATCTCTATGTTATATCGTAGATGCTGCTTCCACGCTCCACTTGGAGCTATCCCAAATGGTTGCTCCACTATACGTATCCAGATTGCTACTCAGAGTCATCCGGATAGGTGTTAAAGCTTGCATCGACGTAACCCTTTACGCTGAACACTTTATCACCTCCAAAAATGAGAAACATTTCCTTATTCCTCTAAGGACAATTTTGACCGCTGTCTAATGATCCATTCCTAGATACCTTTTGTACCCCCTTGCCAGACTCGTGGCAAGCCACATATTAGGTGCGGTACATAGCATGGAATATCGTATAGAGCCTATGGCTAAGGCATAGGGGACGGCCTTCGTCCTTTCTCTTTCTTCTGCCGTGGTCGAGCTTTAAGTCTTAACTTCACACCTTACAACTCAGGCAAGAACTCCTTCTTTGACTGATCCATTTTGAACTCCTTCAAAATCACGTCAAGGTATGTGCTCTGTGAAAGTCTTATCAGGCGTGTTTATCTATCTCTATAGATCTTGATACCCAATATGTAAGCAGTTTTACCCAGGTCTTCCTTTGAAAAACTTCATTTAAACAATCTTTTATGCTTTCCAGAAATTCTACATCATTTTCGATCAATAATATGTCATCCACGTATACTTATCAAAAATGTTGTAGTGCTCCCACTCACTTTCTTGCAAATACAAGTTTCTAGCAAACTTTGTATAAACCCAAAAACTTTGATCACCTCATCAAAGCATATGTTCCAACTACAAGATGCTTGCTCCAGTCCATAGAAGGATCACTGGAGTTTGCATACCTTTTAGCATCCTTAGGATTGACAAAACCTTTTGGTTGTATCACATACATCCTTTCCTCACGGAAACTGTCAAGGAAACTTTGTTTTGACATCCATCTGCCAGATTTCGTAAATGAAAACGCAGCAACTGCTAACATAATTCTAACAGACTTTAGCATCGCTATGATTGAGAAAGTCTCATCACAGTCAACTCCTTGAACTTGTCGGAAACTTCTTTGAGACAAGTCGAGCTTCATAAATGGTGACATTACCATCAGCGTCTGTCTTCTTCTTAAAGATCCATTTATTCTCAATGGCTTGCCGATCATCGGGCAAGTACACCAAAGTCCATACTTTGTTCTCATACATGGATCCTTTCTCGGATTTCATGGCTCCTAGCCATTTTTTGGAATCCGGGCCCACCATCGCTTCTCCATAGTTTGAAGGTTCACCGTTGTCTAACAATTCCAGGACAGGGTTGCCGTACCACTCCGGTGCGGAACGTGTCCTCGTGGACCTACGAAGTTCAGTAACTTGATCCGAAGTTTCATGATCATCATCATTTGCTTTCTCTTCAACTGACGTAGGTGCCACAGAAACATCTTTCTATGCTATGCTCTAGTTGAAGTAAAGGTTCGACAACCTCATCAAGTTCTATCTTACTCCCACTCAATTCTTTTGAAAGAATCTCTTTCTCGAGAAAGGACCTGTTCAAAGCGACAAACACTTTGCCCTCGGATCTGAGATAGAAGGTATACCAATCGTCTTCTTTGGGTATTCTATGAAGACACAATTGTCCACTTTGGGTTCGAGCTTTTCTGGCTGAAGCCTTTCGACATAAGCATCGCAGCCCCAAACCTTAAGAAACGACAACTTAGGTTTCTTGCCAAACCATAGTTCATCTGGTGTCGTTTCCACGGACTTAGATGGTGCCCTATTTAAAGTGAATGTAGTTGTCTCTAATGCATAACCCCAAACGATAGTGGTAGATCGGCAAGAGCCGTCATAGAACGCACCATATCCAATAAGGTTCGATTACGACGTTTGAACACACCATTACACTATGGTGTTCCAGGTGGCATCAACTGTGAAACGATTCCACCTTGTTTTTAGTGATTGCCAAACTCATAACTTAGATACTCTCCCCTTGATCAGATTGTAGGAACTTGATCTGATTGTTATGATGATTCTCAACTTCACTCTGAAATTGCTTGAACTTTTCAAACGTTTCAGACTTATGCTTCATTAAGTAAATATACCCATATCTAGTCAATTCATCAGTGAAGGTGAGAAAATAACGATATCCACTGCGTGCGTCAACACTCATCGGACCGCACACATCAGCATGTGTGATCTCCAACAAGTCACTTGCCCGTTCCATTGTTCCAGAAAATGGGGTTTTAGTCATCTTGCCTATGAGGCATGGTTCGCATGTGTCAGGTGATTCAAAATCAAGTGACTCCAAAAGTCCATTAGCATGGAGGTTCTTCATGCGCTTTACACCAATATGACCTAAGCGGCAGTGCCACAAGAAAGTGGTACTATCATTATCAACTCTACATCTTTTGGCATCAATGTTATGAACATGTGTATCACTACGACCGAGATTGAATAAACCATTCACATTGGGTGCATGACGATAGAAGGTATCATTCATGTAAACAGAATAACCATTATTCTCTGACTTAAATGAATAACCGTATTGCAATAAACATGATCTATTCATGTTCACGCTCAACACAGACACCAATGCAAACAACATTTATCTCGGTTCAACACTAATCCCGAAGGTAGAGGGAGCGTGCGATGGTGATCATATCATCCTTGGAAACACTTCCAACACATATCGTCACCTCGCCCTTAGCTAGTCTCCGTTTATTCTGTAGCTTTTGTTTCGAGTTACCAATATTAGCAACTGAACCGGTATCTAATACCCATGTGCTACTAGGAGTACTAGTAAGGTACACATCAATAACACATATATCAAATATACTTTTGTTGAAGTTGCTAGCCTTCTTATCTACCAAGTATTTGAGGTAGTTCCGCTACCAGTGACCATTCCCCTAATAGAAGCACTTCGTCTCGGGTTTTGGGTTCATGGGTTTCTTCACTGGAGCGGCAACTGGCTTGCCATTCATGAAGTTTCCCTTCTTGCCCTTGCCCTTCATGAAACCAGTGGTCTTGTTAACCATCAACACTTGATGGTCCTTCTTGATTTCTACCTTCACGGCCTTAAGCACGACGAATAGCTCCGGGATCATCTTCCCTTGCATGTTATAGTTCATCACAAAACTCTAGTAGCTTGGTGATAGTGACTGGAGAACTTTGTCAATCACTCTCTTACCTGGAAGATTAACTCCCACTTGATTCAAGCGATTGAAGTACCCAGACATTCTGAGCAAATGCTCACTGGCTGAGCTATTCTCCTCCATCTTGTAGGCAAAGATCTTGTCAGAGGCCTCAAACCTCTCAACACGGGCATGAGCCTGAAATACCAATTTCAGCTCTTGGAACATCTCATATGTTCCATGGCGTTCAAAACGCTTTTGGAGCCCCGACTCTAAGCCGTAAAGCATGGCACACTAAACTATCAGGTAGTCATCAGAACATGTCTGCCAGATGTTCACAACATCCACAGACGATGCCAGAGGGGTTGACACACCGAGCGGTGCATCAAGGACAGAAGCCTTCTATGTAGTAGTGAGGACAATCCTCAAACTACGGCCCTAGTCCGCACAATTGCTCAAAATATCTTTCAACTTAGTCTTTCTCTAGGAACGTATTAAAAAAGGGAGTTGAAACGCGAGCTATTGATCTACAAGATAATTTGCAAAGACAGTTTAGACAATGTTCATGATAATGAGTTCAATTAATCAAATTATTTAATGAACTCGCACTTAGATAGAAATCCCTCTAGTCATCTAAGTGATCCATGATCCGAATCGACTAGGCCGTGTCCGATCATCACGTGAGACGGACTAGTCATCAACGGTGAACATCTCATTGTTGATCGCATCTACTATACGATTCATGTTTGACCTTTTGGTCTCTTGTGTTTTGAGGCCATGTCTGTACATGCTAGGCTCGTCAAGTCAACCTAAGTGTTTCGCATGTGTAAATCTGGCTTACACCCGTTGTATGCGAACGTTAGAATCTATCACACCCGATCATCACATGGTGCTTTGAAACAACGAACCTTTGCAACGGTGCACAGTTAGGGGGAACACATTTCTTGAAATTTTTAGTGAGGGATCATCTTATTTTATGCTACCGTCGTTCTAAGCAAATAAGATGCAACCATGACAAACATCCACTACTGCAGGATGCTGCTAACGCGACACTACGATTAGAGACCCTTCGACGAAACTGTGTGCGATGCAATAATCGCAAACGGTGGTGTGAAAAACGTCAAAAAGGTGCAAAACGTTTGCGATGACGGATGCATCAAACACGATTCAGATTTTAGTTGCGTGTGCAATTCAAGGCATACGGTTCAGTTCAATTAACCGTTTTCGATGAGGAGGAACAAAAGAAACGGCAGCCAGATGAAGGTGTGTGCGATGTACATCATATTGTTCACTCGGATGAACTGTTTGTGATTAGGCAACACAAAAGAAACGATCAGCCAGATCAAGGTGTGTGCGATGTACAACATACAGTTCACTCGGATGAACTGTTTGTTATTAGGCAACACAAAAGAAACGGTCAGCCAGATCAAGGTGTGTGTGATGTACAACATACAGTTCACTTGGATGAACTGTTTGTGATTAGGCAACACAAAAGAAACGGTCAGCCAGATCGAGGTGTGTGCGATGTACGACATGCGGTTCACCCGGATGAACTATTTGCGTTGAGACAAGAGAATAGAAACGGTTCAATATAACAAATACCATAAATATTGCAAGGTTCAAATTCAAAGATTACAATGCCCAAATTCAAACATTGCAAACCGCGTCATTTCTGAAAAGGGATCAGCCGCTCACAAGTCATGTATGGGTTTGACACAGTGATTTCCAATTTCTTTGCCATATGCTCTTCCAATACGAAGTTTGGCATTTTTGGAGGCACTTCCATTCCACAGTACCAGCCGGCTCTGATAATCATACCATTTATCTTTCCTAATTAAATGCGTGTTCAAGCTCAGTACCTTCAGCACCTTTGCTCTGGCAAGAAAGAACCTGGCGAGTGTAATCTCCGGTGGGGGTCCCTCGGTAGGAGTTCAAAGTAATATTTGGGAGATGCAGATCGAGGCATTCGATGTGATTGTCGTTATAAACATCTTCCACCGGGCCTAATATGCACTGCAAAAGAAGAGAACATGTTAGTGCCTACATGAAGTTTTGAACACTGCTACACGCCCATTTGGTTTGCAGGATTTGTAAAATGCACCAACGTGCCATCTTCGATCTGGCATGAGTAACATGGGCATTTGATTACAATCTAGAAACATGTAGCCTTCTTCACAAGAGGTTGGATTGGATGAAAATTCCCTAAGAAAACTAGTACAGATGAATCCAAAGGAGAAATGATTATGGACGATTGTAACCATATGAATGAAGCAACCAATATGGGGTGGGGGTGTATGTCCTAAAATCCTCCAAAATTCCTTCAGAAATCATAGTACATTGTCATTGTAAACTTGGGAAAAGGCGCAAAAAATTGAACTCCCTTATGGTTAACATTTAACAGGAAAGGAACATCACCTCAATATACAGCTTCTTCAGGCACGGAAAGCATCTCAGGCAACTGAAAACTTGGTCTAGGTTGGGGACGATAGATTCTAGTGCCTAGACCTTCACTGTGCCCAGAGTCTGGGTGAAGCTTCACTGGATGACAGACGAACATACATCTTCAAAACTAGAAATAATGTTGATATCAAGAAGGAGAGGTATATAAGGCGACTGTTGTACCTGAAAGTTGTAGTATTTGACAGACGAGTAGCCCACCACTTTCAATTTCGGCGCAGAAATGACATTGATTCTTGTTAGACCTTGTTGATCAACTACAAGTAATCTCTCAAGTGAAGGTGTGTCCTGGATGACCATATTGTGGTCCACCTTTTGTGATCTCTCGTTGCAGCACCAGCAACACACATAAATAGTGCGGAGAGTCCTGGAGGTGATGGGCAAGGTACTCGACCAATTCATCGCCTGAAGACGAAGGAACTCAAGTGTAGTACAGCAGCGGAGCAGGCGCTCCATGTCATCCTTTGGGATGTGGACGACGACGAGCTCGAGGTGCTTCAATCATGGTAGAAAAAGAGCGGGCGCGTCATTAAGGGGGGGTGGCAGTTCATGAAGTTGGCGAGGCGCAGCGTGGGCGCGAAGCGGAGCGCGGACGTTGGCAGCAAGTGTTGGAAATATGCCCTAGAGGCAATAATAAAATGGTTATTATTATATTTCCTTATTCATGGTAATTGTCTATTGTTCATGCTATAATTGTGTTATCCGGAAATCGTAATACATGTGTGAAAACGTAAACCACAACATGTCCCTAGTGAGCCTCTAGTTGACTAGCTCGTTGATCAATAGATGGTTACGGTTTCCTGACCATGGACATTGGATGTCGTTGTGTGACGCCCTGAGACCGACGCTCCAGACGGCTTCCATATTTTTCGTTATCATTGTGTGTATTTATTTATTTGTTGCATTCATCATCACATCATCTGCATGTTTTCTTAAAACTCGTAGTCGTTCGTAGTTGCCACTTCTACTTTGTCTCTGTTGATCTCCTCTCAAATCAACCGGGCCACTCTCTTCTCTCTCTCTTCTCTGAGTTCATCGAACCCCCCTTGTTTTCTTGGCCTTTCGTCAAACCCCTCGTGTGCATCCGAAGTTGTCCCGAACCCGACCCGGGCTGTCATGACCGATGGATCCGGATCAACCTCAAACATCTATAAAACATCTCTATTTTCTTATTTGGACTCCTAACCCATTTATTCCGGACCGCCCGATCGTGATCGGAGGATCCAAATCATCAGCAATTTCGTATTTATATAGACACCTAACCCTAGATGCCGTCCCATCCGTCAAATCCTCCCCCTGCCCAGTCGGCCGCCGCCACCCTCTTCCTTGTGATCGCTCCCGATCCAAAAATCCACCAGCCAATCACTTCTCCTTGATCCAAATCCTCCCCGACCACCTTCCTTGTTTTCCGCGGATGCTCGCGCCTCCACTTGACCCCTCCTGTCCATCCCTCGATCCACTCCACCCGAGGCCTCCTGCCTCCCTGACGCCCTCGCTCCATGCCGCAGCCCGCAGATTCGTTTGAGGTCCAGATCGGGAGGAACCCGAGCTCTCGAGCAAGGCCGAGCTCCCCCATCTTCGGGCAGCGCCGACGACCATGAGCACAGCCTCGTCGGAGCCCCAGCAGGAACTGCTCGTCGCCCCTCTCCTTCCTCCTGTTCTTCTTGTCTCTCTGCTCTAATCTCCCTCTCTTCCCCGTGTTCCCCTGCAGGAGCACCAGACCATGACCACCGTCCCGTGCCGTCGGACCTTGATGAGAACCTCGCCTTCCCGCGCCTGCGCCGTCGTGCCTTGTCGTTGCCGCCTCTCCGTTCACGCCGCCGCGCCCAAGCTCCACCGCGCTAATCCGCCAGGCCAGCCACACCTCCGCCTCAGATCCGCCCGCTTCATCCCGTTCTGGGTCTTCCCCGCCTCAAGCTGCGTCACCCTCACCGGAGAACGCGCCAAGTCCGCTGTCGTCGTCCTGCTTCACGAGGACGAGCCCCTGCCTCCTCGCTCGCTTCGTCCAGCTGCATTGACCAGCTTGCCAGGTCCCGTGCGCCCCTGCCTCGTCCTCCTCTGCTCGTCCCGTTGACCAAAGGAGCGAGAGGCGCTCGCTCGTTTTGCCTCACGGGCCAGCTGCCGATCTGGCCCAGCCAGCGTTCCACCCCACCGACTGGGCCTTGCCCCATGGTGAGAGCCGAGCCCAGCGCCCAGCTATTCAACCCGTCATGTTTTTTTTCCTGTCCAGCGATTTTAGCATTTATCCTGAGATAACAGATTTACAGTTTGGACCCCGAGCTTCATGCATATAATAACTCATGATCTATGCAGCATATGTAAAAACTTCATATGTGAAACTTGCTTAGAATTTTGCCTAGTTTCATAATATACCACTTTCATCCATGTTAAAAATGTTTAAATTGCTGTTTGTTTAAATTTGCTCAAATGTCATGCTAAAATGATTTATTTCATAACTAAATAACCGTAGCTCCGAATTTAATAACCTTTATATGTAAATGGGGTGGAAAATGCCTATTTTAACATGGTGCCATTACTTTGCATGTTTAACAACTCTAAAATATGGTTTAGGACAGAACATTATGATAACCAAAATATGCACACGGGCATTTTTTGGAATTGTTGTTTGTTATTTCCGACCTCATTTAAACTTGCCTAAATAGTTAGTTTATTTATGCTTCACCCTCTTGCCATGTTTAATAATATTTAATATTGTTGGGTACATAAACGAGAGCGAACTAAATAACTTGAAAGTGGTGTTTCGTCAATATGCAACTCGTTGCATATTGAGCCCCACTTAATTTGTAGTGTTGTTTGTTGCACTTTGCCATGCCATGCCTATTTAAACCGGACATGCATCATACTTGTTTGTGCATCATGCCATGGTTATGCTTGTGTGTTTACCATGTTGTTTGCTTCTTTCCGGTCTGCTTCTCTCGTTAGCTTCGGTTTTGTTCCGGAGTTGTGAGGATTCGTTCGACTACGTCCATTTGCCTTCTTCATGGACTCGTTCTTCTTCCTTGCGGGATCTCAGGCAAGATGACCATACCCTCGAAATCACTTCTATCTTTGCTTGCTAGTTGTTCGCTCTATTGCTTTGCCGCGCTACCTACCACTTGCTATATCATGCCTCCCGTATTGCCACGTCGAGCCTCTAACCATCCTTTCCTAGCAAACCGTTGTTTGGCTAAGTTACCGCTTTTGCTCAGCCCCTCTTATAGTGTTGTTAGTTGCAGGTGAAGTTGAAGTTGGTTCCATGTTGGAACATGGATATTTTGGGATAACACAATATCTCTTATTTAATTAATGCATCTATATACTTGGTAAAGGGTGGAAGGCTCGGCCTTATGCCTGGTGTTTTGTTCCACTCTTGCCGCCCTAGTTTCCGTCATACCGGTGTTATGTTCCTTAATTTTGCGTTCCTTACGCGGTTGGGGATTTATGGGACCCCCTTGACGGTTCGCTTTGAATAAAACTCCTCCAGCAAGGCCCAACCTTGGTTTTACATTTGCCTACCACCTATACCTTTCCCTTGGGTTTTCGCGAGCCCGAGGGTCATCTTTATTTTAGCCCCCCGGGCCAGTGCTCCTCCGAGTGTTGGTCCGAACCGAGCCGCCTGCGGGGCCACCTCGGGGAAACTCGAAGTCTGGTGTTACTCGTAGCCTGTCTCATCCGGTGTGCCCTGAGAACGTGATATTTGCAGCTCCTATATGGATTTATTGGCACAGTCGGGTGGTCTTGCTGGTCTTGTTTTATCTTTGTCGAAACGTCTTGTAACCGGGATTCCGAGGCTGATCGGGTCTTCCCGGGAGAAGGAATATCCTTCGTTGACCGTGAGAGCTTGTGATGGGCTAAGTTGGGACACCCCTACAGGGTATTATCTTTCGAAAGCCGTGCCCGCGGTTATGTGGCAGATGGGAATTTGTTAATGTCCGGTTGTAGAGAACTTGACACTTGACTTAATTAAAATGCATCAACCGCGTGTGTAACCGTGATGGTCTCTTTTCGGCGGAGTCCGGGAAGTGAACACGGTTTGGGTTATGTATGAACGTAAGTAGCTTCAGGATCACTTCTTGATCACTTCTAGCTTCTCGACCGTTGCGTTGCTTCTCTTCTCGCTCTTATTTGCGTATGTTAGCCACCATATTTGCTTAGTGCTTGCTGCAGCTCCACCTCATTACCCCTTTCCTACCCATAAGCTTAAATAGTCTTGATCTCGCGGGTGTGAGATTGCTGAGTCCTCGTGACTCACAGATTCTACCAAAATAGTTGCAGGTGCCGACGATACCAGTGCAGGTGATGAAACCGAACCCAAGTGGGAGTTCGACGAGGACCTTGGTCGTTACTATGTTTCGTTTCCTGATGATCAGTAGTGGAGCCCAGTTGGGACGATCGGGGATCTAGCATTTGGGGTTATCTTCTTTTTCATTTGGATTTGACCGTGGTCGGTCTATGTGTGTATTTTGGATGATGTATGTTTTATGTATTGTGTGAAGTGGCGATTGTAAGCCAACTCTCTTTATCCCATTCTTGTTCATTACATGGGATTGTGTGAAGATGACCCTTCTTGTGACAAAACCACCATGCGGTTATGCCTCCAAGTCATGCCTCGACACGTGGGAGATATAGCTGCATCATGGGCGTTACACGTTGATAACGGGATCACATCATTAGGGGAATGATGTGATGGACAAGACCCAATCCTAAGCATAGCACAAGATCGTATAGTTCGTCTGCTAAAGCTTTTCTAATGTCAAGTATCCTTTCCTTAGACCATGAGATTGTGCAACTACCGGATACCGTAGGAATGCTTTGGGTGTGCCAAACTTCACAACGTAACTGGGTGGCTATAAAGGTGCACTACGGGTATCTCCGAAAGTGTCTGTTGGGTTGGCACGAATCGAGACTAGGATTTGTCACTCCGTATGACGGAGAGGTATCTCTGGGCCCACTCGGTAGGACATCATCATAATGAGCTCAATGTGACCAAGGAGTTGATCGCGGGATGATGTGTTACGAACGAGTAAAGAGACTTGCCGGTAACGAGATTGAACAAGGTATAGGGATACCGACGATCGAATCTCGGGCAAGTATCATACCGGTAGACAAAGGGAATTGTGTACGGGATTGATTGAATCCCCGACATCATGGTTCATCCGATGAGATCATCGTGGAACATGTGGGAGCCAACATGGGTATCCAGATCCCACTGTTGGTTATTGGCCGGAGAGATGTCTCGGTCATGTCTGCATGATTCCCGAACCCGTAGGGTCTACACACTTAAGGTTCAGTGACGCTAGAGTTGTTATGGGAATTAGTATGCGGTTACTGAATGTTGTTTGGAGTCCCGGATGAGATCCCGGACATCACGAGGAGTTCCGAAATGGTTCGGAGATAAAGATTTATATATGAGAAGTCCTTATTCGGTCGCCGAAAGTGTTCGGGGGTTTATCGGTATTGTACCGGGACCACCGAAAGGGTTCCGGGGGTCCATCGGGAGAGTCCACCTGCCACGGAGGGCCCTATGGACTGAATATGGAGGGGAACCAGCCCCTAGGTGGGCTGGGCACCAAACCCCCCTAGGGCCCATGTGCCTAGGGTTGGGGGAAACCCTAAAGGGGGCGCCCCTCCCCTTGGCTTGGGGGCCAAGCCTTCCCCCTTGGCCACCGCCCCCCCTCTAGATCCATCTAGAGGGGGCCGGCCCCCCTCTCCCTTGCCCCTATAAATAGAGGGAGGTGGGAGGGCTGCCGCACCCTTCCCTTGGCGCAGCCCTCTCCCTCCCGAACACCTCCTCCTCCTCCGTAGTGCTTGGCGAAGCCCTGCCGGAGAACTTCAAGCTCCACCACCACGCCGTCGTGCTGCCAGAGCTCTTCCCCAACTTCTCCTTCCCCCTTGCTGGATCAAGAAGGAGGAGACGTCCCCGGGCTGTACGTGTGTTGAACGCGGAGGCGCCGTTGTTCGGCGCTTAGATCAGAATCAACCGCGATCTGAATCACTGCGAGTACGACTCCTTCATCCGCGTTCTTGTAACGCTTCCGTGTCGCGATCTTCAAGGGTATGAAGATGCACTCCCCTCTCTCTCGTTGCTAGTCTCTCCATAGATTGATCTTGGTGATGCGTAGAATTTTTTTAATTTCTGCAATGATCCCCAACAGTGGCATCATGAGCTAGGTCTATGCGTATTTTGTATGCACGAGTAGAACACAAGTTGTTGTGGGCGTCGATTTTGTTTATTTACTTGCCGTTACTAGTCTTATCTTGATTCGGCGGCATCGTGGGATGAAGCGGCCCGGACCGACCTTACACGTACGCTTACGTGAGACATGTTCCACCGACTGACATGCACTAGTTGCATAAGGTGGCTAGCGGGTGTCTGTCTCTCCCACTTTAGTCGGATCGGACTCGATGAAAAGGGTCCTTATGAAGGGTAAATAGAAAATGGCATATCACGTTGTGGTTTTCGCGTAGGTAAGAAACGTTCTTGCTAGAAACCTATAGCAGCCACGTAAAAACTTCCAACAACAATTAGAGGACGTCTAACTTGTTCTTGCAGCATATGCCGTGTGATGTGATATGGCCAAAAGGATGTGATGAATGATATATGTGATGTATGAGATTGATCATGTTCTTGTAATAGGAATCACGACTTGCATGTCGATGAGTATGACAACCGGCAGGAGCCATAGGAGTTGTCTTAATTTATTGTATGACCTGCGTGTCAATGAAAACACCATGTAATTACTTTACTTGATTGCTAAACGTTAGCCATAGTAGTAGAAGTAACAGTTGGTGAGACAACTTCATGAAGACACGATGATGGAGATCATGGTGTCATGCCGGTGACGATGATGATCATGGCGCCCCGAAGATGGAGATCAAAAGGAGCAAAATGATATTGGCCATATCATGTCACTTTTTGATTGCATGTGATGTTTATCATGTTTTTACATCTTATTTGCTTAGAAAGACGGTAGCTTAAAAAAGATGATCCCTCGCTATAATTTCAAGAAAGTGTTCCCCCTACCTGTGCACCGTTGCGAAGGTTCGTTGTTTCGAAGCACCACGTGATGATCGGGTGTGATAGATTCTAACGTTCGAATACAACGGGTGTAAGCCAGATTTACACATGCAAAAACACTTAGGTTGACTTGATGAGCCTAGCATGTACAGACATGGCCTCGGAACACAAGAGACCGAAAGGTCGAACATGAGTTGTATAGTAGATACGATCAACATGGAGATGTTCACCGTTGATGACTAGTCCGTCTCACGTGATGATCGGACACGGCCTAGTCGATTCGGATCATGTATCACTTAGATGACTAGAGGGATGTCTACCTGAGTGGGAGTTCAATAAATAATTTGATTAGATGAACTTAATTGTCATGAACTTAGTCTAAATATCTTTACAATATGTCTTGTAGATCAAATGGCCCACGCTAATGTTGCCCTCAACTTCAACGCATTCCTAGAGAAAACCAAGCTGAAAGACGATGGTAGCAACTATACGGGCTGGGTCTGTAACTTGAGGATCATCCTCATAGCTGCCAAGAAAGCATGTGTCCTTGAAGCACCGCTAGGTGAAGCGCCCATTTTCCCAGCAACTCAAGACGTTATGAACGCCTGGCAGTCACGTAGTGATGATTACTCCCTGGTTCAGTGCAGCATGCTTTACAGCTTAGAACCGGGCCTCCAAAAGCGTTTTGAGCAACACGGAGCATATGAGATGTTCCAAGAGCTGAAAATGGTTTTCCAAGCTCATGCCCGGGTCGAGAGATATGAAGTCTCCGACAAGTTCTACAGCTGTAAGATGGAGGAGAATAGTTCTGTCAGCGAGCACATACTCAAAATGTCTGGGTTGCACAACCGCTTGTCTCAGCTGGGAGTTAATCTCCCGGATGACGTGGTCGTTGACAGAATCCTTCAGTCGCTCCCACCTAGCTACAAGAGCTTTGTGATGAATTTCAATATGCAGGGGATGGAGAAAACCATTCCTGAGGTATATTCAATGCTGAAATCAGCGGAGGTGGAGATCAAAAAGGAACATCATGTGTTGATGGTCAATAAAACCACTAGTTTCAAGAAAGGCAATGGTAAGAAGAACTTCAAGAAGGACGGCAAGGGAGTTGCCGCACCCGGTAAACCAGTTGCCGGGAAGAAGCCAAAGCATGGACCCAAGCCTGAGAACGAGTGCTTTTATTGCAAGGGAACGGTCACTGGAAGCGGAACTGCCCCAAGTACTTAGCGGATAAGAAGGCCAGCAATACCAAAGGTATATATGATATACATGTTATTGATGTGTACCTTACCAGCACTTGTAGTAGCTCCTGGGTATTTGATACCGGTGCGGTTGCTCATATTTGTAACTCAAAATAGGAGCTACGGTATAAGAGGAGACTGACGAAGGACGAGGTGACGATGCACGTCGGGAATGGTTCCAAGGTCGATGTGATCGCCGTCGGCACGCTACCTCTACATTTACCTACGGGATTAGTTTTAAACCTCAATAATTGTTATTTAGTGCCAGCTTTGAGCATGAACATTGTATCTGGATCTCGTTTAATGCGAGATGGCCACTCATTTAAATCTGAGAATAATGGTTGTTCTATTTATATGAGAGATATGTTTCATGGTCATGCCCCGCTGGTCATTGGTTTATTCTTATTGAATCTCGAACGTGATGTTACACATATTCATAGTGTGAATGCCAAAAGATGTAAGGTTGATAATGATAGTCCCACATACTTGTGGCACTGCCGCCTTGGTCACATTGGTGTCAAACGCATGAAGAAACTCCATGCAGATGGACTTTTGGAGTCTCTTGATTATGAATCATTTGACACGTGCGAACCATGCCTCATGGGCAAAATGACCAAGACTCCGTTCTCCGGAACAATGGAGCGAGCAACCAACTTATTGGAAATCATACATACTGATGTGTGCGGTCCAATGAGCGTTGAGGCTCGCGGTGGTTATCGTTATGTTCT
This sequence comes from Aegilops tauschii subsp. strangulata, assembly GCF_002575655.3. Taxonomy (NCBI): domain Eukaryota; kingdom Viridiplantae; phylum Streptophyta; class Magnoliopsida; order Poales; family Poaceae; genus Aegilops; species Aegilops tauschii. The sequence continues at coordinate 123,873,974 of NC_053038.3, read as the reverse complement.
CACCCTCACTGATGACTTAAGTAGATATGGGTATGTCTACTTAATGAAACACAAGTCTGAGACCTTTGAAAAGTTCAAGGAATTTCAGAGTGAGGTTGAGAATCAACGTGACAAGAAAATAAAGTTCTTACGATCAGATCGTGGAGGGGAATATTTGAGTCACGAATTTGGCACGCACTTAAGGAAATGTGGAATCGTTTCACAACTCACGCCGCCTGGAACACCTCAGCGTAATGGTGTGTCCGAACATCGTAATCGGACTCTGTTGGACATGGTGCGATCTATGATGTCTCTTACCGACCTACCGCTATCATTTTGGGGTTATGCTTTAGAGACTGCCGCATTCACTTTAAATAGGGCTCCGTCGAAATCCGTTGAGACGACACCGTATGAATTATGGTTTGGGAAGAAACCTAAGCTGTCGTATTTGAAAGTTTGGGGATGCGATGCTTATGTCAAGAAACTTCAACCTGAAAAGCTCGAACCCAAATCAAAAAAATGCGTCTTCATAGGATACCCTAAGGAAACTATAGGGTACACCTTCTACCTCAGATCCGAAGGCAAGGTCTTTGTTGCCAAGAATGGATCCTTTTAGGAGAAAGAGTTTCTCTCGAAAGAAGTAAGTGGGAGGAAAGTAGAACTTGATGAGGTATTGCCTCTTGAACCGGAGAGTAGCGCAGCTTAGGAAGATGTTTCTGTGGTGCCTGCACCGACTAGAGAGGAAGTTAATGATGATGATCATGAAACTTCGGATCAAGTTGCTACTGAACTTCGTAGGTCCACAAGGACACGTTCCGCACCAGAGTGGTACGGCAACCCCGTCCTGGAAATCATGTTGTTAGACAATGGTGAACCTTCGAACTGTGAAGAAGCGATGGCGGGCCCGGGTTCTGACAAATGGCTTGAAGCCATGAAATTCGAGATTGGATCCATGTATGAAAACGAAGTATGAACTTTGACTGACTTGCCCGATGATCGGCGGGCCATAGAAAATAAATGCATCTTTAAGAAGAAGACATACGCGGATGGTAATGTGATCATCTATAAGGCTCGGCTTGTCGCTAAGGGTTATCGACAAGTTCAAGGGGTTGACTACGATAAGACCTTCTCACCCATAGCGAAGCTGAAGTCCGTCCGAATCATGTTAGCAATTGCCGCATTCTATGATTATGAGATATGGCAAATGGACGTCAAAACGGCATTCCTTAATGGTTTCCTTAAGGAAGAATTGTATATGATGCAACTGGAAGGTTTTGTCGATCCTAAGAGTGCTGATAAGGTATGCAAGCTCCAGCGCTCAATCTATGGGCTGGTGCAAGCATCTCGGAGTTGGAACATTCGCTTTGATGAGATGATCAAAGCGTTTGGGTTTACACAGACTTATGGAGAAGCCTGTGTTTACAAGAAAGTGAGTGGGAGTTCTGTAGCATTTCTCATACTATATGTGGATGACATACTATTGATGGGAAATGATATAGAATTCTTGGAAAGCATAAAGGCCTACTTGAATAAGTGTTTTTCAATGAAGGACCTTGGAGAAGCTGCTTACATATTAGGCATCAAGATCTATAGAGATAGATCGAGACGCTTCATTGGTCTTTCACAAAGCACATACCTTGACAAGATATTGAAGAAGATCAATATGGATCAGTCCAAGAAGGGGTTCTTGCCTATATTGCAAGGTGTGAGATTGAGCACGGCTCAATGCCCGACCACGGCAGAAGATAGAGAAAAGATGAGTGCCATCCCCTATGCCTCGGCCATAGGGTCTATTATGTATGCCACACTGTGTACCAGACCTGATGTGAACCTTGCCGTAAGTTTGGTAGGAAGGTACCAAAGTAATCCCGGCATGGAACACTGGACAGTGGTCAAGAATATCCTGAAGTACCTGAAAAGGACTAAGGATATGTTTCTCGTTTATGGAGGTGACGAAGAGCTCGTCGTAAAGGGTTACGTCGATGCTAGCTTCGACACAGATCTGGATGACTCCAAGTTGCAGACCGGATACGTGTATATTTTGAATGGTGGGGCAGTCAGCTGGTGCAGTTGCAAGCAAAGCGTCGTGGCGGGATCTACATGTGAAGCGGAGTACATGGCAGCCTCGGAGGCAGCACATGAAGCCATGTGGATGAAGGAGTTCATTACCGACCTAGGAGTTATTCCCAATGCATCGGGCCCGATGACTCTCTTTTGTGACAACACTGGAGCTATTGCCCTTGCCAAGGAGCCTAGGTTTCACAAGAAGACCAGGAATATCAAGTGTCGCTTCAACTCCATTTGTGAAAATGTTCAAGATGGAGACATAGATATTTGTAAAGTGCATACTGATCTAAATGTCACAGATCCGTTGACTAAACCTCTTCCACGAGAAAAACATGATCAACACCAGAACTCTATGGGTGTTCGATTCATCACAATGTAACTAGATTATCGACTCTAGTGCAAATGGGAGACTGTTGGAAATATGCCCTAGAGGCAATAATAAAATGGTTATTATTATATTTCCTTGTTCATGGTAATTGTCTATTGTTCATGCTATAATTGTGTTATCCGGAAATCGTAATACATGTGTGAATACATAGACCACAACATGTCCCTAGTGAGCCTCTAGTTGACTAGCTCGTTGATCAATAGATGGTTACGGTTTCCTGACCATGGACATTGGATGTCGTTGATAACGGGATCACATCATTAGGAGAATGATGTGATGGACAAGACCCAATCCTAAGCATAGCACAAGATCTTATAGTTCGCCTGCTAAAGCTTTTCTAATGTCAAGTATCATTTCCTTAGACCATGAGATTGTGCAACTCCCGGATACTGTAGGAATGCTTTGGGTGTGCCAAACGTCACAACATAACTGGGTGGCTATAAAGGTGCACTACGGGTATCTCCGAAAGTGTCTGTTGGGTTAGCAGGAATCGAGACTGGGATTTGTCACTCTGTGTGACGAAGAGGTATCTATGGGCCCACTCGGTAGGACATCATCATAATGAGCTCAATGTGACCAAGGAGTTGATCGCGGGATGATGTGTTACGAACGAGTAAAGAGAGTTGCCGGTAACGAGATTAAACAAGGTATAGGGATACCAACGTTCGAATCTCGGGCAAGTATCATACCGGTAGACAAAGGGAATTGTGTACGGGATTGATTGAATCCCCGACATCGTAGTTCATCCGATGAGATCATCATGGAACATGTGGGAGTCAACATGGGTATCTAGATCCCGTTGTTGGTTATTGGCCGGAGAGATGTGTCGGTCATGTCTGCATGATTCCCGAACCCGTAGGGTCTACACACTTAAGGTTCGGTGACGCTAGAGTTGTTATGGGAATTAGTATGCGGTTACTGAATGTTGTTCAGAGTCCCGGATGAGATCCCAGACATCACGAGGAGTTCCTAAATGGTTCGGAGATAAATATTTATATATGGGAAGTCCTTATTCGGTCGCCGGAAGTGTTCTGGGGTTTATCGGTATTGTACCGGGACCACCGAAAGGGTTTCGGGGTCCACCGGGAGGGTCCACCTGCCCCGGAGGGCCCTATGGGCTGAATACGGATGGGAACTAGCCCCTAGGTGGGCTGGGCACCAAACCCCCCTAGGGCCCATGCGCCTAGGGTTGGGGGAAACCCTAAAGGGGGCGCCCCTCGCCTTGGCTTGGGGGGCAAGCCTTCCCCCTTGGCCGCCGCCCCCCTCTAGATCCATCTGGAGGGGGCCGCCCCCCCTTTCCCTTGCCCCTATAAATAGAGGGGAGGTGGGAGGGCTGCCGCACCCGTCCCCTGGCGCAGCCCTCTCCCTCCCCAACACCTCCTCCTCCTCCGTAGTGCTTGGCGAAGCCCTGCCGGAGAACTGCAAGCTCCACCACCACGCCGTCGTGTTGCCGGAGCTCTTCCCCAACTTCTTCTTCCCCCTTGCTGGATCAAGAAGGAGGAGTTGTCCCCGGGCTGTACGTATTGAACGCGGAGGCGCCGTTGTTCGGCGCTTAGATCGGAATCAACCGCGGTCTGAATCGCTGCGAGTACGACTCCTTCATCCGCGTTCTTGTAACGCTTCCGCGTCGCGATCTTCAAGGGTATGAAGATGCACTCCCCTATCTCTCGTTGCTAGTCTCTCCATAGATTGATCTTGGTTATGCGTAGATTTTTTTTTAATTTCTGCAATGATCCCCAACAGCAAGCTCATATGCCCGTCATTATAACTTAGCTTCTCGAGCTGATCTATGGCGCGGGATCGGAACCACTCGTCAAGCTTGGCTCGCTCCTTGCCATTGGAATGGAACTTGCCCGCGATAAGGCCTTTGATTGGGCCATGGTGACTGCCGAGGATCTGGGAGAACGCATCCAAGCTTTGGCGATAGCCATCGCAGAGCTTGTGAGCATGGAGGAGGTCCACAGGGGTGCGGAGCCATAGGGTGCGCCACCGCCGGGAAACGGCGGCTGTCCTCGCCCGATTTTGGATTGGGAGGAGGGATATGATGACTATCAACATATCATCGGGGAGGTTGTTGATGAAGTCTAGGCCTGCTGGAGTCACTTGCGGTTCTTTCTCGACCCGCCTCCGCTTGTTGGCAGCCTCGTTCTCCACCTCGTCGGCAGGGACGAAAACCTCCGTCTCCATATTCACGCCGTGCTCCGGTGCTTCAGCAGCCCCGGCGTCGCCACTCCCTCCGATGGGGCGCTTCGGTGGCATCCTCGTACACTGACGGCTTTGAGGACTCAGAGCGGCGTTGAGGATGCGGGCGGAGAGAGAGGAATTGTGTGTGTGGCGAGGATGGGGGGGGTGCGGCCGCTCAACGGCGCCATTAATATAGACCAGTGGGAGCGAGGCGGGTGGCGGTCCAAGGCTGTCTCGCTTCCCGGTGAGAACGACTGCTTAATCTCTAGTATGAATGAAATCTATGCTTAATTACTAAATTTTAGTTGCAAAAAATAGATAGTGATATTGATTTTTAGCTGCATATTTTGACAAATTGCAGTGTCTCTTGGCTTAGCGCCGAAGTCTGGCTTTAATTTGCATACCGTAATCTGAACTGATTGCGTTGAAGAGATGCACAGATCTTGCATTGAACAGCTTGTACGCTTCCTGGTGAGCCTGCGCACCGGACTACGCTCACACGCCTCCCATTCAGTCAAGCAGCTGTCCACACGGCACATCCTATAGCCATTAAAACCAAGACACGTGGCCTCACGTGAATGGTTAACCGAACGCACATGGTTTGAATTATACAAACGTTTGAGATATTAAAGTGGCAGCTATTTTTTTTTCAAAATGCCTTTGTTGGCTGTCATTATTCGAGTGCGCCTTCTCTCAAAATGGACACGAAAAATACCACAGCATGTCGGGTGCCCTTCCATGATAGCATGCCAAGTTTCATGAATTTCAAACGAGTTTTAGATTTAATAGAATTTAAAAACAAAGTATCTCAACATTTTGCCGGCAATCAACGGTGCCCTGGTGTTTGAAATTCATTCCCATTTCTTGCATGGGACCTAAGCATGCACCCAAGGACACATATTTGATTTTTCAACCAATTTATATGCACTGGAGCATGCGCATGTAGTTCAAATTTGAATTATGCACATAAATGCATTGAAAACTCAGTTAATGCATAAAAATGTCCAAACGAACCCCAAAAAATCACAAAAATTCACACAACACTCCAGTTGTTCAATGTTGACATGAGAAAAAAATTTGAAAGCAATAAGAGGCAATGGATATCGTTTCGTCCCCAAAGGTGGGGTATTCCCTACCGAAACCCATCATGCTTGTTGTGAGAAGCTCCGGTTTGTGAGAAGCATATACCCAAACCTTCCCCAAATGGGATAAAAATTTAACCATGGCATGTTGATGCCGCTCCATGATAGCATGCCAAGTTTCATGAATTTCAGACGAGTTTTGGATTTACTAGAATTTAAAAACCAGGCATCTCAATGTTTTGCCGGCAATCAATGGTGCCCTGGTGTTTGAAATTCATTCCCATTTCTTGCATGGGACCTAAGCATGCACCCAAGGACACATATTTGATTTTTCAACCAATTTATATGCACTGGAGCATGCACATGTAGTTCAAATTTGAATTATGCACATAAATGCATTGAAAACTCAGATAATGCATAAAAATGTCCAAACGAACCCCGAAAAATCACAAAAATTCACACAACACTCCTATTGTTCTATGTTGACACGAGAAATTTTTTTGAAAGCAATAAGAGACAATGGATATCGTTTCGTCCCCAAAGGTGGGGCGTTCCCTACCGAAAACCATCATGCTTGTTGTGAGAAGCATATACTCATACCTGCCCCAAATAGGACAAAAATTTTACCACGGCATGTTGATGCCGCTCCATGATAGCATGCCAAGTTTCATGAATTTCAGTCAAGTTTTGGATTTAGTAGAATTTAAAAACCAGGCATCTCAATGTTTTGCCGACAATCAACTGTGCCCTGGTGTTTGAAATTCATTCCCATTTCTTGCATGGGACCTAGGCATGCACCCAAGGACACAAATTTGATTTTCAACCAATTTATATGCACTGGAGCATGCACATGTAGTTTAAATTTGAATTATGCACATAAATGTGTTGAAAACTCAGTTAATGCATAAAAATGTCCAAACGAACCCCGAAAAATCACAAAAATTCACACAACACTCTTGTTGTTCTATGTTGACATGAGATTTTTTTTTGAAAGCAATAAGAGGCAATGGATATCGTTTCGTCCCCAAAGGTGGGACGTTCTCTACCGAAAACCATCATGCTTGTTGTGAGAAGCTCCGGTTTGTGAGAAGCATATACCCAAACCTGCCCCAAATGACACAAAATTTTTACCACGGCATGTTGATGCCGCTCCATGATAGCATGCCAAGTTTCATGAATTTCAGACGAGTTTTGGATTTACTAGAATTTAAAAACCAGGCATCTCAATGTTTTGCCAGCAATCAACGGTGCCCTGGTGTTTGAAATTTATTCCCATTTCTTGCATGGGACCTAAGCATGCACCCAAGGACACAGATTTGATTTTTGAACCAATTTATATGCACTAGAGCATGCACATGTAGTTCAAATTTTAATTATGCACATAAATGCATTGAAAACTCAGTTAATGCATAAGAATGTCCAAAGGAACCCTGAATAATTCCAATTCTTTTATGATCACTTCAGATAAAAGGTCTAGCAATTCAAACCCCGTCCATGGCCGTTGTGACCCCATTATGTAATTCAAATCAAGACGAAAAATCAAGTAGATTCCACACAGTTTATTATAATCAACCGTGTGAGATGCAGCACAAAATATCTTCGGACCGTGTCTGAATAAGGGACCGTGTCTGAATAAGGGACCGTGTCTGATGACACTTTGCACGCCAGTTTTTTGGCTGAAGCGATTCCAAATTTTCGGCTTCCGCGGAAATATCTACCTCCCCGCCCATCCCCCTTACCAAAAGCCACATTTCCCCTGTTTCCGCCTTCCTTTCCAAGTTGAAACCTTCACTCCTTGCTTGCAGTGCTGCCGCCTCCTCGCCGGCGACCCTCCTTCACGCTGCTCGGCCTCGCCTATCCAGGCAGGTAATCCACACCCGACCCCCATCGTCCTCCTCCTTCCACATCCCACATGCCCCGACCGACGGCGCGAGCGCGACACCTTCCACCCAAATCACCGAGCCCTCCACCAAATAAGCGCCGGTCTAAGCCATGGTGCACGCAGTATGGCCAGGACCTCAAGGAGCATTTGGCAGCGGATAAGCAAATCGCGGCCGCACGCGCGGATGAGGTCGCGATGGCTGCCATTCATGCTGGCTCCAAGATCTTGGAGGAGCACCTCGCCGTCGAGGCCACCATTGACGCCTCGTGCGCCGACGCCGCAACGCGGTTGGCTGCTTTAAACGACAGTTTTTGGCGTTTTCTCGAGGCCACCGTCGGTGCCTTCGACGAAGACTATGAGGTGTTTTCTTAGTGTGCACGTGCTTACCTCATCTCGAGAGCCAGCAGGTTGGTGCCCGGAGCGGCTCAGGCAACTCACCACTACAACGAGGGCACCCACGATGCGGAGGCCTCGCCCTCTTACATGTCCAAGGAGCCAATCGTCATCGATATCTCCGACAATGAGGAGTAGCTTGTCTTATTAGCTCACTATAAGGACCCATGTTCAATTTGCTAGCTACTGCCTTTCCTTAACAAATTCTAGTTAATTGTGCTATCTACTTTTACCATGCAATCTTCTGCTATAGTGTATATGTTCTATATGTCGTGCAATGTGGTGTTCAATTAACTGCTTGGTTCAATTCTGCAAATGTGATGTTCAATTCTTCAGGGTGCAATATTTCCAAGTTGTTAAGCATGCTTTGTTTGGTTAACTGTCTGATCTTCTATTAGGAGTATGTTATATTGTTAAATTGGTGTTTAGTTAACTGCTTGGTTCATTTGTTGTGGCTTGGTTCACTTGTTGTGGTGTTTAGTTAACTGCTTGGTTCAATTCTGCAATGCAATGTTCAATTGTTGTGGCTGCATTCTGTTATTGAATACCATGTGAGGAATAAATCGAATTTGGCTGTACTAAATACATGAGAAACAATTACAATTGCTATATTTCCAAGTTGTTAAGCATGCTTGGTTTGGTTAACTGTTTGATCTTCTATTAGGAGTATGTTATATTGTGCAATGTGGTGCTCAGTTAACGTTTGGTTCATTTGTTGTGGTGTTTACTTAACTGCTTGGCTCAATTCTGCAATGCGATGTTCAATTGTTGTGGCTGCATTCTCTTATTGTATACCATGTGAGGAATAAATCGAATTGGTTGTACTAAATACATGAGAAACAAATACAATTGCTATATTTCCAAGTTGTTAAGCATGCTTGGTTTGGTTAACTGTCTGATCTTCTATTAGGAGTATGTTATATTGTGCAATGTGGTGCTCAGTTAATGTTTGGTTCATTTGTTGTGGTGTTTAGTTAACTGCTTGGTTCAATTCTGCAATGCGATGTTCAATTGCTGTGGCTGCATTCTGTTATTGTATACCATCTGAGGAACAAATCGAATTTGGCTGCACTTAATACATGAGAAACATACACAAGTGCTATATTTCCTAGTTCTTAATCATGCTTGGTTTGGATAAATGGGTTTTCCATGTGGCTTGAATTAATCTGATGAATCTGCAATGTGCTTATTTATCATCAACATATTTTACTGATAGCATGTGAACCCTTACTTAACCTGATGACTAACTACCTTATATGTGTTGCAGGGATACAATGGGAAGCACTGAGGTTTACAAGATGGTACTAACTATTATACCTTGCCTTTTTGTATTCCTTTGCCCCATTTCCAATATAAAGAAGATATTTATGCACATCCTTGTTTTCAGGCTTCACTGATGATTACCTCTCAAACCACCTCTGTGGTCAGGGGCGAGGAAAGTTTTCATACAACACCCATGGTTCAATATTGAAGTGTTCCTGAAGAGGCCGAAGGATGGACGGTCAATCATCCACAGGCACTGGCCTAAAGTTGCAAAGACCTTCAACATGAATGAAGGCTCAATATTCGCCTTCCGCTTCAGCAGTTTTCCAGATGAGATGCATCTCTCTATGTACCGTCTATGATGCTAATTTCGAAAGGTTCTAGATGTTGCATTTGAAACTTGCTGCTGGTGTAGTTGTGTAATGGGGTAGCTGAGTGCTAAAGCTATATCATGTTGTACTCCGATGTATTTCAATTATGAAATCCTGCTTCCTTAATATGGAAATGGAATATATTATGTGCTTAATATGAATGTCAATTAGATTAGTAAATGGATTATTAATAATAGGGCAATTAGCCCGCTAATTGGGCTTTCCTATTGCAAACGGTTAATGAGAAACCACCGTGGGCGATGACCTTAGGCAACACACACAGTTTCTAGGAATAAACCGTGTTGGATCAATGAAGAATCACACACGACATTCTCTTCAAAACTGTTTGCGTTACGCCACCTTGCGTAAACGTTTTCCTTATGACTGTGTGGGATGTATATACAAACGGAAACATTTAGTGGCGACTGACTGTGTGGGATGTACTTACGACGGGAAATGATTTTGCCTGTATAATTGTATTTTTTGAACACTACTGTACGTATTTCTATATTTGAGTGCTCGCCGGTCACACACGACCTCATTTTGCCGAGCGTGTGTGCCAGGAGGGCATATCCCCAACGGTTTCTGGGTCATGTGGGAAGGACCCCCTATCGCCCACACTCACTTGGCGACGGTTCCGAATGCCGTCGCTGAAAGGGGTTAAAAACCATTTGTTTTGGACCGACGGGCACCAGTGATCACATGCAAATCATAAAGTGACATGATATGGCCAATATCATCTTGCACCTTTGATCTCCATGCGCGGCATGATCACCTTCGTCACCGCCATGACACCATGATCTCCATCATCGTGTCTTCATGAAGTTGTCTCGCCAACTATTACTTCTACTACTATGGCTAATGTTTAGCAATAAAGTAAAGTAATTACATGGCGTTTATATTGACTCGCAGGTCATAAAATAAATTAAAACAACTCCTATGGCTCCTGCAGGTTGTCATACTCATCGACATGCAAGTCGTGATTTCTATTACAGGAACATGATCAATCTCATACATCACATATATCATTCATCACATCCTTTTGGCCATATCACATCACATAGCATACCCTGCAAAAACAAGTCAAACGCCCTCTAATTGTTGTTGCATGTTTTACGTGGCTACTATGGGTTTCTAGCAAGAACGTTTCTTACCTACGCAAAAGCCACAACAGTGATATGCCAATTGCTATTTACCCTTCATAAGGACCCTCTTCCTCGAATGCGATCCGACTAAAGTGGGAGAGGCAGACACCCGCTAGCCACCTTATGCATCAAGTGCATGTCAGTCGGTGGAACCTGTCTCACGTAAGTGTACGTGTAAGGTCGGTCCGGGCCGCTTCATCCCACAATGCCGCCGAATCAATATAAGACTAGTAACGGTAAGTAAATTGAACAAATCATCGCCCACAACTACTTTGTGTTCTACTCATGCATAGAATCTACGCATAGACCTAGCTCAGGATGCCACTGTTGGGGAACGTAGTAATAATTCAAAATTTTCCTACGTGTCACCAAGATCAATCTAGGAGATGCTAGCAACAAGAGAGAGGGAGTGCATCTTCGTACCCTTGAAGATCGCTAAGCGGAAGCGTTACAAGAACGCGGTTGATGGAGTCGTACTCGCGGCAATTCAAATCGCGGAAGATCCAATCTAGCGCCGAATGGACGGCGCCTCCGCGTTCAACACACGTACAGCCCGGGGATGTCTCCTCCTTCTTGATCTATCAAGGGGAGAGGAGAAGTTGAGGGAGAGCTCCGGCAGCACGACGGCGTGGTGGTGGAGCTTGCGGTTCTCCTGCAGGGCTTCGCCAAGCACTACGGAGGAGGAGGAGTTGGAGGAGGGAGGAGCTGCGCCAGGGAAGGGGTCACAGCTGCCCTCCCACCCCCTCACTATATATAGGGGGAAGGGAGAGGGGGAGGCGCCCTAGGGTTTCCCCTAGGGGGCGGTGACTAGGGCAGATTGGGTCTCCCTAGGAAAACCCTAGGGAGACTTGCCCCCAAGCCAAGCCAGGTGGAGGTGCCCCACCTCCCCAAGCAACGTGGGAAAGGGTGTGGGGCGCACAGGTCCTTAGTGAGCTGGTTTTCCCCCTCCCCTTGGACCATGAGGCCCTGCAACACTTGCCGGGCCCCCCCGAAACACCTTTCGATCATGCTGGCCATAACCTGGTACCCCCGGAACACTTCCAAACTCCAATACCCTTTGTCCAATATATCATCTTCACCTCCGGACCATTCCGGAACTCTGCGTGACGTCCGGGATCCAATCCGGGACTCCGAACTACCTTCGGTAACCACATACAATTTCCCATAACAACTCTAGCATCACCGAACTTTAAGTGTGTAGACCCTACGGGTTTGGGAACCATGCAGACATGACCGAGACACCTCTCCGGCCAGTAACCAATAGCGGGATCTGGATACCCATATTGGCTCCCACATGTTCCACGATGATCTCATCGGATGAACCACAATGTCAGGGATTCAATCAATAACGTATACAATTCCCTTTGTCTATCGGTATGTTACTTGCCCGAGATTCGATCGTTGGTATCCCTATACCTTGTTCAATCTCGTTACCAACAAGTGTCTTTACTCGTTCCGTAACGCATGATCCCGTGGCTAACTCCTTAGTCACACTGAGCTCATTATGATGATGCATTACCGAGTGGGCCCAGAGATACCTCTCCATCACACGGAGTGACAAATCCCAATCTCGATTCGTGCCAACCCAACAGACACTTTCGGAGATACCTGTAGTGCACCTTTATAGTCACCCAGTTATGTTGTGACGTTTGATACACCCAAAGCATTCCTACGGTATCCGGGAGTTGCACAATCTCATGGTCTAAGGAAATGATACTTGACATTAGAAAAGCTCTAGCGAACGAACTACACGATCTTGTGCTATGCTTAGGATTGGGTCTTGTCCATCACATCATTCTCCTAATGATGTGATCCCGTTATCAATGACATCCAATGTCCATGGTCAGGAAACCAGAACCATCTATTGATCAACGAGCTAGTCAACTAGAGGCTTACTAGGGACACGTTGTGGTCTATGTATTCACACATGTATTACGGTTTCCGGTTAATACAATTATAGCATGAACAATAGACGATTATGATGAACAAGGAAATATAATAATAACCATTTTATTATTGCCTCCAGGGCATATTTCCAACATGGATGAGCATCACAAAGTGCAGAGTTTTTGCAAAATAATTGAGTCAAAAACTTAGTTTTAGTTTTCTGTGGAAAGCATTTCGGAGCTCCCGATTTGTTGAACTCGGTGACACCGAAGCAATATTAGAGTCTAAACTAGTGGAATCGGTCAGACCGAGACATAGTTTGGTGACTCCGGGATTGCTAGGGTTTCACTGAATATCGAACTCGGTCACACCGATTTGTAAGTTTCGGTCATAACAAAATTCACAAGTGCAATGGCCTAAGCCAAATCGGTGAGACCAATTTCGACAATTCGGTCGGTCCGAGATGAGTTCGGCGGAAACCTAACCCTAAATTTTCGAATCAAAACTAATCTAAAGGAAGTTTTTGCTGGATAGAGTAATCTCATACGTGGTAAGAATCATGGCATTAACCTAAGTGCAGGAATCAGAGGTTAAGATTGCACATAGGGGTCAAGTTCATACCCTAACTCGGCGGTGAACTCGCTACGGCGACAACGGCGGTGAGATTCCCGTTGACGGCGGCGGGAGGTCGCTAGCGATGAGGAGACAATCCAGAGACTCGAGTCAGCAGAGCTGGATATGCGCGGGCGAATGGTTTCGGAGGAATTTCCAAAATTTTACTCGTGAGTATATATATCCAGACCCTGTCGGTGTGACCAAGTGGAACGACTCGGTGGCACCAAGATGTAGAATCGCAAGCGGTTACTGCAACTCGGTGTGACCGAATTGTTCAAATCGGTTGCACCAAGATTGAGACCTAGATCAACTCAATGAACTCGTTATGACCGACAGGAATGAATCGGTCAAACTGAAATACACAGAGAGGTTTTGGAAGTTTAAGTCTATGACAAATCGGTGGCTCTGAGTGCTCCTCACCCAGAGGGTTCGAATCTGACTTGATCAAACTTTGTGATGTAGCACGAATAGAGTTTGAGACGAGAAAATCATAGAGAGCTAGAGGGGGTTCTTAGGCATTCTTGTCCATCCATTTGGCAAAAGAAAAAGACCAAACAATCAAAGCAACAAATGGATGTCCTCGAATTTGAAAAATATGCAATCAACATGCTCACACAATAAGATGGCAAATGGAATATGTGGCAAAGCATGCACACACACTCTAGCATCTATCAAGCAATTGTCGATGACTAGGTCATCTATATATGAGTATATTGACTGATGAGTCAAATGAGAACATTTGATCGTAGGTCATACTCATCGTTTAAGCACAAGTGCATAGGGTTACCACTTTTACATAAAGCATCGTTGTGTTCACACCATTAGAGTTGCTTTAGCTCAATTCTTAGAGTAAAGCTCCCCCTAGATGTGATATCCCCCCTAAGAGGGATGAACTAACCTTGGGTTTTGTCGGTGATGAGTTCATGTAGATGTTGAAGATGTGGATGCTCAATGTTGATGTAGATCATTTGGAGCAATCCATTGGAGTGAGTTGCAGTTTCAATACCTACATGGGTTAGTCCCACAAGGAACAAACATGGATATCCATAGACATAGAGTGAAGTACACACAATATGATGTCCATGAAAGCATTAGGTTACCTTGTACCTTAACTTACCGACAATAGGGTTTGTGACTCCTTGAACTAGTGCAAGATGTGGAAGTTGTTTGCACTGGTCCTCACCAAAATGAATATGAATGAAGCATGTTGGCGGAGTCACCCTCAAGAGCTTTTCAAAGCGTAGCTTCTCATGAGTCTTTAAAAGCTCTCGATGATCTTCCAAGGTAGTTTCGTGAGCTAACTTAAGAGTATTTAGTTCTTTATTTAGACTCTCAATCTCCTTCTTATCATCATTATTCATTTTATCTTGATTAGCATGATTAATAGCAAGTTCATCATAGTTTTCATCACTAGAGTTGTCAACAAGTAAATCATCATCACCTAGCAAATCATCTTCATCACTATTGAAATCAACATACTCGGGGTGTGATACCTTTGGGCCTTTAGCCATGAAGCATCTTCCAATTCCTTCATTTGGTGAGTCAAATATGTCATAGGAGTTGGTTGATACAAGTGCTAGACCGGCAACACCTTCTTCTTGAGTATATTCGGAGTCGGAGTGATAACTTCTCTCGCAGTGGTGGTCAGAGTCGGAGCCGGATACCCATTCACCAACATGAGCTTGATGTCTTCGTTTTGTGTAGCTCCTTGATGACTTGTCCTTCCTTTCCGAATCCTTTCTTCTGCGAGAGGTTCTTCGTTCATAACGATCATCTCTACTCCTTCTCTCCCTTGGAGGTGATTCTTCTCTTTTGCTTCTCCTTTTAGATGAGTCTTCTCTTCTTTTGTAGGGAGCCGTACACTCATTGGAGTAGTGTCCGGGTCTTCCACAATTGTAGCAATTACGCTCACGACTAGAAGATGTTTTGTCATTGTAGGACCTTGACTTGGAACTTCTTTCTTTGCTTCTACTCTTGTAGAACTTGTTGAAGTTCTTCACCATTAGGCTCAATTCCTCATTGAAAGCTTGTTTCTCACTTGATGATGTAGGAGCATCACATGAGGCTTTGTAAGCACCACTAGACTTGTTGTGAAGCTCTTCTTTATCCTTGAGTGACATCTCATGAGCAACAATTCTACCAATGACTTCCATTGGCTTGAGATCTTTGTAATTGGGCATCATTTGGATCAATGTGCACACGGTATCATATTTTCCATCCAAGGCTCTTGGGATCTTCTTGATGATGAATCTATCGGTCATCTCTTCACTTCCTAAGTCGGCAATCTCATTTGTGATGAGAGCAAGCCTAGAATACATTTCAGCGACACCTTCACCATCCTTCATTTTGAACTTGTCAAGTTGAATTTGAAGCACATCCAAATTGGATTCCTTGACGGAGTCGGTACCTTCATGCATATCAATCAAAGTATCCCAAATTTCCTTTGCGTTCTCAAGACGGCTGATTTTGTTGAATTCTTCGGGGCACAATCCGTTGAAGAGGATATCACATGCTTGAGCATTGTATTGCAACATCTTCAATTCTTCCATGGTAGCTTCGCGATTTGGTTCTCTCCCATCAAAGAATTCACCTTGCAAGCCAATACACACAATAGCCCAAACGGCGAGGTTATGTCCAAGAATATGCATTTTTATCTTATGCTTCCAACTAGCAAAATTAGTACCATCAAAATAAGGACCTCTACGGTGGTAATTTCCCTCGCTAGACGCCATAATCTCCTAGGTTGTGAAACCAAGGCTTTGATCACCAAAGCTATGGAAATCAAGGCAAATGGAGACCAAAGCATTGATACCACTTGTAGGATCGAAAGTCTGTCTAGAGGAGGGGTGATTAGACTACTTGACGAAATAAAAATCTAGCCTTTTCCCAATTTTAAGTCTTGGCCGATTTTAGCAACTTAACACAAGTCAAGCAATCAACCTACACATGCAATTCTAAGAGTATAGCAGCGGAATGTAAATCATTGCATATGAAGGTAAAGGGGAGGAGTTTGGAGGGAGCAAACGCAATTAGACACGGAGGTTTTTGGCGTGGTTCTGATAGGTGGTGCTATCGTACATCCACGTTGATGGAGACTTCAACCCACGAAGGGTAACGGCTGCGCGAGTGCACGGAAGGCTCCACCCACGAAGGGTCCACGAAGAAGCAACCTTGTCTATCCCACCATGGCCATCGCCCACGAAGGACTTGCCTCACTTGGGTAGATCTTCACGAAGTAGGCGATCTCCTTGCCCTTACAAACTCCTTGGTTCAACTCCACAATCTTGACGGAGGCTCCCAAGTGACACCTAATCAATCTAGGAGACACCACTCTCCAAAAGGTAATAGATGGTGTGTTGATGATGAACTCCTTGCTCTTGTGCTTCAAATGATAGTCTCCCCAACACTCAACTCTCTCTCACAGATTTGGATATGGTGGAAAGATGATTTGAGTGGAAAGCAACTTGGGGAAGGCTAGAGAGCAAGATTCTTGTGGTTGGATTGGAACATCTTGGCCTCAACACATGAGTAGGTGGTTCTCTCTTAGAAAATGAATGCTGGAAGTGTAGGCATGTTCTGATGGATCTCTCCATGAATGGAGGATGGGTGGAGTGGTATATATAGCCTCCACACAAAATCTAACCGTTACATACAATTTACCAAACTCGGTGGGACCAAATAGTGAAACTCGGTCTGACCGATATGGTTCAAAATGTGAACGTTAGGCTTTTCGGTGGGACCGACATGATCAACTCAGTGGGACCGATGCGTTAGGGTTAGGGCATAACTTGATCTCGGTGAGACCGATCACATGAACTCGGTGAGACCGATTTCAGTAATAGGCAAACAGAGAGTTGGTCAGGCAAACTCGATGGGACCGCTCACTCATTTCGGTGAGACCGTAACATTATGAAAGGGAAACAGAGAGTTTGCAATCCCATCTCGGTGAGACCGAGATCCCTATCGGTGAGACCAAACTGATTAGGGTTTCTGGCTATGGCTATGTCAAATGAATTCGGTGGCGCCGGATGGATCAAATCGGTGGGGCCGAGTTTGGCATTAGGTTTAGGACATATGTGGAAATGAGAAAGTGGTTGAGGGCTTTTGGATCATATCACTAAGCATTTTTAGCAAGCAAGCCATTAAGCAACACCTCATCCCCTTTTAATAGTATTGGCTTTTCCTATGGACTCAGTGTGATCTTGGATCACTAAAATGAAAATGTAGAGTCTTGAGCTTTTGCCAATATGTGTCCTTAGCATTTTGAGGGGTCCACATCTCTAGTCCATGCCATGGCAATCATTGAACTTTTTGAAATGATTAACTTGAAAGAATATTAGTTCAATGAGCTATATGTTGTTAAGAATTACCAAAACCACCCAGGGATTAGTTGCACTTTCTGTAAGTTCGACACTACATCAAGACATGACTTTGGGGTTGTATCCCTACCCTCAAGATGTGTTGCCTTCTTCTCTGGAATATATGTTAGAGGGACAAACAATGGGTTCGTCTCTCTATCATTGTGGCAGTTCTTCCTAGCTTCAGTGCTGTCACCCTGAAAGAGAAACAAGTACGTAGATAACAGGTTTTGCACATATAAGCATCAATGTTGTCAATTCATCTCATTTCTTTGTCAGAAATAAAGAGACACGGTTTAAATAGCATTAACATAATAGGCATTGTTCATAGTTAAGACGGCAGGAAATGGCATTGTGCAGGAGCGGCCAACTTCACCATACCACTGGATTACAGATCAAGAACACAAGCATACATGTAGTGTTAAACAACGAATAAGCATGAATGGTGAGTGTACTATCAATTTATACCATTTCAGATTGGTAAATAAAGAGACATGATTTAAATAACATTAATATAATATCACTACTGCAGGATGCTGCTAACGCGATACTACGATCAGAGACCCTTCGAGAAACTGTGTGTGATGCAATAATCGCAAACGGTGCTGTATGAAAACCGTCAGAAATGATGCAAAACGTTTGCGATGGAGGATGCATCAAACACGGTTCAGATTTTAGTTGCGTGTGCGATTCAGGCCACACAGTTAACCCGTTCGAACTGTTTGCGATGAGGCAGAACAACAGAAACGGGCAGCCATATCAATGTGTGTGCGATATACGGCATGCAGGTCATTCCGATGAACCATTTGCTATTAAGGAGTGCAACATAAACGATTAGCCAGATCATGGTGTGTGTGATATAGGGCATACGGTTCACTCAGACGAACTGTTTTCGATTAGCGAACGCAACATAAACGGTTCAACTTAACAAGATGTGTGTGATACATGGCAAACAGCCGAATCGGACGAACTATTTGCGATGAGAAATTACAAGACAGATGGTTAATACAGTTAGTTCGTGTGCAATTCTGTGTGTACAAAAATCTTTGAAATATGCAAACTAGTTGCTTGCGGTGGCTAGGAATATCGCACACGATGCGTCTGCGGGTACTCGTGTGCGATGATTAGTAAGTTACACATATGTTTCCTTATGTTAACACTTGTGTGATAAATAACACGTGGCACCGGATACGGTATTCGGGTTGTGTGTGTGCTCCACTTAGTCTTCCTGCGCTCCAGCGAATGCTTCCCGCGCTCCACATGGATGAATTGTAAAATCCACGCCTATTCCCTCACCGGTTTCCCGCCACCAGCTAACGACTTGCTGCATATAACCCAGGCCGCAATGCACCGCCGCGACACTCTGCGAAGATCTAGTCCTCACCCATCTACCATTAGTTATTCCAAGCATGCCAGGCAACGACCAAAGCTTCGACGTCGACGCCTACCTGCGTTACATCTTCCGTGAGGAGAACAAGCCGAAGCAGGTCGGGGAGCAAGAGCTTCATCGGCCGGTGCAGGCACCATGGCCCATCGGCAGCGATATCGGTGCCACAGTCCTTGGGAGCACAATCGACATATTGCAGAGGAGGTGTGATGAGCAGTTTGCCATCCACCGTGCAAAAGATCCAGAGCTGCTCGGCGGCATGATCGACGACCCACCCGAAGAGCCGCCGTCACCAGTGCTCATCGAGAGCCTGATGCCCCGCAAGGAATGGGTAGAGGACCTCTGCGATTCAGTCAAGAGAAAGGCAGCCTACGGTTTCATCACTGCCCGCGGCGGCCGTGCCAACCTCGATCCCGATGATGTGGTGGCCAGGCTCGAGCGCATCCTTGGTGGAGTTTACGTCCCCGATGAAGTAGAACATCGCCAACGTGATATCTTAAGCATACAGGTGATCGACGGAATTTGCTACCAGGCCAAAGACATGGAAATGGAGCGGTTCCGCGGAGTTGTCATGCGCGCGATTGCACGCTGTCAAGCTCTTCTGGAAGAGGCCAAGCAGCCCCAAGAGCCTCCCAGCGCCAGCAGCTCCGTAGGCGGAGGCGGGCCGGGACACTCGGAGTGAACGGCCGCAAGGGTGCTATGCTGATCATGGAGTCCGAGAAGACCATCGTCGGAAGGCCGCCAGCTCAGCCTTTTAGCTTATATTTTATTATAATTGTATGCATATGTAGGTCATGAGTGTTCTGGGCCTTGCCGCATTTGGCATTTTAAATTATACTGAATAAGTAAGATAATTATTAAGAATTGTTAACAGTTGCCATTGTAACTTTGCCTCAACGGCGAGCAGAGCGCGCGCAGGGACGACAGAGCGGAGCGCGCCGCGGCCGCCTCAATGGTGAGCAACCACGTGGTCAACCTTCTGCCATCAATAAATTTTGACCTTATTTCTTGTCACATTGCTGATTACAACGCAATCTTATATTATTATATTTACTAATCGGAAGCACCATCCGAGCTTCTACGTTAATCCTAGGAATTAATAACCAAGAGCCATTAGATATACTTTAAGATAAAAAGTTGGCCGCTAGATGGATGTAGTTTTATTTACCAAGCCGACTCAATATCTCCAACGTTTCCAACTTATCGCCATGTGTCTTAAAAAAAACAACTCCGTGTGCAAGCCTTCCTCCTTCCTCCTAGAGTAAAAAAAACCAATATCCGTGTGTTCCTAGGAGTCCTACCAGCGCATCTCCTATTGTGCTTTGCCTCCATCGAGTTAGTTCTCAATCTAGACGTTCCCTCGTGTCCTCCCATCCCTCGATCCTCCATGTCGCTGCTCCACCGGGAAATCACATCCAGCCTGAAAATCGAGAAGATGCAGTTTTGTCATGCCACTAGCGCCGTCGTCATCAGCGGTCCTGTCCCCCAATTCTTTCCACGACGCTGCTCCACCGGGAGCGTCACCTCCAGCCTCCGATTTGAGGAGCTGCAGTTTTGGTCATAGCAGCAGCGACATGGTCCATGTATGTCTCATCTAATATACGCAGCAGTCCTAACTCCTTTTGTCCCTTCAATCTAGATTAGCCATCCTTGGTTTCCTCAATGTTGCTTGCGGGCGATCAGATTTTTTTGCAGGCGAACGGATTCAGCCGCCATCGTTCTCTCCTCGAGCGCACAACCTTGGGTTCGCCCTCACCAGGCATCCCTTACCTTTGTCATACAACATCAGGAACAACCATCGACGGACAAACTATATGTATCTCAAACTGAAAGGAAATATTGATTTTTCCTTGGATTAATCGCCTCACGCCGTTCAGCTAGATCAATCTGGGTCATGATTGTTCCTGGGCAAGAGAGTTTAGATCACTGCTTTTACTTTCCTACCTTTCATATCACAATAGCTTGCAGCGAAGGAGCAGGCGGTGATGTGGAGATCATGGTTTATCCTTTAGAGATTCATCCTTGCATTCTGGAATTTGTTTCGAACTTGCAATTAAGAAGTGTTGGACTGGTGATCATAATTTCCCGGCCAGGTACGAATTTAATAAAGTTTTGTTGTAGTTCCCAAATCAAGAGAAAATATTTCTTTAATACAATGAGAATTGGATGCAGGGCATATCGTACTGGTGTTAGAGCAATGTGATTGTGTAAGCTTAATAAACGTCGTGCATATTTTTTCTTCTTCATGTAAATGCTTGCATCGTTACTATTGTTACTGCTTGAACGTCATATCAAAATTACAACCAGAATTGTTAAGAACTGCGATTAATTCTTTTGGCTATTTTTTCTAAACAGCAGCGAAAAAAATACTATTTGGAAGCAGTTTCCTGATGAACATTAATCGTTGAGAACTTTCCTACAGAAGGACAACATCCATCCAAGCTACATACGAGCTATTTCTATAGTTGTTCGATGAAGTACCACTAATTGGTGAGGCGGTAGCACAGTAGACACCGTTTGAGATTGGCAAGCATGTAATCCTAAATCCAGGAATTAACTTTTGTGTTCTCCAGCTGCAAAAAATCTACTTAATCCCTAATGGTCAGGGAGTATTATTTGGCTATTTATTAGGTGTCAGATCAGAAAAGCAATGTTTTTCCTTCTGTGTATTTTGCTGCATAGAGAAGGTTCTAGAGGACATGTACGTAGGTACGGAATCTATATTTGCACATGATTTCTTGATGTAAATCTGGTACTTAGGGCAAGATTCTAACTGTTTCATAGGCGTCAGATTATGAATGACTTTTGGCATTGTTGTAGATTTGCAAAATACGTGATGGTAGATAATAAGTGATAAATGAAGTACTCATAGAATTCTCTGGTCAAAAAACAACTGATGGATAGACCTGCACTCCTTCACCCCTTCCATTTTGAAGACATCCAAATTTGTCGTTTCAAGGCAGACTTGGTCAGTAGGAGGATATTCTAAGAAGGGACGACACCAGGGTCAGAGCATATGAATTGGTTTCTCACTGCAGAATTGGTTATCTATTTTTATATGGAGTTTGCAAGTTTGATAGAATTGGTTTTCCTGTCATCCAACTCCTATAGAAAATACATACATCTGTATTACATAGACGTTTGCTACAAGTTATGAAGATAAAGTAACACTTCAGGTTGAGAAATCCGTGTGCTTTTTTCAATATCCGTCCTAAGATTATAGATACCGTGCTTTTGGAATTTTAGTGATATTCTTATTGTATAATGTAAATTCTAGCCAAAGTATTAAACTATCGCAGACAACATGTCCGGAGAAAATATGTATGAGTAGTGGGACATGGAAAAGTTAGCAAATACTTTTGTTGTATAATGATTTATTTGCATGATTGTAGAGGTAGACTATACTTTTGCTGTATAATGACACATGCATATTTGGATGACAATTTGCTGGACATTTTTCTACTTGAAATTTTTGTAGGCCAGTAGCCAAGCTGCCGCTTGCTTCCGGTTACAACTCTACATCACCAGGAGTAATTTATTTATTATGTCTACTGCACATTATCATCGAACCAAAATGATGGTGTTGATATCGTGCAGGCTTTCATGTTTCAATGGAGTCTCCTTGAAGCTAGAGTTAACCAGCCGATACCCTTCGTGCCATCAAGGAATAGTTTAACTCTTTTATTAATTTTTACAAGTTAAATTTTAAGTGTGACAAAGCTTTTTTTGTTGGTCCTCACGCATCAAGCATTATCATTCTAAAATAATATATTTGAAAGAAGAGCAGTATGAAACGAAGGGATCATGGGAAAACTTAGTGTAGTTGTTCGTGCTCCAATGAAGCATAAAAGAAATAAATCCCTGGTGTGTAATGATGCTCACATAACAAAAAGTACGGATTGGTTTTTAAATCATATACTATTGTGTAATAATGTAAAGAATTAGTAAAAATAAGGACTAATACTCAGACCATATGTCTGTTGTGCTTTTGTTTCTGTTTGTTACAATGTTATATGCACGTGAAATATGCATGTAGTTATTTCGCACAATGTTATAGAGTTTTAGTAAAAATTTAAAAGTCTAATAGTGGTGCAGACACTTCCAATAGTCTATATAAATGGTTAGTTATTTTCAGTAGTTATATTACAGAGTGCATGTGTAATTTGCTTACGTAGTTTTTGATAAATAAATATGTTGTTTAATAATTTACATTTATGTGTTATGTGAAATATCTAGCCTGTGCGGTCGCACGGGTTGACGACTAGTAAGTATAATTGCAAATCTGTTCACACCTATCAAACTAATATGTGTTCACACTTAGCACCGGGCTATAAAAACTACCCACTCGAAAATTACTTCACAGTTCCTCTTCTCATCACCCACAAAACTGGTTTTCTCTGTCAAGTCGTTCCGCCATGACCGGTCTATAAAAACCACGGTGGACATATAACCAGGCAGCAAAGACCAAGGCCGCGGAAGCACTAGAGAGGTCCCGCCGTGAAGCCGCAGCCGCAACAGAGATGTCCCGGCGTGCCGCGGAGCCCTCGAACGAGCTCTCACGGGCACGCGAGGGCTCTCACAAGCGCATTCGCGGTGTTAGCCATCGCGACAAGCCGGCGTTCCTGAAGTCCTTCGCCGGCGACTACGACATTCTCGCTCGTGTCACTACGCAGCAGGAGCTGGCGACGGCTTGACGAAGCTGCTCAAGATCAGCGATGCCTCGGTTGACAAGGCGACCGGCCTCGTCGAGCAACTCATGGATGACAATGCGAAGCTCCTCAAGTTGGTCGCCGAGAAGGAGGAGGAGGCCGCCGGCTGGAAGATGCTGCATGAGCAGAGCAATGCCTCAGAGATGACGCTGAAAGCGGTCGTCGAGGAACTGATGGGTGGCTTGACGAAGCTCCGGATCGAGCGCGAGCAGGAGGTGGAGGAATCTATGGCTGATTTGAAGCAAAGTCATGAGGAATTGAAGAAGGAGCTGTAGGATTTCGCCGCCCGGCAATCCATCGATGAGAGCAGAGACAGTAGCGACCCAGATCGTTGTCTGGAATTTCCTTCTTCTCTTGCCCCCATGTCTTCCGGGCTTTGCCGCAGGTGGCATTTTAAATTATTCGGAATATGTAAGACAATTATTATGTGCGCCATTGTAAATTTGTCGTCGTATTATCCGTTGCCATTTTATTTGTGGTCGTATTATCATTTGCCCTATGTGGCAATTTAAATTAGGGTGGAATACTAGTTGAAAACACGAACAAAGCAAATGTTGCCATGGGATCACAAGCAAACACCCTCCGTCCAGGTGCTTTAATTAACCCATTAATGGAGAAGTTGTGAGCGAGGCGGGCGGCGGCTGGTGCATGGAGGTCAAAGAGCTCGCTTCCCGGTGAGCATGGGCGGCCTTGCTGCTCGCACGTGTCCCGTCGAGCGTGCGAGGTGGACAGGATGCACGCGTCCCGTCGAGCCTGTGCGGCGAACTGCTCGCACGCATCCCGTCGATCCTGCACGGTGGACTTCTCGCGCTCGTCCCGTCTAATCAAACAGCTGCATGCATGCCACCGAGTATGGTTAAATTTCGAGACGATAAATATAATACAACCGTTTGCGATATTAACGTGTCAGCTTTTTGTTTCAAAAAGGACTTCGTTGGCTACTAATTTGTGCGCCTCTTCTCAAACTGGAAGATTTTTCTCCACGGCATATATGTGCCATGTCATGAAACCATGCCAAGTTTCATGTTTTTTGGGTGACTTTTTTATTTACTGGGATTTAAAAACCGAGATTATCATTGTTTCAGGATGACAACAAGTTTGTAATTCATTCTCATTCCTTAAACGAGACCTAAACATGCACCCAATGACACATGTACGATTTCCCACCCATTTTGCTTCACTTGAGCATGTGGTTGTAGTTCAAATTTGAATTATGGACTACATTAAATGCATAGAAAACTTAGTAATTAGTAATATATATACAATGGGCAAATGAACCCTGATCAGTTTCAAATTTCAGCCCGACACTCCTTTATTCTATGTTGCCTGTAGAAAACAAAGTTCAAGGCGAGAAGAGGCATCGATTATCATTTCGCCCACAAGAGGGGCATGTTTCCCTACCGGAACCACGAGGGTTGCGATAGGCTCCGGTTTGTAAAAGGCTTGTAATATAGCTTCGCCCAAATTGGACAATTATATATACCATGTAGTGACACCATGCCATGTTTCATGATTTCCTAGTTAGTTTTGGATTTACAGACATTTAAAAACCGAGATTCGGAATGTTTGTGGCTAGGCTAGGACGGCGAGACGGTTGAATTCGTTCCCATTGGTTCCATGGGACCTAAACATGTACGTTTTTTCTAGCCATTTTGGTGCACTGCAGCATGTATTTGTAGTTCGGATTTGAATGATGGACATTAAATACCTAGAAAACTCAATTAATGCATAAAAAGGTCAAACGAACACTGAATAATTTCAAAGTTCAACACGAATCTCCAGTTGTTCCGTGTCGTGTGTAGAAGAAAATACGAGGCTAGAGGAGGGAGTGATTATCGTTTGACCCACAAGGGGACACGTTTCCCTATCGAAACCACGAGGGTTCTTGCGACAGGCTCCGGTTTGTAAGAGGTTTGTAATAAAGCTTGGCCCAAATTGGCAATGTTTTTACCACGACATATACGTGCCATGACATGACACCTTGCCACCTTTGATGACTTTTTGGTGACTTTAGGATTTATGGGGACTTAAAAACCGAGATTCGAAATGTTTGAGGAAGAGCCAGGACACCGGTACGGTCGTAATTCGTTCCCATTCCTGGCATGAGACCTAAACATGCGCCCAAGGACACATGTATAATTTTTCTAGCCATTTTGGTGAACGGGGGCATGTATTTGTAGTTCAAATTTGAATTATGGACATTAAATGCCTAGGAAACTCAATTAGTGTATAAAAAGGCCAAACGAACCCTGAATAAGTTCAAATTTCAGCACGGATATCCCGTGGTTCCATGTTACCCGTGGAAGAAAATACAAGGCGAAAAGAGGCAGTGATTATGTTTTGCCCACAAGGGGAACACATTTCCCTATCAGAACCACGAGGCTTCTTTAAGAGAAGCTCCAGTTTTTGTAAGAGGTTTGTAATAAAGCTTGGCCCAAATTGGACAATGTTTTTACCACGACATATATGTGCCATGACGTGACACCATGCCACCTTTGATGACTTTCTGGTGAGTTTAGGATTTATGGGGACTTAAAAACCAAGATTCGAAATGTTTGAGTACGAGCCATGACACCAGTACGGTTGTAATTCATTCCCATTCCTGGCATGGGACCCAAACATGCACCCAAGGACACATGTATAATTTTTCTAGCCATTTTGGTGAACTGGAGCATGTATTTGTAGTTCAGATTTGAATTATGGACATTAAATGCCTAGGGAAATCAATTAGTGTATAAAAAGGCCAAACGAACCCTGAATAAGTTTAAATTTCAGCACGGATATCCTATCGCTCCATGTTGCCCGTAGAAGAAAATACAAGGTGAAAAGAGGCAGTGATTACGTTTCGCCCACAAGGGGGACACGTTTCCCTATCGGAACCACGAGGCTTCTTTGAGAGAAGCTCCGGGTTGTAAGAGGCTTGTTATAAAACTTGTGCCACAATGGACAAAAAAATTCCTCGACATATAAGTGCGATGTCGTGACACCATGGTAGGTTTCACGATTTTCAGCTTAGTTTTGGATTTACAGGGATTTAAAAACCGAGATTCTTCTCACGAAATGTTTTCAAATAGCACACGGTTCACTCACGAAAGCCGATATTCAATGAAAACTTCATGAAACCATATTTTAAAGTTTCATAAAAATCTGAAAAAATTGTGGGATGTTAAGAAGGTGATGTTTTATTGCGACACGAAATTTCAAGTTGAAAAACATTACGAGATGTGAGCTATGAAAAAGACAAATTCCACCCTGAATAGTGACATTACTATTCGGCACTATTTAACACTGATTTTGTCTTTTTCATAGCTCACATCTCTTAATGTGTTTCAACTTGAAATTTTGTGTGCAAATAAAACATAATCCTCTTAACATCCCGCATTTTTTTGAAACTTCAAAACATCTTTTTCTCGTGGTTTTCACCTATTTCCACCGAATGTTGGTTTCCGTATGATATCCCCCCCGCTAGGCGCGCGATCT
This sequence comes from Aegilops tauschii subsp. strangulata, assembly GCF_002575655.3. Lineage (NCBI taxonomy): Eukaryota > Viridiplantae > Streptophyta > Magnoliopsida > Poales > Poaceae > Aegilops > Aegilops tauschii. Next base: position 123,846,784 of record NC_053038.3, on the reverse strand, counting down.
GTGTCCTGCGATCTGTGCACTGTTGGATGCTCCCAGATCAAACGACAACCCTGAGCCCTTTCGACATCACATGCAGTACATGGGTAAGCACTGTGCGCATGCATCGTGTAGCTCACGCTTCCTTCTCTACTAGTAGGTTTTCATTCAAAACAGGCTACCGTTTCTCGCCACTCCTCTCATCGGGTTCCCGCCTCTTCTCCCAGATATGCATGATGTAGATGTTCATTTAATTCTTATAGTTCATCTCATCCAAAATCAATTAGTTTTGTAAATGTAAAAACAAAACGTGACAATTCATTTAGAAAAAAAAGGTTTGGGCAATTAAGATATGAAAGATTCTAGAGAACAAAGGAGAAGTGCTTGTGTTTTGAGGTTTGTGCATTATGCTTAAGTTCAACCATGGAGTCTTCTAGATTGTACATGTGGCAGAATCTGGTGGAATGTTGATATCCAACGGCCAGTAGTGCTCGGATTTGCCATCTCTGTACCGTCGGATTGGCTTCATCCAACAAGCAACTTTCATAGTTATTCGCACACTATATATGTGTATAGATGTATAGATATATATATAGATGTGTCCCATGCTAGACAAAATAAAGTTTGAGCGCATGCGTGGGACCCCCCCCCCCCCCCCCCGGCTGCCGCCTCGAAGTTGGGAAACTGACATCATAGGTATTGAACCAGGCTTGGAGTCGGGTATGGTGTTCGGGTTTGTAATGTACTTGGCGTGGCCCATCGAAGTTGTGCATTTGGGATTTAAACACATCATACACCATCGTACCCATACATATTTTTGGGCCGCATGCAGTGTATACGGGGTCTTCTGATCGACCACGTCTCCCTTGTGCGGTTTTTTGTGACGACACTGATATCTGTGGGCTCCCCGAGTGTATATATATATCATCCCTTTGACTGATAATGAGGGGTATGTGTTAGCCATGAATGGATTCCTCCTAGTTCATGTTAGGGCCGGTCACCGTCAAATGTCGGTCAACCAAAGCTCGAGCTCATGCGTTGTCAGGATTCCCTCCCAGATGCTCGGATTGCTGGGTTTGACCTACATCAAATCATGTGTCCATATCTCGTCCTTAACTACCTTGCCTTCATGGCTGTTGTCTGTATCGAGAGGTAGACACCACATCTAAATTGTACATTATTCTATATTGAAAACACACATCACCCCTTCCCAACGTACATCATTTTGGGCCGCATGCAAGAGGTTTTTGTGGTCCCTCTCGTGTGATGTTTATGATGGTTCAATCTATTGGCCCAAGCGGTTTATCGACAACAACAACTGTCATTTGACCAAAAGAAAGATTCATTGGTCTGTCTTATGGTAGGTCATGGCGACATGCATGTATGACCAAAGTATCGATCATTACGTGCATCCGCCCCCTGACACGAAGTGGGAGGTGGTGGGCCAAGCATCCTAGCTAGGTACGACATTATGTCATTATATATATCCTAGCTAGGTGGTTGTTAGGGTGCTTTCGGGTTTGCGTGGCAGGTGCCACCAAAGTTATGCATTGTGTATTTAAAGTTTTAAACATCCCCAATATTCGTACATATATTTGGCCACTTCCAGGTGGTTCTTGACTTCTGGCCCCTCTCATGGATCTTCAATGATGCGCCCAACCGTGGGCCCGCGGGGTCAAAGTTGTGCATTGGAATTTTGAACATCACATACCACCCTTTTCACTCATATATATTTGCGTCGCATGCTGGTGTGGCTATCTTTTGACCCTCCCTAACATTATTTTTTGATGCAAAGACTCTGATGATCCTCAACGGACACAGGGTATAATATCTTAACCGTGTGCGATACAAGTGCGATGTGAATCACCACGACCGCGCAAGCGCGAGCAAATTAAGGTGGAGGTACTGGCTCAACCGTGTCCGATGCAAGTGCGCTGAAATCACCACTACCGCACAAGCGCGAGCAAAGGGTGGAGGTACTGGCTCAACCGTGTGCGATGCAAGTGCGCTGAAATCACCACGACCGCGCAAGCGCGAACAAAGGGTGGAGGTACTGGCTCAACCGTGTGCGATGCAAGTGCGCTGAAATCACCACGACCGCGCAAGCGCGAGCAAAGGATGGAGGTACTGGCTCAACCGTGTGCGATGCAAATGCGCTGAAATCACCACGACCGCGCAAGCGCGAGCAAAGGCTGGAGGTACTGGCTTAACCGTGTGCGATGCAAGTGCGCTGTAAAACCACCACCTGTGGAAGCTAAAGGCGGGTAAGTTTATTTGGAAATTAGGACGAACCGTGTGCGATAGACCAGCTAGCTAGAAATATAAAAAACAAACTACCTGCCTTGAGCGTTGCAAAAATCGGAGGATCCGCGCCACTTTTCCTTATTATCATACACGCATATTGTTATTGGACCGTGCGCGATCTTGGGCACTGCCGCCCCGCATCAATTCCTTTACCCAAATTTTAGTAGCCGCCGTACTTCAACCGTCGCCCACACTCCTCCAGCATCGACCTTATAGTAAAATTGCAGTAGCCGAGGCATTTGAGCCGTCGCCCTCCCTCGTCCACCACCAACTCCACCCACCATTACTAAAATTTTCAGTAGCCGCGGCGTATCCTCAAACACCCCCCTCCTCCACCCGCCTCTCCCCCCTTCGAACCCTAGCTCGCGGCCGGCGCCGGCGCCGCCGCCAACCCTGCCGGTCTGCCTGTTCCTCCTAGCTTAGATAATAAAGTTCAGGTTATCCAGTGATTCCCATACCGTCGCCCCACTACCCTGAGTTTTTAGATGAGCCTGCGGTGTCCCTCCCCTCCAGATCCACATCCCCTGCTCCAGAATGTCGCAACCTAAGCTCGACCACGTATCCCGGGGAGCCTGACGAGCGTTCGGCCAAGAAGAGGTTTATCATGGCCTCTCCGGCGGACGTTGGCGAGGTGGCCGCCGTTCGCCCCGACCTGCCGATCCCGGAGAAACACGTCGCCGCGGAAGCCGACGAAGACGTTCACTACGTTGCCATGCCGAAGGCTTCATGTCAGCGGGCTAGCGTATTACTGTATCTCGGGAAAGCTGGCTACGACATCAAGCTCGTCCACATCGACGGTTTCACGCGGGCCCATGTCACAGGTTAAGTGGTCCATCCCCAACCCCTCTGGTTCAACCGCCGTCGATCTCTTCGACGGCCCTGCCGCTGATCTCCTCTACCAAGCGGTCAAGGATTTGCGAGCTTTATACGCCATCGAGCCCATTTTGTCACTTCTGAAGGACACGTTCTATGGCGGCGGCTTGGGATCCTCAATTGCCAAGTCAGATCTCATCGACCACGACCACGACCAGGAGGAGGGCACCCACGAAGGTTCTTCCAAGGTGAAACAGCCCATTTGTGACATCAGAGAGCGCACCATGGGTCTATGCTCTTCCAACTGGAAGGATCCCGTCCATGAAATGTGAGGCAACATTCTATCAGCAAATATTACCTTTTCTAGCTTGGCAACCCATACCCTTTGTTGTAGTAGCATTTGCCGTGCGGTGCTTTAACTGTCGTGTTTAATTATTTCAGTTATGCAAAAATGTATTGTTCAATAGGTCTATGTGATGTTTAAGTATGAATTGTCCACTTTAGTTTCACGAATGGCTATATTTGGTTGTTTATAGTGAGTAGATGCCTTGTTTATCTGTATTTGGTTGTTAGGTTGGTTGGAGTGAGCATTTTTTCAGTTATCGAGAAGATGCCTTGTTTATCTGTATTTGGTTCTTAGTTTGGTTGCAGTGAGTATTTGTCCAGTTATCAAGCAGATGCCTTGTTTACCTGTATTTGGTTGTTAGGTTGCTTTTTTTAGCATTTGTCCAGTTATCAAGCAGATGCCTTGTTTATCTGTATTTGGTTGTTAGGTTGCTTTTTTAGCATTTCTCCAGTTATCAAGCAGATGCCTTGTTTATCTTTATCTGCTTGTTAGGTTGGTTGCAGTGAGCATTTGTCCAGTTTTCAAGCATATGCCCTGTTTATCTGTATTTGCTTGTTAGGTTGGTTGCAGTGAGACTCTGTCCAGTTTTCAATGGCTATATTTGGTTGTTATACTGGTCATTTATGCTTTGTTTATTTATGTCATTCACAATGTGTGGTTCATTATGTGCAAGTCGGAACTATGCCGCTCGACTACATCAATACCAGTTTGAACGGCTATATTTGGTTCCAGTTATTCCTGGTGTAGTTAACGCTTGCCCTTTATTTCAGTTTTACACATTTATCCAGTGTGATGTTTAAGCATTACCTACGTTCTATTCATTTTCAACAATACCAGTTTGAATTGCAATATTTGATGGCTGTTAAGCCTGCTGTCGGTAACATTGCCTTCCATTTTATATCTGCTTTAACAGCATGCTGAAACCAACACATTCAAGCTATCATTTGGAGATGATGTTGTTTACCTTTGCTATATTTGTTTGATGTTAAGATTGCTGTACTTATCATGCCTTTCCACTACTTATGCAGGACAACAACGGGAGTGGCCACCATTTTCCGCCGAGGTTAGCTTCATCCCTCGGCTTGTACTCCCCCCGTCGTTCCATAATGTAGTGCATATAGATCCAGGCCTGGACACTAGTTAGCTTCTAATATTGACTTGTTGCTTGTAGGTACATATGCCCTTGGCAAGGATCCACACATCGACCCTTTTTGCATATGGGGCAATGAGATATTGATGAACAAGCATCAAGTGAGGAAACTGATAAGGATTGTTAGCAAAAAGATACGAATGGTGGCAAGCAAATTATTTTTTTATGCTCTATCCAACACAAAAGTGAGCTATAGGATGGTAACTACAAACTCTGCAGCCTTCTCTTTTTACTGCCCATAATGAGTTGTTAGACAACAATGTCTGAATCTTTTTCGTTCCCAGTGGTTCCCGAAGCAGTTCACTCAAGATTACCTCGCAAAGTACATGATTGGTGGACACGCAATGAAGGTTAAAGTATTTCATCCAGACTACAATGAGCATCGAGAAGTCCTAATGAAGATAGTGAAGGATGGACAGGCAGCCATCACAAGGGGTTGGCCTAGAGTCGTGCGCGCCCTACGCATGGAGGAGGGCACAATATGGGCATTCCGCTTCACCTTCTCCAGCAACCAGAATGTCTTTCGCCTCTCTCTTTACAGTCTTTAATACAACTGTGGTTCATCATTCTTTACTTGGTGCTTCTGTAGTTCTTTAGTATATGTACCTGTGCATTGAATTATCGATTCGTGGTAGAACCTATATTTGTAATAAACATGGTTGGATATGAAATAAGTGATTGCCTACTTTCAAATTCATAACATGTGATTTTTAAATTAGGGATTAATTGGATTAATTATGGATTAAATAGGGATTACACTGCACACGGTTTGCGAAAGCGAAATGTCTGTGATATATGTGGAGATCAGAAACGTTTCTAGGATCCACTATGTGTGCGATCAATCTCCACTGCACACACGACTTTCTCTTGAAAACTGTTTGCGTTAGGCCACCTTGCGCAAACGTTTATCACACAAGTGTGTGTGATGGACAGCCTTTGCCACAAAGTTTCTTTCTACGCACCGTGTGTGATGCATTCAATAACGCAAACGATAAAATTATTAATATCGTGTGCAATGGCAACGCTATCACAAACGATTTAACGGGAAAAATTGTGTGTGATGTACCTGTGAACGGGAACGTTTTCCTTGGAGCGACTGTGTGGTATGCGCATACGAATGGAAACGTTTAGCGGGGACTGACTGTGTGGGATGTACTTGCGACTGGAAACAATTTCGCCATATAATTGTATTTTTTATTTGTACTGTACGTATTTCCGTATTTGAGTGCTCGTCGGTCGCACACGACCTCAATTTTCCGAACGTGTGTGCCAGGAGGACATATCCCGACGGTTTCTGGGTCATGTGGGAAGGACCCCCCTATCGCCCACACTCACTTGGAGACGGTTCCAGATGCCGTCGCGGAAAGGGGTTTTAAACCGTTTGTTTAGGACCGATGCGCAACAGTGTATGGCATTGTTCATAGTTGAGACATAGCAGGATGTGACATTGTGCTGGAGTTGGTAGTTTCACCACACCACTGGCTTACAGATCAAGAACACAAGCATACACACAGTGCTAAAGAACATAACTTTGAACAAGGTACTAGGTTGTACAACTAAAGACTGAAATTCAGAAGGACAGACTTATGTTTATGTACTTCTTCATTATAAACTTTGAACAAGCAATTTGATGCGGACGAAAAAAATAAATAGCATTTGCACCCATAGCTATCCAAATATATACAACAAAATTTGAAGGCTTGAGGAGGAAAAACTTACATTAGTAGTGAAGACCAGCTCTATAAAGCCCTTGTCCATATTGATGGGGGGACAATTCAAGAAGTTTATCGCAGACTCTTCTTCAAGAGCATTGTCTTTAGTCTACATTTTGTCAAGAGTAAATATAGATGTGAAAATATAGGAACAAATGACGATTATTTAACCTAAGATGTAGGGTACAAATGTAAATACAACATACATGCAAAAGGCACTGACAAGAGCAATGCAGAGCAAAACTTCTTCAGTAACATTGGTTTTATTCAATATTTTGGCAAGAGTAAATGTAGATCTGATGTGTAGAAAATGGAGCGCAAGGGAAAATAAGCTGCAAAGTGTACATGAAGAACTAGCTGACAATATAAGTATAATGATGAAGGACAACAGATACTTACAAGAACAATGCAGAACTAAATTTCTTCATAAGCATTGGATTTATTGTACATTAATGTAAGCATTAATATAGATCTGATAATTTGGAGCAAACAATGGATAAGCAAGCTATAATGCACAATGATGTCACATAATCCACCTGGTATGAATGTAAGTACAGTGATAGGACAATAGGTACTCATAAGAACAAAGCAGCGACCAGCATAGTTGCGATATCCCAGGTTTTGCGGCGCTGGTTCTATCACCAATATACGTGGGGTGCTATCTGATTTCTCCGGTAGCACCACCTTTTTCAAGGACTTTGCTTGTTCTCCTTCGGGTTCTGCAATCACCCTCTTCCTTTTGGATGTCTGAAACACAAGAACAACATTTAAATGGAAAACATGGTATGACGCAAATGGAATAGGTATTGATAATGGATGGGCATGGCATCTTCACATATATCATGAGTAAATAAGTAGATTGCGGTGCAATGAAGCAAAAGAAATGCAAGACACCTTATGCAAGATACGTGCAACCAATAAAACCTTGCCAAATTAGAACTGGCACATTATTGGGTGAACAGGATAGGCCATCTGCCTTTGACTCCTTGAGCTCAGAATGGTCATTAGGATCATATTCTGAATACGAATCTATAGGTCGGGAGCATGTGGGTTTCATTGCATCCACAATGGACCTCAATCCCTTGATGCCAAGTTTGTTACCCATTGAACTGTTCTACAATATTCTTCTGATGTGCGCATTCTTATATTCATTGTGATTATGTACAATATCTGAAAAGCATGAAAACATAAATAGTAGTGAGATTATCTTTGTAATGCAGAGGATATTGTAATATAATAGGGGCTCCCTGTAAACCCTTGTGTGCTATCACTGGATTCTGATGAGAGAGCCCATGTGTGTTGTAATATGGTGAGTAGATTAATATAATCTGGCACAACTACACAAAAAATAGGCTCCCTGTTGGGAGCTCCAGATGTAAGGATAGTTGGCTGATGATAGGTTCATAATATACCGTATAGAAAGTTTATTGCCTAAACATGATAACGAGAGCGCACAGCCACTAGGCAGATCGTAGTGTAGATAAAAGGGGTACACCATAACCACCATAAATAAATCGGGAAAGCGGAACTGGCCGGAAAATACAGGGTTTTCCCGCTACTAATATGCAGCCTATCGATCACCTACAGGCCAACTCTATTCATCTGAAGGCGCACTGCTATTACTATCAGTCTAGTCTATCAAAGATCGCGCGGCTCCCACCATTTCCGGGATATTATGGCAGACCAACTCGAAGTGCGAAATCATGTAGCAGAACCGTCCCAATAGAGCCATCGACTGCAGATGTCCCTGCTCCCCTTCCTGACAAGCAACATACTGTACTTACTAAAGAAGAACATAAGAGGAACATGTTAAAGAATAGAAGGGGAAGCATATTATTGAGATTCCCCTTCTTTCTATACAATGTTGGTTGCCCACCCATGATGAATCAGAGCGCCCAAAGAAATGCCATTCCATGATGTCTCTCTATATGTGGCCACGTGCATTTGGAAACTCAAGTGGGAGAATTAGCTAACCAATTAAATGTGTGTTTGGTAGCTAATGTCAGTATCATATCACATTCGTATTTGAAGAACCTTAGGATGTATGATTGGTGTGTTATTTAGCTTTAAAGGGTGGACAGCTGCTAGTAGGACAAAAATCACCTACATAGATCATAGTGTAGATATAATGAGAAAACCCTAAGCATCACCGAGTGCTATCTGCATACATGGTATGACCATCTCCATCTTACACCTCACGTCCCGTTTGTACTCATGTGGACATGACGCACTCCGGAACGCTACGTGTTATAGACGGTTGCAACACTGGGAAGAGCACCTTTTAACTTGATATTTACTGTGAGAGATCACCCTAATAATTGACTACTGCGCAATCAAAGGGTCCAAACAACAAAGGGATAAACATCTCAGGAAATTCATAATATATGATATGGTATAGCCCTGGGTGCCGGGAGTTCTCCATAACCGTCTTCAATCTCCAGTTGAAGCGACGTGATGGACAATATTTCATTGCCGTGGCAACCGCTTCAAAAACGTTGTCGTGGCGACAATCTTAGAAAACATTGCCGTGGTGATAGTTGCAAAAATGTTGCCTTGGCACCGAAATCTAAAATTCCGCTGTGGCATGAAATTATAGCTCCTCGCCCCGCGCCTTGGTATACCTTCTCCTCGTCAAGGTCCTCCATGTACGTCTTGACATTGTCACCTATAACCAATCTCTACGATATTTACATTAAGATGGCAATCTCGTGGCTCCAGCCATCATGCCGTGACGCGTAGGCCACTTAACATTACAACATATAACCATCTCATACACAAACTCATTATCATGACGAAGGCTATACCACATCATATGCAAAACCTACAAAACCAAGTTAGACGTCCTCTAATCGATTTGGCAAACTTTAATTACATGGCTTCTAGGGTTTCCGGATAAACCTAGCTACCTATGTGCACACCATAAAGTGATAATCCTTGTTGCTAGATTAGCATTCGGGTTGTGTGAAAGAAGAGACTTAATTAAAAATCTCATTCCCCCACACTAAACTTCATCTAATATTCGTGAACCCCTAGAAGATCATCCATCTTCATTGCCCCCTTGCGTACATGATAACCCACAAGTATAGGGGATCGCAACAGTTTTCGAGGGTAGAGTATTCAACCCAAATTTATTGATTCGACACAAGGGGAGCCAGAGAATATTCTCAAGTATTAGCAGTTGAGTTGTCAATTCAACCACACCTGGAAGACTTAATATCTGCAGCAAAGTATTTAGTAGCAAAGTAGTATGGAAGTAACAGTAACGGTGGCAAAAGTAACAGTAGCAGTTTTGTAGTAATCGTAACAGTGGCAACGGAAAAGTAACTAAGCAAAGATCAATATGTGAAAAGCTCGTAGGCAATGGATCAATGATGGATAATTCCGTTGGATGCGATTCCTCATGCAACAGTTATAACATAGGGTGACACAGAACTAGCTCCAGTTCATCAATGTAATGTAGGCATGTATTCCGAATATAGTCATACGTGCTTATGGAAAGAACTTGCATGACATCTTTTGTCCTACCCTCCCGTGGCAGCGGGGTCCCACTACAAAAAAGACACTTCCGTGATGATACGTGTTTGTCACAGTAGGTCACGTTTTCTATCATGCATGTACATCCATGACAAATTTATGACAGAATCAAGATAGTCATACCTGTGCTGTCGTAGAAGTGTTCCATGACATTACCAAAATTATCATCACGGAAGTGTCCAATTCCATGATGATAAATCGAGCGTCACAGAAGTGCTTTCGTCAAGGGTGACCAACACGTGGCATCCACCGTAACGGAACGCCATTAAGCTATCGGGTCAGGTTTTGGATCCGATAACCCGTTAACAGCCAGGACCAATGGGGATTTTCCACGTGTAAAATTCTGATTGGCTGACGGAAACACGTGTCAGCTCCGCGTTGGCACAGGTGTCACTCATCCAATGGGCGAGATGCGCCTATGATATGCTGACACGTGGACCGGCCCAAAAGTGGCCCATAAAGTTTAAATGGGCCAGCCCAACTAAAGGCCCACAAGATTTTGCGGTCCATAATGGGCCAGCCCAGCAAAAGGCCCACGAGATTTTTCGTATCATAATGGGCCGGCCCAGCTAAAGGCCCACGAGATTTTGCGGGCCATAATGGGCCGACCCAGCTAAAGGCCCGCGAGATTTTGCGGACAATAATGGGTCGGCCCAGATAAAGGCCCAACATTCTCAGTTAAGGCTCGTATGGCTAGTGTCAAATTGGCCCGTCAAGGGCCTGTCCTAAACTTGTCATCATCGCGGCCCATGATCACTTCTGGCTCGTTAACAGTCCGCTAAGTATAGGGGCCGAATTACGGCCCGGTGTATTTCCGGCCTGTTAAAGGTCCTGCTTCATTTGGGCCCATTTATAGGCCATTGAAACTTTTGGCCCACAAACGACCGTGAAGGATTTGGGTCATATTCGGCCATGTCTGACATTCGGCCTGTTAGCGGCCCGCCATAGATTTGGGCCACTTTCGGCCTGTTTTGATTTTCGGCCTGTTAACGTCGGACGAAATCCATGGGCCATATGTGGCCCAACGTCACATCGGGCCCATTAACGGCCCATATACAAATGACGATAATCTAGCCCGACCGAACTTTCGGCCTGTTAAAGGCCCGTGTATTAGGTCGATGCATTTACGGCTCGTCCGAATTTCGGCCTGTGAAAGATCCGCATCGTAAATGGGCCCAATCTCACTTTCGATCTTTTAAAGGCCCATGTTTTTTATGGGCTCGAGATATTTACACCTGTAAACGGCCTATTGTTACTGAGGGCCCAAATTATGTTTAGGCCTGTTAAAGGCCCACTATGGGCACAGGCCTACCAGAAAAATATGAAATCTTATGCTGATTTAGGCCCAGATATTTTTAGTGGGCTACATGCAAATTTCGGCCCATAATCGTTTTTAGCCCAATTGGAATGGGCCCGACGAATGTTGGCATGTTGGGCTCCTACGAAGCTTTCGGCCGAATACATTACTAAGATAAACCTACACTATACAAAAATAGCGTCGTAATTATTGTAGCCTTTGGCAGCAGCATAAATGATGTATCACAACAAAATGCCTGTTGGCATAAAGCTTACAGTCCTTGCAGATAAAAACACCATCAGATTTATAGAAGCACAAATCATTTGACCTGAGTGCTAATGTTTCAGGCTGTAGAATCTGATGGAGCAGCACGATCTTCACCTTTTTTCCGCCATTGCTCTTGAACAACGAAGCGAATGTCTGATAGTTTGGTTTCAAAACCATTCATATCTTGACGACATTTGTCAACCACTATTCTTGTTTCCAAAACGACGTCCATTAGGGATTGGACTTGTGTCTGGAGCATAGATATATCACCCTGTCTAGCAGGAAGATTTTGTTCAGTAGGCAATTTGGACGAGGTTACCTTGACAACCAACCCAGAATTACGCAGGAAGGTGCTTTTTGCACTGTTAGTGGAGAGATACTGACGCAGTGCAGCAAGAGGTGACATTGTGCCTGTGGTAGCCTCGTCACCTTCAGGTGGTTGTGGCTGTTCAATCATTTTTTCCATAGCTTCCTGAAAGTTTGAACTTGTAGATTAGTGTACCAGATAAGTTACTAATGAGACAAAAACAAACAAAGTAGGTTACACGTTTATACATAACTTATTTTGGTGAACTACTGTAATACATTAGCATGTATTGTAGTGCCAACTACATAATAAAATCACTTTCGGAACATATGTCCATGTAGCATGCCTACTGTATTGTCTATTTCCTCACATTCGTTGACATCTAAGGATAAAGAGACATGGTTTAAAGTAGGATGAACATAGTATGACATCATTCATATCATGCGCAAACAGATATAAAACAAACAGGCTATTTTATCATTGTGTGCGCACGTGAACATAACAACTAGAATACAGATCAAGACCAAAAGAATATCCTTCATCTCTTTTAAACCATGTAAGGTGAAATGATACATTAAGACAACTGTGTATAAAAGTGAATAGAGTAACTGACATTGGCTGCAAACCAAGTAGTTAAATGAACACATCACAGTACCAATCAGTTCAAAGGCAGGAGGAGTAAGGACTTACAACAGCAGCTTGAACTGGTGTGCTCGTGCCCTTCATCTTGCTGGTGTGGCAATCCTTGAAGATTTGCACTGCATTCGGTTCAGGTTCTTTTTGGTCCGCACAGGCTTTCCTCTATATTTGGAACAAGTCAATATAGATACGATAATATGGCACAGAAAAAAGAAGGAAGTAGCAGCTATTTACAAGAGCCTCGCAGTGTGCAATATAGCTATGAGATCCTGTTGTCTGTTGGAATTTCACTTTAGAACGGTTGGTCTTGTTCTTCAAACAGTTAGCCTAGAAGAAGATACACTTGTAAGGCACATACATAAATACAAGTTCAATATGTGGTCTGATCAAATACATATAGCCTACCTGATACTTTGGATCAGCCCAATGTTTAACGAGGGCTGTCCAGTCTTCATCTGTAATATATTCCACTGGAGATGTTTGGGCAATTTCATTGTTAGCCTTGCCTTCAAAGTGAGATTCTCTAAGGTGGTACCGATACTGTCGTAGAGCAGACTGAAAAACATGAGTGCATGCTTGTTTAGTTGCATCATCTTTCGGATCCAACTTGAACCTCATCTGTTGAAAAAAGAATGTGAGTCTTATTAGGAGGAAGCTACAAAGTATGGGACAGAGCAAGACAATATTACTAATTGCGATGAATAACATTACTTACGGATAAATGGTCAAGGAAGGTGTTAAACTGGGTATTGTCTTTCTCATTCCTGTACTGGATCCACGTTGGGAGGATACGTGCATGACACCTAACGGCAACGGCTGCCTCTAATACTAACTTGGCTGACTCTGTAGCATCACGTGGCCTTTTTAAACCTGCCTCAAAATGGATCTCCATTTTTCCTCCTTTAGATTTTGTTAATCTGTCAAGCATTATCCTTGATGTCTGTTTCCGCTTGCGTCGTGGTGCTAGTTCAACAACGAATATGGAAAGTGTTAGTGTACATCAAACTGTGAGAGTACATATAAAGGAGCATGCAACTACAACTTGACTCGGTCAGGTACGTCTTGGTGTTGATGCTCATGAGGTTCATCTGATCTTGCCAAGTCCTGTTGTGTCAGCAGTGCTTCGGAAGTAGTGTTAGGTGTGAAGGCAGCTTGGGAACTGGCCAGTTCTGGAGCAAATGAACGAGTAGCTCGTTGAGATGCTGGTACAGTTGAAGCGGATGCTGCAGCTGGTGGAGCAGGTGATACTGTGTTTGTAGATTTAGCCGGTGGACTTGGACCTTCTACTGCACTATAAGTACCAGCAGAATCTGGACGGCCGATCCTTTTCCGTTTCACCCGACGAGTAACACCACTCCCTACTATATTATTTTCCTTTCTCTTTTTTGACTTTGCCATGTCAAGCCGAACCCAAAACACAAAAGAATAAAATCGCTCTTCAGAACTCATTGATGCATGATACAGACAAGCAATACTTTGATGTAAGACAACCGTATGAGGATGGAATATGTAAGGAAAACAGGACAGCATGACATATTCACAGCTACGATGTGTAAATTAAGCAGAAGGATTTTCAAGAAAATAGAAGTGATGCAAGCTAGACACCATATGAAAGATGCAACCAATATTACTCTGCCAAGTTAAAAGTGTCTTGTCATAAGTGGCAATTCGAAAAATTAGAAGCAGTACAACGTAGAAATGAATGCAAGATGCAACCACTATCAAACTGCCATGTTAAAAGTGGCCAATCATGAGTGACTGATGCAGGATACACAACAGCAGTACTTTGATGTAAGAACATGGTATGATAGATAGATGCAGTGTATTCTAGACACAGAACACCATGTCATATGCACATGTATAACGTATGAACTCAGCAGGTGCAATTTAATCAAAATAGAAGAAATACAGACTAGACAACATATGCAACATGAAACCAATTATCACACTGTCAACTTAGAGCAAGCACCTGCGATGGAGTACGGGAGATGAACTCATCATGTAGACTTGGGACTTCAACTTCATTAGCAGTAGCACTGGCAAATCTAGAGAGTCTCTATTTGCGTCGGTGCGGAGGACCACCAACATCCCCTAACTCACTCTTTTCCTTCCTATTTTCTGGTATTGCCTTATGAAGTCAAAACCACAAGAAGATGAATAAAATTAGCTCTGCATAACTGGTTGATGCATGATACAGACGAACACTGCTTTGATGTAAGGCAAGCGCAGGATAGGAGGATGGAATATATACAAAAAAAGACAGCGTTTCATATTCACACGTACGATAGGAGGATGGAATATGTATGAAAAAACAGTAAGCGGAAGGCATTTCAACAAAATTAGAAGAAATGAAAGCTAGGCACCATATGAACATGCAACCAATATCACTCTATCAGGTAAAAAGTGTCTCGTCGTAAGTGCCATTTCAAGAAATTAGAAGCAGTACAAGCTAGAAGACAATGCAAGATGCAACCTACATCACAGTCCCAAGTTAAATGTGTCTTATGGGTAAGTGATCGTTGCAGGTATAAGTTGTAAGCTACGCAGATGCAATTCAACATAATCAGAAGCAATACAAACTAGACATCATACGGAAAACACAACCACATATAACAGTTCCAAGTTAGAGCAAGCACCTGTGATGGTGGAGTAGGGGAGATGTGCTCATCATGTACACGTATGTTCTAGAAACAGGAACACGTGTCATATTCACAGGCATTATATGTAAAGTAAGCAGACGCAGTTCAACAAAGTTAGAAGCAATACAAGCTAGACATCATACGCAACATGCAACCACATATAATAGTGCCAAGTTAGAGCAAGCACCTGTAATGGTGGAGTAGGGGAGATGTGCTCATCATCTACACAGCTACGTTGACTGTCTAGCCTTGCGTTGTCTTGCGAATCTTGTTGGGAGGATGGCGGAGTAGAATATGTAGAGAACCTCCGTTTCAGTTGCTCGGAAGGACCACCATCATCCAATATCTTGCCAATTTCCTTCCTCTTTCTTGATTTTGCATTGTGAGGTCAAACCGACAAGAAAAAGGAATATAATTCGCTCTTCAGAACTCATTGATGCATGATACTGATGAACACTACTCTGATGAAAGGCAAAGTCATGATACGAGGATGGAATATGTACGAAAAAATGGATGGCTTGACATATTCACACCTATGATGTGGTAACTGATGGGGAACGTAGTAATTTCAAAATTTCCTACGCACACGCAAGATCATGGTGATGCATAGCAACGAGAGGGGAGAGTGTTGTCCACGTACCCTCGTAGACCGACAGCGGAAGCGTTATCACAACGCGGTTGATGTAGTCGTACGTCTTCACGATCCGACCGATCAAGTACCGAACGTACGGCACCTCCGAGTTCTACACACGTTCAGCTCGATGACGTCCCTCGAACTCCGATCCAGCCGAGTGTTGAGGGAGAGTTTCGTCAGCACGACGGCGTGGTGACGATGATGATGTTCCACCGACGCAGGGCTTCGCCTAAGCTCCGCAACGGTATTATCAAGGTGTAATTTGGTGGAGGGGGGCACCGCACACGGCTAAGAGATCTCAAGGATCAATTGTTGTGTCTATGGGGTGCCCCCCTGCCCCCGTATATAAAGGAGCAAGGAGGAGGCAGCCGGCCAAGGGAGAGGCGCGCCAAAGGGGGGAGTCCTACTCCCACCGGGAGTAGGACTCCTCCTTTCCTTGTGGGAGTAGGAGAAGGGAAGGTGGAAGGAGAAAGAAGGAAGGGGGCGCCCCCCCTCCCTAGTCCAATTCGGACTAGCCCATGGGGAGGGGTGCGGCCACCCTTTGGGGTCTTTCTCTCCTTTCCCGTATGGCCCATTAAGGCCCAATACGAATTCCCGTAACTCTCCGGTACTCCGAAAAATACCCGAATCACTCGGAACCTTTCCGAAGTCCGAATATAGTCGTCCAATATATCGATCTTTACGTCTCGACCATTTCGAGACTCCTCGTCATGTTCCCGATCTCATCCGGGACTCCGAACTCCTTCGGTACATCAACATACATAAACTCATAATAAAACTGTCATCGTAACTTTAAGCATGCGGACCCTTCGGGTTCGAGAACTATGTAGACATGACCGAGACACCTCTCCGGTCAATAACCAATAGCGGGACCTGGATGCCCATATTGGCTCCCACATATTCTACGAAGATCTTTATCGGTCAGACCGCATAACAACATACGTTGTTCCTTTTGTCATCGGTATGTTACTTGCCCGAGATTCGATCGTCGGTATCTCGATACCTAGTTCAATCTCGTTACCGGCAAGTCTCTTTACTCGTTCCGTAATACATCATCCTGTAACTAACTCATTAGTCACAATGCTTGCAAGGCTTATAGTGATGTGCATTACCGAGTGGGCCCAGAGATACCTCTCCGACAATCGGAGTGACAAATCCTAATCTCGAAATACGCCAACCCAACAAGTACCTTTGGAGACACCTGTAGAGCACCTTTATAATCACCCAGTTACGTTGTGACGTTTGGTAGCACACAAAGTGTTCCTCCGGTAAACGGGAGTTGCATAATCTCATAGTCATAGGAACATGTATAAGTCATGAAGAAAGCAATAGCAACATACTAAACGATCGGGTGCTAAGCTAACGTAATGGGTCATGTCAATCACGTCATTCTCCTAATGAGGTGATCCCGTTAATAAAATGACAACTCATGTCTATGGCTAGGAAACATAACCATCTTTGATTAACGAGCTAGTCAAGTAGAGGCATACTAGTGACACTCTGTTTGTCTATGTATTCACACATGTATTATTTTTTCGGTTAATACAATTCTAGCATGAATAATAAACATTTATCATGATATAAGGAAATATATAATACTTTATTATTGCCTCTAGGGCATATTTCCTTCAGTCTCCCACTTGCACTATAGTCAATAATCTAGTTCACATCGCCATGTGATTTAACATCAATAATTCACATCACCATGTGATTAACACCCATAGTTCACATCTCTATGTGACCAACACTCAAAGGGTTTACTAGAGTCAATAATCTAGTTCACATCGCTATGTGATTAACACCCAAAGAGTACTAAGGTGTGATCATGTTTTGATTGTGAGATAATTTTAGTCAACGGGTCTGTCACATCCAGATCCGTAAGTACTTTGCAAATTTCTATGTCTACAATGCTCTGCACGGAGCTACTCTAGCTAATTGCTCCCACTTTCAATATGTATCTAGAACGAGACTTAGAGTCATCTAGATTTAGTGTCAAAACTTGCATCGACGTAACCCTTTACGACGAACCTTTTGTCACTTCCATAATCGAGAAACATATCCTTATTCCACTAAGGATAATTTTGACCGCTGTCCAGTGATCTACTCCTAGATCACTATTGTACTCCCTTGCCAAAATCAGTGTAGGGTATACAATAGATTTGGTACACAGCATGGCATACTTTATAGAACCTATGGCCAAGGCATAGGGAATGACTTTCATTCTCTTTCTATCTTCTGCCGTGGTCGGGCTTTGAGTCTTACTCAATTTCACACCTTGTAACACAAGCAAGAACTCTTTCTTTGACTGTTCTATTTTGAACTACTTCAAAATCTTGTTAAGGTATGTACTCATTGAAAAAACTTATCAAGCGTTTTGATCTATCTCTATAGATCTTGATGCTCAATATGTAAGCAGCTTCACCGAGGTCTATCTTTGAAAAACTTCTTTCAAACACTCCTTTATGCTTTGCAGAATAATTCTACATTATTTCTGATCAACAATATGTCCTTCACATATACTTATCAGAAATGTTGTAGTGCTCCCACTCACTTTCTTGTAAATACAGGCTTCACCGCAAGTCTGTATAACACTATATTCTTTGATAAACTTATCAAAGTATATATTCCAACTCCGAGATGCTTGCACCAGTCCATAGATGGATCGGTGGAGCTTGCATATTTTGTTAGCACCTTTAGGATTGACAAAACCTCCTGGTTGCATCATATACAACTCTTCTTTAATAAATCCATTAAGGAATGCAGTTTTGTTTATCCCTTTGCCATATTTCATAAAATGCAGCAATTG
This sequence comes from Aegilops tauschii subsp. strangulata, assembly GCF_002575655.3. NCBI lineage: Eukaryota > Viridiplantae > Streptophyta > Magnoliopsida > Poales > Poaceae > Aegilops > Aegilops tauschii. The sequence continues at coordinate 123,828,360 of NC_053038.3, read as the reverse complement.
CTAACATGATTCGGACAGACTTAAGCATAGATACGAGTGAGAAACTCTCATCGTAGTCAACATCTTGAACTTGTCGAAAACCTTTTGCGACAATTCTAGCTTTGTAGATAGTTACATTACTATCAGCGTCTGTCTTCCTCTTGAAGATCCATTTAATCTCAATGGCTCGCCGATCATTGGGCAAGTCAATCAAAGTCCATACTTTGTTCTCATATATGGATCTTATCTCGGATTTCATGGCCTCAAGCCATTTTGCGGAATCTGGGCTCACCATCGCTTCTTCATAGTTCGTAGGTTCGCCATGGTCTAGTAACATGACCTCCAGAAGAGGATTACTGTACCACTCTGGTGCGGATCTTACTCTGCTTTACCTACGAGGTTTGGTAGTAACTTGATCTGAAGTTACATGATCATCATCATTAACTTCCTCACTAAATGGTGTAGGAGTCACAGGAACAGATTTCTGTGATGAACTACTTTCCAATAAGGGAGCAGGTACAGTTACCTCATCAAGTTCTACTTTCCTCCCACTCACATCTTTCGAGAGAAACTCCTTCTCTAGAAAGGATCCATACTAAGCAACGAATGTCTTGCCTTCGGATCTGTGATAAAGGTGTACCCAACTGTCTCCTTTGGGTATCCTATGAAGATACATTTCTCCGATTTGGGTTTGAGCTTATCAGGATGAAACTTTTTCACATAAGCATCACAACCCCAAACTTTAAGAAACGACAACTTTGGTTTCTTGCCAAACCACAGTTCATAAGGCGTCGTCTCAACGGATTTTGATGGTGCCCTATTTAACGTGAATGTAGCTGTCTCTAATGCATAACCCCAAAACGATAGTGGTAAATTGGTAAGAGACATCATAGATTGCACTATATCCAATAAAGTACGGTTATGACGTTCGGACACACCATTATGCTGTGGTGTTCCAGGTGGCGTGAGTAGTGAAACTATTTCACTTTGTTTTGACTGAAGGCCAAACTCGTAACTCAAATATTTTACCTCTGCGATCATATCGTAGAAACTTTTATTTTCTTGTTACGATGATTCTCCACTTCACTCTGAAATTCTTTGAACTTTTCAAATGTTTCAGACTTGTGTTTCATCAAGTAGATATACCTATATCTGCTCAAATCATCTGTGAAGATCAGAAAATAATGATACCTGCTGCGAGCCTCAATATTCATCGGACCACATACATCTGTATGTATGATTTCCAACAAATCTGTTGCTCTCTCCATAGTTCCGGAGAACGGCGTTTTAGTCATCTTGCCCATGAGGCACGGTTCGCAAGCATCAAGTGATTCATAATCAAGTGATTCCAAAATCCCATCAGTATGGAGTTTCTTCATGCGCTTTACACCAATATGACCTAAACGGCAGTGCCACAAATAAGTTGCACTATCATTATTAACTTTGCATCTTTTGGCTTCAATATTATGAATATGTGTATCACTGAGATCCAACAAACCATTTTCGTTGGTGTGTATGACCATAAAAGGTTTTTATTCATGTAAACAGAACAACAATTGTTCTCTAACTTAAATGAATAACCGTATTGCAATAAACATGATCAAATCATATTCATGCTCAACGCAAACACCAAATAATACTTATTTAGTTTCAACACTAATCCCGGAAGTATAGGGAGTGTGCGATGATGATCATATCAATCTTGGAACTACTTCCAACACACATCGTCACCTCGCCTTTTACTAGTCTCTGTTTATTCTGCAACTCCGTTTTCGAGTTACTACTCTTTAGCAACTGAACCAGTATCAAATACTGAGGGGTTGCTATAAACACTAGTAAGTACACATCAATAACATGTATATCCAATATACCTTTGTTCACCTTGCCATCCTTCTTATCCACCAAATACTTGGGGCAGTTCCGCCTCCAGTGACCAGTTCCTTTGCAGTAGAAGCACTTAGTCTCAGGCTTAGGACCAGACTTAGGCTTCTTCACTTGAGCAGCAACTTGCTTGCCGTTCTACTTGAAGTTCCCCTTCTATCCCTTTGCCCTTTTCTTGAAACTAGTGGTCTTGTTAACCATCAACACTTGATGTTTTTCTTGATTTCTACCTTCGTCGATTTCAGCATCACGAAGAGCTTGGGAATTACTTTCGTCATCCCTTGCATACTATAGTTCATCACGAAGTTCTACTAACTTGGTGATGGTGACTAGAGAATTCTGTCAATCACTATTTTATCTGGAAGATTAACTCCCACTTGATTCAAGCGATTGTAGTACCCAGACAATCTGAGCACATGCTCACTAGTTGAGCGATTCTCCTCCATCTTTTAGCTATAGAACTTGTTGGAGACTTCATATCTCTCAACTCGGGTATTTGCTTGAAATATTAACTTCAACTCCTGGAACATCTCATATGGTCCATGACGTTCAAAACGTCTTTGAAGTCCCGATTCTAAGCTGTTAAGCATGGTGCACTAAACTATCAAGTAGTCATCATATTGAGCTAGCCAAACGTTCATAACGTCTGCATCTGCTCCTGCAATAGGTCTGTCACCTAGCGGTGCATCAAGGACATAATTTTTTTCTGTGCAGCAATGAGGATAATCCTCAGATCACGGATCCAATCCGCATCTTTGCTACTAACATCTTTCAACATAATTTTCTCTAGGAACATATCAGAAATAAACAGGGAAGCAACAACGCGAGCTATTGATCTACAACATAATTTGCAAAATACTATCAGGACTAAGTTCGTGATAAATTTAAGTTCAATTAATCATATTACTTAAGAACTCCCACTTAGATAGACATCTCTCTAATCATCTAAGTGATTACGTGATCCAAAGCAACTAAACCATGACCGATTAACACGTGAGATGGAGTAGTTTCAATGGTGAACATCACTATGTTGATCATATCTACTATATGATTCACGCTCGACCTTTCGGTCTCTGTGTTCCGAGGCCATATCTGTATATGCTAGGCTCGTCAAGTTTAACCCGAGTATTCCGCGTGTGCAACTGTTTTGCACCCGTTGTATTTGAACGTAGAGCCTATCACACCCGATTAACACGTGGTGTCTCAGCACGAAGAACTATTGCAACGGTGCATACTCAGGGAGAACACTTTTATCTTGAAATTTTAGTGAGAGATCATCTTATAATGCTACCGTCAATCAAAGCAAGATAAGATGCATAAAGGATTAACATCACATGCAATCAATATAAATGATATGATATGGCCAACATCATCTTGTGCTTGTGATCTCCATCTCCGAAGCACCGTGCTTGTGATCACCATCTCCGAAGCACCATCATGATCACCATCGTCACCGGCTCGACACCTTGATCTCCATCGTAGTATCGTTGTCGTCTCGCCAACTTATTACTTTTACGACTATCGCTACCGCTTAGTGATAAAGTAAAACTATTACATGGCGATTGCATCTCATACAATAAAGCGACAACCATATGGCTCCTGCCAGTTGCCGATAACTCGGTTACAAAACATGATCATCTCATACAACACATTATATCACATCATGTCTTGACCATATCACATCACAACATGCCCTGCAAAAACAAGTTAGACGTCCTCTACTTTGTTGTTGCAAGTTTTACGTGGCTGCTACGGGCTTAGCAAGAACCGTTCTTACCTACGCATCAAAACCACAACGATAGTTTGTCAAGTTGGTGCTGTTTTAACCTTCGCAAGGACCGGGCGTAGCCACACTTGGTTCAACTAAAGTGAGAGAGACAGACACCCGCGAGTCACCTTTAAGCAACGAGTGCTCCGAACGGTGAAACCAGTCTCGCGTAAGCGTACGCGTAATGTCGGTCCGGGCCGCTTCATCTCACAATACCGCTGAACCAAAGTATGACATGCTGGTAAGCAGTATGACTTATATCGCCCACAACTCACTTGTGTTCTACTCGTGCAAAGCATCAACGCATAAAACCAGGCTCGGATGCCACTGATGGGGAACGTAGTAATTTCAAAATTTCCTACGCACACGCAAGATCATGGTGATGCATAGCAACGAGAGGGGAGAGTGTTGTCCACGTACCCTCGTAGACCGACAGCGGAAGTGTTATCACAACGCGGTTGATGTAGTCGTACGTCTTCACGATCCGACCGATCAAGTACCGAACGTACGGCACCTCCGAGTTCTACACACGTTCAGCTCGATGACGTCCCTCGAACTCCGATCCAGCCGAGTGTTGAGGGAGAGTTTCGTCAGCACGACGGCATGGTGACGATGATGATGTTCCACCGACGCAGGGCTTCGCCTAAGCTCCGCAACGGTATTATCAAGGTGTAATTTGGTGGAGGGGGGCACCGCACACGGCTAAGAGATCTCAAGGATCAATTGTTGTGTCTATGGGGTGCCCCCCTGCCCCCGTATATAAAGGAGCAAGGAGGAGGCAGCCGGCCAAGGGAGAGGCGCGCCAAAGGGGGGAGTCCTACTCCCACCGGGAGTAGGACTCCTCCTTTCCTTGTGGGAGTAGGAGAAGGGAAGGTGGAAGGAGAAAGAAGGAAGGGGGCGCCCCCCCTCCCTAGTCCAATTCGGACTAGCCCATGGGGAGGGGTGCGGCCACCCTTTGGGGTCTTTCTCTCCATTCCCGTATGGCCCATTAAGGCCCAATACGAATTCCCGTAACTCTCCGGTACTCTGAAAAATACCCGAATCACTCGGAACCTTTCCGAAGTCCGAATATAGTCGTCCAATATATCGATCTTTACGTCTCGACCATTTCGAGACTCCTCGTCATGTCCCCGATCTCATCCGGGACTCCGAACTCCTTCGGTACATCAACATACATAAACTCATAATAAAACTGTCATCGTAACTTTAAGCGTGCGGACCCTTCGGGTTCGAGAACTATGTAGACATGACCGAGACACCTCTCCGGTCAATAACCAATAGCGGGACCTGGATGCCCATATTGGCTCCCACATATTCTACGAAGATCTTTATCGGTCAGACCGCATAACAACATACGTTGTTCCCTTTGTCATCGGTATGTTACTTGCCCGAGATTCGATCGTCGGTATCTCGATACCTAGTTCAATCTCGTTACCGGCAAGTCTCTTTACTCGTTCCGTAATACATCATCCCGTAACTAACTCATTAGTCACAATGCTTGCAAGGCTTATAGTGATGTGCATTACCGAGTGGGCCCAGAGATACCTCTCCGACAATCGGAGTGACAAATCCTAATCTCGAAATACGCCAACCCAACAAGTACCTTTGGAGACACCTGTAGAGCACCTTTATAATCACCCAGTTACGTTGTGACGTTTGGTAGCACACAAAGTGTTCCTCCGGTAAACGGGAGTTGCATAATCTCATAGTCATAGGAACATGTATAAGTCATGAAGAAAGCAATAGCAACATACTAAACGATCGGGTGCTAAGCTAACGTAATGGGTCATGTCAATCACGTCATTCTCCTAATGAGGTGATCCCGTTAATAAAATGACAACTCATGTCTATGGCTAGGAAACATAACCATCTTTGATTAACGAGCTAGTCAAGTAGAGGCATACTAGTGACACTTTGTTTGTCTATGTATTCACACATGTATTATTTTTCCGGTTAATACAATTCTAGCATGAATAATAAACATTTATCATGATATAAGGAAATATATAATACTTTATTATTGCCTCTAGGGCATATTTCCTTCAGTAACTAAGCAGAAGGCACTTCAACAAATTAGAAGCACTGCAAACTAGACACATATGAAAGGTGCAATCAATATCACTCTGCCAAGTTAAAACTGTCTCGTCATAGGTGGCGTTCATCAAACTAGAAGCAATACATGCTAGAAATCATATTCAAGACGCAAACCAATATCACACTGCCAACTTAAAGGTGTTCCATCATAAGTGACTGATGCAGGATACACAAGAAGAGTAGTTTCATGTAAGAACATGGTGTGATAGAGAGATATAGTATGTACCAAAAATAGGAAAGCGTGTCATATTCACATGCATCATGTGTAAGCTAAGCAGATGCAGTTTACACTAATTAGGAGCAATACAAGCTAGACACCATATGCAACATGCAACCAGATATCACACTGCCAAGTCAGAGCAAGCACTTTGGATGGTGGAGTAGGGGAGCGGAGACTTGGACCTTGTAATGCACTATCAGTACAAGGAGAATCGGTACAGATGCTCCGTTTACGTTGCTGCAGAGGACCACCATCATCGCCTTCCTTACTCTTTTCCTTCCTCTTTCTTGATTTTGCCTTGTCAAGTCAAACCCACAAGAAAAAGGAATAAAATTTGCTCTTCAGAACTCATTGATGCATGATACTGACGAACACTACTTTCATGTAAGGCAGCCGCATGATAGGAGGATGGAATATGTATGAAAAACAGGACGGCGTGACATATTGACATGTATGATGTATAAAGTGTAAACTAAGCACAAGGTGCTTGAACTTGTTAGAAGCAATGCAAGCTAGAAACCATATGAAAGATGAAACCAATATCACTCTGCCAAATTAAAAGGGTGCCCTAACAAATGTATTTGACCAAATTAGAAGCAATACATGGCAACAAGCTCGAAATAATATGCAATATGCAACGAATAAAGGTGACTCATCGTAAGTGATTGATGCAGGATACAGAAGAGAGGTAGTTTCATGTAAGAACAAGGTTAACACATAGATGTAGTGTGTACCAAAAATAGGAAGGCATGTCATATTCACAGGTATAATGTGTAAACTAAGCAGATGCAATTTACCCTAATTAAAAGCATTACAAGCTAGACACCGTATGCAACATGCAACCACATATCACACTGCGAAGTTAGAGCAAGCACCTGTGATGGTGGTGTGGGGGAATTGCGGTCATCAACTAGAGAGCTACGTTGACTATCTTCATTTAGCCTTGCTGTTTCTTGAGAATCATGTGGGGAGGATGACACTGCACTCTTTAAACGAGTATGGCGTCTCATACTAACCAACCCGGGTGACTGTCTCATCATAAGTGATTGACGAGGGATACAAAAGAGCATTAGTTTGATGTACGAACATGGTTAATAGACATATGTAGTATGTATCAAAAACAGGAAGGCATGTCATTATCAAAGGTATAATGTGTAAAGTAAGCAGATGCAATTTAACCAAATTGGAAGCAATACAAGCTAGACACCATATGCAACATGCAACCACATTTGACACGCGAAGTTAAAGCAAGCACCTGGGATGGTTGTGTGTGGCAATTGAGATCATCAACTGCAGAGCTACGTTTACTGTCTCCAACTGCTGACACTGCATCCTTTAGAGCGCTGAAACGCTTAGTGCTTATCTTCGAATTACACTAGAGCGACTTCTGTCTTTTCTTTTCAGCATTCATCAACACTGTGTCAGAGTCTGAAATACCCATGCATAAAAAAACAATAGTGTGAGTATGGGTGAAGTGTGTGCACAATTAGTACAGTGTAAAGGTAGCAGATAGCAAGTCGGTGAGAAATAAATGACGGGAGACATATGATAGCTCTACAACATGCATGGCACACTAAATTACTACAGGATTCTATGAAAATAACATTCGACTGAAAACAAATAGGTCAGTCCATTTTTTCTGCACCGTAAGATGTACAAAGAATGGGCAGATCGCCTTCATCTACCTCCAGCCAGTCAGTGTTCACGATCTTCCTCGAAACGGCAGCGACCACCGGCCCAGTCCCCTGCCTGCGCCCTCCCCTCGACCTCATCGTGCCGCCGTGCTTGGCACCGCCCCTGGCAATCCATTCAATCCCCGCCGACCTCCAGATCATGCACAAGAAGCTCGTGCGCCCCACACCCCTATGATAGACACCGATGCGCTGCTTCCCCTGCGAACAGGCAGACTAGGTGCTCCACGCGCCTAAGCGGGTGCTGCTTCTTTTAATTGCGGTTCGACTGACCCTGAATTGAAATCTAGGCGGGCTACTGACCTCTAGCAAAGGTGAAATAGTAAAGGGAGGAAACCTTGTGCATTTATTATCACGAAGAAGATGCAGTAAGAAGCGCTCAAGTAGTTTCTTTCGTGGGATGAATACGGTGTGAGCAGAGACGTAAGGTTTGCACGAATAAGGGAAGAGGAGTACCTCTTTATGCTGGCAGTGCTGTGTCCTCCTTCTGTTTTTCCAACGATCTTCTTGTGGTTCACTGGAAACGAGAAGTTGTGGAGGACGGTGCAGCCTTGGACGAACCCATGGCCAAGTTGTTGAGTGTGGTGCGGTGGCCATCTGTCGGCGGCGGGGAAGCAGATCCCAGGCGGCGAGGGACGGCGTAGCGGGAACAACTCCGGTACGGTGGACGGTTGCGACAGTGGAGCGGCAGCAGTGAGGCGCAGGACGGCGTGGTCGGAGTAGTTCTGGTACGGCGCACGTCAGCATCGGCATCGGCGTCGTGGAGGCAGCTCTACATCGGCGCCAGCTGCTAAGTCCTTGAGGGCGTTGCGGTTGCGGTTGCGTTGGATGACGACGTCGCGGTACCGGCTCCGGCGTGATGGAGGAGGGCGGCGGTGGATTGGGCACTATGGGGTGGAGGATGGAGGAGGCTTGGGTTTCGCAGCTGGTGGAGAGGGCGTTTTGGCGCCCATAGAGTATGAATGGGGAAACAGAGGGAGGCGGGGAAGTAAGGGGGAACAATGTTTCGGTTTGTGACGTGCTTGTTTGAAATTTGGGGAAAGTTACAAACTTTGCCCCCATCTAAAATTTCGGACATATTGCGGGTTGGGGGTAGGACAGTAATCTCAGGTGTCCCAAATGTGGGCAGGATAGATTTCGGCCGAGCGCATGGGTGTTTAGGCGCCCACGGCGTATGAATGCTTCTCGGAGGCGGTCGAGATTGGCATCTTGGTGAAGTTACAAACCTACCCCGGTTTAGACCTTTGGACGTCGGGCCGATAGGCTACACGGGCCAGAGTCAGGACAGTAATTTCCTACCACCAAACATTAGTCTCGCGCGGTTTCGGGTGACCAGAGGCCTATTTGGTGCTTCGTTCAATATTTGGGAGCAGAAGCATTAATGTTTTCGGTTCTCTTGAACTTAACATTCATGATTTGTCAAACTTGACAAATCTTTACTCTTGAAAATCCTAAAGCTACGATTATTTTGGAATGGAGGTGGTACATTTGAATATACATTGTACACGAGTATATATTAAAAAATATGCAAATTACCTCAGTTCATGCATGGTTCCAGATATAATCTCCTTGGTTGCAAAAAAAGTTAGACATGCGTATGAATATATATAGCATGTTCAAACGCATAACAAAGATTGATGCCCCCTTTTACATCTGATTTACAAATGCCATTATCTCGGGTTTAAATAGATGAATGCACTTCCTATGAATTCGAATCTTCGAAACCCCCTTTATGTTGAATTCGACATGTATTCTATTTCGTAGCTAGCAATTTGGAATGTATCCATGCAAGTGACAAATGTATAAAGTGCTTCACACTAACAACATGGAGTGCACTAATTAATGTTTATATATGAATTGCAAAAGCATCCATTGCCTGTATTTCAAACCGCTCTCACTCTATGGATCGATAATATGAAATAAACACATGCACATGCTAGAATTCAATAGATTATGGGTGTCTGATAGACCGATTTTCGTCCATACGCAATTTGCAAAATTCATGATCTCATCCAAAAATAATAATGCCATTTATATTTTAATTTAATGCGTAGAACCACCTTTTACACGTAGATGCACTATGCCTCGGCCCGTTCTCACAAACGCGCTATATATCCCGCATAAGTGCACACACTTTATATGCATCGGCATTTCTCTTTCACACATGCTCACAATCTCTCTCGGGGTGTCGGGGAGTCTCACGCACATGCTCTCTCTGTATCTCTCTCTCTCTTTCTGACTACTATGTACCACTCTTTTCACTAATCTCAGTTGGAAAACACTATTTCTCTCACATGCATATATACACACGCACGGTCTCTACTAGCCCTCTATACGCACATATATGTGCCTGCGTGTCTCCCGCGCGCACATTATCTTTAGGCCTCTCTCGCACACATTACCCCCCCCCCAGGCACACCTCTCTCTTAGTAGTTAGCAGATATGATTCCATCATATCATTCGGTAGGATATCCCTGACTGTTAGGCTGGATGGTAATACAAGGCAAAGTTTTACCCTATTTCGGACCCTTGTAGTTGAGGAAAAAGCCTACTCCTGGTACTGTATATTAGTGATAGGGGTGTGTACAAAGTACACGTGAATACCATGCATTGTGCATGTGTGTATACTATCGACGAACTAGCCCCCAAGCTTCTATAACATACTGGGGGCCTAGGGTTACAAATCATATATAGTCGGCTTATCACCAGTGGGGATAGAGTTCTCCGCGACTATGGTAGCTAGCTTCGTGTTGTACGCCAAGTCCTCCACATGGGTCTTCGTATAACGCATCTCGATCCAACCTATGTGGCGCAGGATGGAACCGACCCATGAGTCCTCATGTTGACCCACCACAACTAGAAATGATGTGCCCACCACACCACACACGCAATAGGCCACTAAGAAAATAAGCATATACCATAGTACAATGTTATACATGAAAGTTAATTGCATGGTGCATCCAAAAATATTTGTTCTGCATTGTGAATGTTTATATATTCTCCTAAAATATTAGTCACGGGAAAGAGAAATGAAGGGCATATCTCTCCTTGTCTCCACCGGACATCCCCTCTTTCTACACCACTTTCACGTACGCACACAAACTATCTCTCGGCCCTCTAAAAGTATGCATGCCCATGACACATTCACGCATGACGGTCACTGTATTTCAAGCTAAAGCACTCTACGGTCACTGGAGTTCAGAATATGCTCATTACGGTCACCGCACACATTCTCGTGGTGATCATACGGTATCTAGCTCACGATACGTCTCCGTATTTTCCTGATGATACTGACGGACTTTGCATTTGATGCGTGCTCCATATTTTGTTGATGACACTTACAGTCATTGTATTTGAAGCGAAAGCACGATATGGTCACTGGACTTCAGAATAAGCTCATCACGGTCACCACATACATTTTGTCGTGCTAACAAACATGTGGTTGGATGGTTAGGAGGACAGTGGTTTCTCGAGCCCACCAGGGTTAAAGTCTAGGTGCTCGCATTTATCCTGGGTTAATTTCAGTATTTTCCGGCGATGTGCGTTCAGTGGGAGGAGACGTTCCACTCGACTACGAGGCGCCTATGGTGACTTCGTAAAATCTCAAGATCATATGCTGGCCCACTCTCTCGAAGGTGCTCATAGGGGTAGGGTTTGCGTGTGTGCACTTATAGCGGTGAGAGCTTGCGCGTATATATGAGCCCTTGCGTCTGTACCGTGTTAAAAAAATACATGTCATGATTATACGGTCACTGGCTCACCCGTACAACTCCGTATTTTGTTGATGACACAATCAATTGACTAGTCAAACGTTCCACGTGGCGCAACTAGTGTTGCACCATTGGGGCGCGTAACCGTGGGGCCCACCTGTCAGCCCGTATATGAAAGAAAGAAATGGCAGTTTGAGTTTGTACTGTGTTAATAAAATACGGAGTACATTTTAGGGTGATCATACGGTCACTGGCTCCCCATACAGCTCCGTAATTTGTTGATGCCACGATCAATTGACCAGTCAAACGGTCCACATTCAGCAGCGCACATTACCATAGGGCCCACCCGTCAGCGCGTATATGAAGGACATAAATGGTAATAAATTAGTGGTCGGTGGGTACTCGAAGTCGTGAGACCTCTAGTTGGCAGTCGCCGGCGGTGGGGGGCGTGTTGATTGGGCGGTGGGGTGGGCATCGCCGGAGAAGAAGCTTGACGCGGGGGGCCTAGAGGGATGGCCGGTGCGGCGGCGGACCGACGGTGAGGAGTGGTTTCGGGGCGGGCGGGGTGGCGTGGCGGCGCCGGCCGGCCGCGGGGGGCGGGGGCCGGCGGTTTGGCCGGTGGTGGCTGGCGGCTCAGGGGGGTGGAGTTTGATGATAAACTGTAGGCCCTTGATTTTGTATCCAACGGCTGGAAAATCTAATGACCAGAGATGAAAAAGTTAGTCGACTGACGTGTAGCCCCACCCCGCACGTACACATGCACGCACGCAAGACATGCACGCATGCATGCGTGCAACACTGACACGTACACATAACGAACAGACGCACGCATGCAGGCGTGCAACACTGACGCGTACACATGCACTCACGAACACATGCACGTACGCACACATGCATGCAACACTGAAACGTACCCTTGCATGCACGCAACACTCGCACGCCTGCATGCACACAGCACACCACGCAAGACACACGCTCAACCTATACGTGCATGCACCCTTTGTCAAGGACATGGATTGTTACGGGTATTAATCAATCTTATCTGTGATAAGCAGAACATTGATATTTGTAGCGGTCTTTATGTCTAGGTTTGTATCTCTATAGTCCCTCTCACACACACCCACGTAGGTGGGGGACGTGCGCGTAGAGAAGAGGTGCACGCACGGTGCACGTACTCCCGTCTCTTTCCCAACCACACCCGCGCGGGTACACGGTGGAGCTCATTTCTGTACGTAAAGGCAGCCCACGTGGTAACTTGACACGTGTACTGGTTGTCCACTAGATGGAGGGAGGATCGTCTACCACAGGTGAACAAACAAATTGCTACTTGACGCGTTATGTTAAATAAAAAAGAGGCAAACCATGTGGGGCCTACCTTAGAGGCAAGGCTCTATACACTGGAGTATTTTGATGTGTCCCGTCAACTCGCAGAACGAGGAGAAGCTTGCTTAGTACGCCGTCTCCCCCGCCCACGGGCGCGGTGGCTCGCAGGATGAGGTGAAGCTTGCTTACTACGCCTTACGCCCGCTCCCTCGCCCACGCGCGGTGGCTCGCAGGACGAGGAGAAAATTTTACTAGTACTCCCTCCGTTTACTCCTCGTCCCTACTACCTTGGTTAGAGAGATTATCATATTGTTTGGAATATATATGTCCTTTAGTACTGCCTCCATTTACTTATACAAGGCCACTATAAAAAATACATTTTGCATCTATACGAGGCCACAGATAGTAATCAAGACAAAAGTTACTACTCCCTCCTTTCCAGTTTATGGCTCAATTTCAAAATCTCTCCAACCAAGGTAGACGGTGAGTGGTCGAATTAATTTCATACTCCTAGTTTGCACAAGTAATTAGTACGCTCGTTTTTCTCAAGAAGTTATGTTTACCGAGGCATTAATTAGAACGAATGCATGAATGACCACTAAATTTCCATGAACTTCTACATGCATTGGTGAGTTTTCTCTTGACACTGTTTGCATCGGGTGATCTAACGCACCTCGAAATCCAACATGTGATGGTACTACTACTAGTAGTAGAATTGAGACTTATAAAACGGAAAAACGAAAGTTTTTTAGATGAGCCCTATAAACCCTAGTGGGTACGTACTCCGTAAAATCAGATTTTCCCAAAACTAAGCCGCTCAACCTTTATTTGCTTGTTTCCCTTCCTACCTCCTTGCCTCAAACAGACTATGCCAAACTCCCCTGCCTGCCACGCGGGAAAAGACCCGCCCTCACTTTTTTTAGTCCAGGTTTGTATCGATGGATAGCGCGAAGCAGCAAAAACCCAAGCCGTGTGTTGTACTCCTCCGACAACGCTCGCTTTCATGAATTCTGTACTTCTTGTCGCCGACATGTGGGACATATAGCAACCAGGTCGACGTGTCAAGCACCAAATAATAATGCAGAACAGCAGGGGGACGCACCCCAGTCGTACCGCCCCAGTAGTAGTAGTAATGAGCAATGAGATGTCAAATCACAATGCCGCACCTTCCTAGACGGACGAAGCAACCATTATTTCACACTTCGGTTCGCCATCATCTCAAACCACGTAGTATTGCTTCTGCCTCAAGAGGGACACGCGCATTGCCTTGGTACATCATGACACATGGGGCGGCATGACAGGCCATGCTCCCCCGCCGATCGCTCGGTAAAATCACCTCATTTTTACTACTATACTTCCTCCGTATCGTTTTACATGGCATGCACGTCGTTCTAGGTTGAGAATTTAACTGGCTATATATGTGATGAACAGTATATGTTTAGAAACTACATCCGCTTAATAATCCAATGATATACTTTTTGTGACATAGTAACTCAGATTTAGTTAGTCAAATGGATGACCTAGAACTACGTGCACGCCCTATAAACCGAGACGTCTAAAGAGATGGAGAGGGTAGTTCAGTACGTATCTTTTTAGATCAATATAGTCGGGATTCACCAAGGAGCAAAACCAAGTGGTAGGCTGCACCTGTCGTGTTGGCGTAGCGACTCAAGCAGGGTCAGTCCGCACACGAAATGGCGACACACTTAACAGGACCCATTTGGCTGACATGTGGTTCATCCACCGTCTTGTTCCACGTGCGATGCACCAAATTACAGTTCGGAGCAGCGGTTGGAATTGGAGGCACCCCAGTCGTAGCGCCGCAGCAGTAGAAAATGAGCGATGAGGGGTTAAATCACAAAGCCCCACCTTTCCCGCATTAAGCTGGACGGACGAAGCAACCATCATTTCACTCTAGGGTGCAAGAGCATAAAGAAAAGAGAAAACCAATGATGGTGCGGCAGCTACCTAGGGCACCCTAGGGTAGGGGTCTCCACTACAGATCTATTTTTTTTAAAGCGCCTCCACTACAAATTGGCTTCTCCCTCGTCCTCTTGAAGAAAACTAATGATGCGTGCGGCGGTAGGGTTTGTAGGAGTACTACTAGGGCGTGCGCGGCCACGTCGTAGTAAACGGGAGAGGGATTGAGTTCGAGTCGACGCCTTAAATATGTGTGGGCCGCTTGGTTTTAGGGGAACGAGGCAGCATTTTGGGTTCGGGGACCAGTGGAGATATAGTACGTACAAAAAATTGTGGACGTAGGTTCGACCGAAAGGCAATGATGCATGGGCCCTGCATTTTGATATACCCGGGGCCGCGTGAAATTTGCTACTCTACTCAAAACTAGTAAGGTACACATGCAGTGAACGCATGTGATTTTGAAACCAAATTATGAATAAATACACACTATAGCATGTAAAGCTTTGAGTCATATATGCATGATGTAGATGTTCGTTTAGTTCTTATAGTTCATCTCATTCAAAATCAATTAGTTTTATAAAAATGTTAAGATTCATGGGGTTGTGCAATGTAAAGAATAAAGTAAAAAACAAATAATGGCATTTCATTTAGAAAAAAAATCAATTATGATACGGAAGATTCTAGAACAAAGGAGAAGTGCATGTGTTTTGAGGTTTGTGCATTATGCTTAAGTTCAACCATGGAGTCTTCTAAATTGTACATGTGGCAGATCTGGTGGAATGTTGATGATATCCAACGGCCAGTAGTGCTCGGATTTGCCATCTCTGCACTGTCGGATTAGCTTCATCTAGCGACCATCTTTCAAGTTATTCGCACACTATATAGTTCTTGTGCCATAGTTGCATGTCTTGGAAAAAAGCTACTAGTGGGATTGTACTAGCTATTTAGGAATATAAGATGTATACATGGAAGTCGTAGGGAAATAGATGACATGGAGTATCTCAATTCCTATGAGTAGGGATTGGAAAAGAGATGTCATTTGGTTGACATCATAGGAACTTTTCTATTGAATCTAGTGATGACATGTATCTCAATTCCTATGAGGAGGGATTAGAAAAGAGATGTAATTTGGTTCATATCATAGGAACTTTTCTATTGAATATATGCTAATGTTTATTTTCCTTTGAAATTATGGGAGTATAGGAATCCATTCATATGAACCAAGTGGCTCTAAAGCTATAGAAATGATATCATGTTTATTTCCTTTGAAATGTGGAGTATATGAATCTATTCCTATGAACCAATTGGCTCTTAAGGAAAAAATCCTATAAAAATCATATCATATAGAGTTCCTATGATATTCCTCCACACCAAAGGATGGTTGAAATTGCTGCAGGTGATATGATGGTCTTTCTTTGTAGACTCCTCCCCCATCTTTATAGTTACCTCTCGAAGATGAATGAAATGATATATACAGGGTAATCTACATGTGCAATTTGGTACACGAAAACTCAGTAAAAGTTTGCGAGGTTCGAATTTTCAATAAAGCTATATGCACTGCATTTTGGAACGGAGGGAGCATACGGTAGTTGCTAACACTCACGTGGAAGATTTGTGTGTTGGAGGAGTGGCTGTTTTGTTAAATGACATGGCAAAACTGACACTGTCTGATGCCGATCTAACGGTTCTTATGGCGTTCGTCAGGAAAAGGCTTGTGGCGAACGTTTGTCGGATAATGATTTACGGACACATGCATTGCATTGATACGGGCCCCCCTCTCTTTCACGCACACGCACCCTCCCAGTCCTCTCGCACCCACCGTCTATCTGTAGGTAGACGTCACACACATATGTGCTCTTCACACCCTACCCTCAGAACTTCTAAAAAACAAAAGACGTCGCGCACATTTTATTTTAGCTCACACGTCACACACTTATACTATTACTCTGGTGGCGAATGTTCTTTGGGCATAGTATATTGTACTCTCACGAAGAGAAGCGGTGCACGCACTTACTAGTTCTCTCACACCCACTCGCGGGTACATGTAGGAGCGAATTTTTTTGAAGCTGGTACAACAAAATCACTCCACTACATATATAAGCAGGAGCCTTAGCGCTTGCTTTACTAGGGTTCCTCTCGTTCACTCTCTCATGCTCTCCAGATCTAAGCAAGACATAGGTGGCCACACTCTCTCTCAGCTCACGGCTGGTCACAAATCCGGCCGGACAACCTCGACCGGGGCAGGGGTGTAGGTGCATCGTTCACGCTGTCGTCGGCGGCGAGGGAGGAGACCAACGGCTGCCCGCGCGTCCCGATCGGCGGCCGTGCCGTTCTCTCCGAGAGAGCGCCGGCTCCGGAGGGCCTCCGACCCCTTCTTCCTCCCTGCGGTATTGTGGCCAAGATGCGGCCTCCCGACGCCGTCTTTGCCACATGCCGACGACCCTCAGGTATATATTCCTTTGAAACCTGCCTTGCTCTACTACCCCAGCTCCCCACTTGGCTTTATGTGGATCTTTTTCTACTTCCGTCCGCTGTTCCAAAGCCACCTAGACTTTTACTATTATTAGAGGTAAAGCTAGTTCATACAGTCGACTCTAAGAGTTGGTTCAAACAGGGAAGAAAGTGGGAAAGCTATAGCATGAATCTAGGACTTGGTTCTAAGAGGAAACGGGGGAAAGTAGTAGATACTGGCTACCCAACCGGTCTCTTGGTTGAAAAGACGAAGAAAGCATGGTGGATGGAAAGGGTGGGGGGAAGTGGACCTATCTCTTGGTTGAAAAAGGAAAGAAAGTGACGGGTGTTGGGGGACAACGCAAATGAGAATGAGCAGGTCTAGATTTCCTGTGCTCACATAGGAAAATGTCGCCGAGGAGATAAAAAATGGGACAAATGCAGACATCCTGCCTGAGTGTTTGCCACTCTCGGCAACCACATCTGCCTCACCACTTTATGACTCTACTGTCCCTACGTTCATATCGCTACCGTTAATGTAAAATCACATGAAGCATTAAGCAATGCCATCTAATGTCACTATAAGTAATGGTCTAGTGCCGTCGATAAATTGAAGCAATGCCACCACCATTTTATGAAGTGCTCCCGTCTTGCTTTATTTCCCATGAATTGTGTTTTTGCAGTTACACTTAAATCTCACACCGCTAACATTGCTTCATCCCAGTGGAACTGCACAAATTTGATTGCACATTTACTGACCATGTGCTACTCTCATGACAGTAATACTAATGCTATTGTTCTGCATGTTAATCTAGTGGCAGTGTTGATGTGATGTGATGCTACTTACTTAAGGACACTTTCATACTGTCAATCTAGTGCCAATTATAACACAATAGATGATGTTGTTAATCATACGCCACTGCAAATATCTGTCACTGTTTAAATAACCGTATTTCGTATTTGCACAAACAGGGATGTCTGTCTCCATATCGTTTCGGGATGTCTGTCTCCGTATCATTTCTATCCGCGCAATCAAAAGCACACTCCTTAGTTTTAGTAGAACTGCGCAAAATGAGATGGCTATCCCTCGTTGCCGTCGTCTAACCACCCGTCTTCCAGGTATTCCTACATTGGTAGTTACTAGGTAGAATGACCAACACAATCTAAAAGAAGCTGATTCATATGTTTTACTTCCTGATTGTAGTGCAGGGACGAGCGAAAACATCTGCATCCTAGTCCGGAATGCACTTTCCTCCAGTTCATCCATGGACCGAGGACAAGCTGGCACGGCTGCACGGAGGTTTTTAGGACAGGTGCGCGGACAAGAGGCATTGTGGTCTGCTTATTTCTGCAAATAGCGGTGCTTAAATTTAGTGGAATGCACAAGACTTTCAGCTGGTCAGTACACTGCATGGTTCAGTTCAGCATTCCAGCTGAGAACACAATTATAATTGGTTATTCTGGAATGAGAGAACCTAACCCTGGATGGTGGCAACAAGAAAAAACCAGAGTGAACTCCAGGAAATTTAAGCCTGCCGGGAGGCCCTTTGCTCAGAGAAGCCTTGCTTGTTTTTTCCTGATTTGTAAACCTTCTCACAACTTTGTCTTTTGCTATTAACTAGTATATGTTTGTTATGTTCTATGAATCATTGAGATGTATAAAAGTGCTTAACTTATGCTTTTCAAGTTTTTTATGAAGCCGAGTTTAATGTGAGTGTTCCACATGAACGCTGGACTAGCGTGTGAACGTTTGGAATTTACATTGTGGCCTCAGTTAACTGCATGAACCACTGTAACAAGATACATAGTTGCTTATATGTCAGACAGCAGACTGTTGATTGTTAGCTGGTCGATAGCCAAGTGTTGAAGCGAGCTGAGCTAATGTGCCGTGTTTTGCACAACTGCTTACAAGTGGGGTAGCACCAACAGTGTTTACAAGTACTTATGTATACGTCGGCGCACAGTTCTCGAACGAGTACTCTATTTCATCAAAACACACACTGCTCGTATGATAAAACTAGTGAGGACGCATCTGTTTCGGCAACAATTACGATGATTCACGGGCACACAAAAGTAGCAGCAGTTCCCATAGACGGATTCAAAAAGAGTACTAGCCCCAGAGGGCTCGATAACAGGCAAGGTTCGGATAATTAGACAGAATCCAAACTACTATTAAACACTAGCTGGGGCAAGTATTTCATGCCTATATCTAATTTGGGCTGGACACAAGATGGTCCTTGCCATGAACATCATCGAGGACGTCCGGCAGTAGCTCAATCCTGTGAACCTTCATGAAGAAAACCTTGTGGCCTTGCCACTCATAAACTTGTTTGTGGAGGCATGCCACGTCATCTTCCTGCGTAAGCTTGACAAGAACAGTATGCCTCACAAACGAAGGAGTAGCTTTGAACTTCTTGTGCTTCAGTACACCCTGGACAACACGCCTTACAACAGTGACGCTGGAATACAACTCTTCATTGGTATGAGCACAAATGGCTTCTAGGATCCAATCCAACATCCTAAAAACTCTGTTTTCCCAGTGCGTATATTCAGGTCATCCGCCTCATAGCGAGTGACATGTACAACCACACAATCCTTGTCTGCATCAGGGCTCTAATTGAAATAGAAACAAATTCTGAATTACTTTCCATCATAAGAAACACAAGTTATTTAAACCACTATGTATAGCATGGCATCGAAGCTAATAAAATCTTGGAGCTCTCTGTCTCGTGGGGATCAGCCTCCCGCGTCTGCTCCAATATCGGTAGATCTTTGCCTGGTTCTCCTTGGTCCATCATGAAACTGACGAATACTAGGAGACCACTGAAAGGAAAACACAATCGCAATGACAATGAAACAAAAAAGAGAGTGAGGATCGGTTACTGCTTTGCAAAAGTTCTTTTTTTCTTTAAACAAAAATATACCAACATCACGGATCCGCTTACCTTCCCTTCGTTGGGAGAGAAGAACAGTGGCAGATGCGAGTGTTGCCTTTCTCGAAGACGGTGAGGGAGAAGGGGATTCAGCGAAGAGTGAAATGATGGTTGCTTCGTCCGTCAAACTTAGACTGCGGGGATGTGGGGTTTTGTGATACGATGGCTCATTATTGCCACGCTACGACCGGGGTGACTCTCCTCCTGCATACTGCCTTCTAATTTGGTGGATGGCATTTGGGCCCGCGCGCTACATGGCCCGCATATCGGTGAACAAAAGTATAATTGCATTCCGTAGAGGGAGACGTTTTGATGACCAAGGAGGAGCCAGAAGCGGTATTGTATCCACTGTACTAGTAGTAATTGTTTTTCTGGGTAGCTGTAGAGTGTCTCCACTGTACTAGTAGTAATTGTTTCTCTGGGCCCAAGACAAAAAAGCCCATCCACCCTAGTAAATAGTAAAATCAATTCAAAAGTCCATATATTTACTAAATGAGAGGCGCTACCCACACCCAACACACCGCCCCCAAAAAAACCTGGGTGTTCTTCTTCCTCCTCACTCCCACCCACCTCACGTCAGCTCGCTCCACTCGTACCCCCAAATTCCTCACCTCACTCCTACAGAAAACCCCAGCTCCCCTTCTTCCTCACTACTACAGAAAAACCCAGCTCCCCTTCTTCTTCACTCGCACTACAACTAGGCTCATCATTCGTTACTCTGCTCAAATCCGTGAGCGCGACGCGACGCCCTCGAGGAAAATGGAGTCGGCTGACCCCAGTGCAAGGAAGATGAGGCTCTCGCCAGCAGCGACGCCTGTTGTAGATCCCGCACCCGGCAGCGCGGGGAGAAGCGGCGACCCTGCCCCCACCGGATCCCAGGAACCCGTAGAATCTCGGGTGGACCGCATCAGTGATCTCCCGGACGCCGTCCTTGGGGAGATCATCTCGCTTCTCCCCACCAAGGATTGCTGCCGCACCCAAGTCCTCTCAATTCGGTGGCTCCCTCTATGGCACGCCGTGCCCCTTAATCTCGACTGTCGTCAGCTATCTCTCTTCAATGATTTTGAAATCCCCAGAGCCATCATCTCCCCCACCAGGGCTCCGTTCAAAGCCTCTGCATCCCGTCATGCTACCTGAGCAAGCATACCATGCCCTACATGGTGGAGGCCTGGTTGAAATCCCCTGTATTCACAGAACTACAACTGCTTGAGTTCTACTATTCCCCTAGAAATCACCTACCAGATACCGAACGCCATCTACCTGTGCCCTCAGCACCGATGTCCATCTCGCGGTTTTCCTCCTCCCTCCACACCGCCACCTTTGCGCTGTGCGACCTACCAGACAATCTGGTACTAAACCTTCGACTCCCATTTCTGAAGAAACTTTCACTTGTGCGGGTTCGTATATCAGAGGCCTCATTGCACAGCATCATCCACTCCAGTTGCCCTGTCCTGGAGTGCTTGGTGCTTGTTTTCACAGTTAGAATCGGTTGTCTCCAAATAAAGTCGCCTAACCTTGTAAGAATTGGAATTTGTTTTGATGGAAGGCAGCTCATCATCCAAGATGCCCCTTCACTTCAAAGGTTGATCATTGATTCTAGTTATTCACCGTTGCAAATAACCGTCCTCTATGCGCCTAAACTGGAGACCTTGGGTGTAATACATGATCTCTGTGCTCATTTCAATATGGTGTTTGGCTCCATAGTCCTTCAGGTACTTTATATTATCATCTACACTTGTAACCATAAGCTGCATTTTAAATTTCTGCGCATAAGTTATATGTCATCTTGGAGTACACATTTTGTACTAATATTTCTGTGCTCAATGAAGAGTTTCTCCATGGATGGCCTGTCAATGGTGTTGGATTCTGTCAAGATCTTATATATCGAAATGAATAGTTTTGATCTGAACAAGATTATTGGCTTGCTGCAATGCTTTCCATGTCTGGCGAAGTTGTATATAAAGGTGATAATTTCATGCACATTGGAAGCCCGCATATAGTGTACTAGAATTAACCGTTCAGCTGTTGCTCTTTTGACACTCTTTGTTAGACCTTAACTGTTTCAATCTTCATGTCTATTTAGGCAATAGGACGGGGTAAGAAAGTTATAACCAATCGGTGGATACGTAAGCATCAGGATTTTCTCACTTCTCATGAGATTTGATTGAAGACAATAACGCTAGAACGATATGTAGCCAACCGTGCAAACACAAGATTTGTCACATTCTTCCTGCTGAATGCGAGGTTACTATTGTCCATCAGGCTTAAGTTGATCAGCAGCATGGTTTTGACGGATGGGTATGTGGAAGAGCAAAAAAAGGAGTTGCAGGTGGGCAAAAGAGCTTCTGAACGTGTCGGGCTTCTATTTACAACATATTGTGGTCATAATCCAGTAAATTTTA
The DNA here is from genome assembly GCF_002575655.3 of Aegilops tauschii subsp. strangulata. NCBI lineage: Eukaryota > Viridiplantae > Streptophyta > Magnoliopsida > Poales > Poaceae > Aegilops > Aegilops tauschii. The sequence continues at coordinate 123,805,988 of NC_053038.3, read as the reverse complement.
CGACCCGGGATGTTCATTCTATGGACCTGACCGATCCATTTGACTGTGACTGCCAAAAACAGTGTTGGAGTTAGATGTTGTTGCCCTTTTCAACCTGGGTTTTTTTGTAAACCTGATGAACAATTAACCCTCGTGCTTTTGTACAGTTTGTAAGCTGGAGTTAGATGTTCTTGCCCTTTTCAACTCGGCTGTGACTGTCATATTTTCTTTGATGCAAGGCAAATGGCTTGCCAGTCGTTTAGTTTAGAGTGAAATATTGTAACAACTAACAAATCCCAATCAGTTATTTATACTAGTTTTAGCGACGGATTAGGGTAACAACGGGGCTGTGCGGGAGCTGTGGCCCGTCTAGCAAGGGTTTAATTTATGTTTACCACATCATGAGCCCAGTTGTGTTTTTTTCTTGCTGAAAATGGCTAGCCCAGTTATATTTTTTTTAAAGAAATACCCAAACGAGGCCTACTTGCTTAATCAGCCCTGCTGGGCTGCAAATCTTTCAAGACGAGGAGAGTTTCATTCGGTTTGCCCAGAAATGGGCCGTACATTTTTAAAACACATCAAACCCGGAATTAGTTTCAATTTTTTTCATTACAAGATTTTAAATTCCATTGATTTTTATGCGTGGAAAATTATTTGGATTTTATATTTATATAAATTATTTGCAAAATAGTTTGAATGTGAATTGATATTTCGGGATTAAAAACAGTTGACCGCACCGAAATATGCAAAAAAATCATATACTTTTTAACCGTGGCCACAATATGGGGTGTAATGCTAACAAAAAGAAGATGGGCTCAAAAAAATTCTTAAGAATTAGCAAATGGGCTGTACATTATTAGAAATAATGCACATGATAGCAGTGACTGTTGGATGTCCATCCAACGGCTGTCATGCTTCTTCAATCTCTGCTTTTCCTGCTCCAGCCGCACAAACAAGCACCGGCGGGACTTCCTGCTCCCTCCTCCCGCGGCCGACTATGATGCCGCGCAAGCCTCACCGCCCCACCGTACTCCCATCGCTGGCCTAGCCATCCCTGTACTCACCCACACCTGCTGTTATTCTCCGGGGACGGCAGACGAGTCTTCCCTGGCTCTGTGTCGTTCCCTTCCTAGGCCTCGCCGTCGTCCACCGCCTTGGTGCTCTCGGCGTGGCCTGGTCAACGTGGTCAATGAACGACATCCATCGGAAGAGGACTGTACGTGGAGAGGCTGACAGCTGGGTCCACGGCCGCACGCAAGGAAATGCCTCCTTATTACGCGCAAAATAATGATTCCTCCACCTGACAGCTAGGACCCACGGAAAGGGCTTCTGTATTTCGTGAAAAAAACATTCCCCCCGCTGACAGGTCGGACCCACCAGCTATATCTTCGCACGCAAGGAAGTGCCTCCTTATGACGCACAAAAAAATGAATACCCCCTGCTAGCTGGGACCCACCATGGTGGCCGGATGACTTGTGGGCCTACTAAGTTGACGGGGACAGAGGGCTTTGTCAACTTAGTCAATATGAACGATTCTAGATCCAGCGACCGTACGATGTCCATCCAACGGCCATAGTGCTTCTTCAACCTCTGGTCTTCTTGCTCCAGCCGCCCAAAGCAGCGCCGATCATGCCGCCTGCTCCTGCCTCCCGTGGCTGGCTGTGCTGTCGCGGAGGCCTCTCCGCCCCCATACTACTCCCACCGTGGGCCAGGCCATCCCTCCACTCACCCACACCCCTTGTTATTCTGCGGCGACGGCAGCCTCACACCGCAGCCGAACCAGTGAACCCTCATACTCCTCTCCGCGTGGGCATCCACTGCCGCGTCTTCCCCGGCTCCGCGCCGTCCCCTTCCTAGGCCTCGTCGTCGTCCACCGCCTTGGTGCTCTCGGCGCGGCATGGTCAATGTGGTCAACGACCGACTTCCATCGGAAGAGTACTGTACATGGAGAGGCTGACAGCTGGGTCCACGGCCACAACCCAGTTTTTTTGTGATTTGCCAAGTAAGTCGCTTTGTCAGGCCTGTTGGGCTGCAAATGTTTCAAGACGAGGAGAGCTTCATTCGGCTGGCCGAGAAAATGGCCTATCAGTAACGAGAAATGGGTGTACATTTTTAAAACACATCAAACCGGCAATTACTTTCAAATTTCTTTTTTTCATTTCGAGATTTTAAGTTGCATTGATATTTATGCGTGGACAATTTGTTGGATTTTATATTGATATACATTTATTTTTAAAATCAGTTTGAATGTGACTCGAAATTTCGGGATTAAAAACAGTTCGGACCGCACTGAAATATGCAAAATTTCGTATAATTTTTTAACCGTGACCACAATATGGGCTGTAATGCTAACAAAAAGAATATGGGCACCAAAAAAACCTTAAGAATTAACAAATGGGCTGTAAATTATTAGAAATAATGGCAGATGGGTTGTATGATGTTTTCCACAGATTTGAGGGTTTCCTAAAAAAATAGTTGACGCACAAGTAGTGACTGTTGGATGTCCATCCAACGGCCGTCGTGCTTCTTCAATCTCTGCTCTTCCTGCTCCAGCCGCTCAAACAAGCGCCGGCGGGACTGCCTGCTCCCTCCTCCCCGCGGCCGGCTGTGGTGCCGCGAAGGCCTCACCACCCCATCGTATTCCCATCGCTGGCCCAGCCATCCCTCTACTCACCCACACCTGCTGTTATTCTCCGGCGACGGCAGACGAATCAGTAAACCCTCATACAGTCGTACTCCGCTCCGCGTGGGAAACAACTGCCGAGTCTTCCCTGGCTCCGTGTCGTTCCCTTCCTAGGCCTCGCCATCGTCCACAACCCTGGTGCTCTCGGTGCGGCCTGGTCAACGTGGTCAACGACCGACATGCATCTGAAGTGGACTGTACGTGGAGAGGCTGACAGCTGGGTCCACGGCCGCACGCAAGGAAATGCCTCCTTATTACGCGCAAAATAATGATTCCTCCACCTGACATCTGGGACCCACCGAAAGGGCCTCTGTATTTCGCAAAAAAAACGTTACCGCCGTTGACAGCTTGGGCCCACCAGCTATATCTTCGCACGCAAGGAAGTGCCTCCTTATTACGCACCAAAAAATGAATACTCCCCATGCTAGCTGGGACCCAGTACAGTGGCAGGCTGACTTGTGGGCCTACTAAGTTGACGGGGACAGAGGGCTTTGTCAACTTAGTCAATATGCACGATTCTAGCTCCAGTGACCGTGCGATGTCCATCCAACGGCCGTAGTGCTTCTTCAACCTCTGGTCTTCTTGCTCCAGCCGCCCAAAGCAGCGCCGGTCGTGCCTCGTGCTCCTGCCTCCCTTGGCCGGCTGCGATGCGGTGGAGGCCTCACCGCCCCCTACTATTCCCACCGCTGGCCAGGCCATCCCTCTACTCACCCACAGCCCCTGTTATTCTGCGGCGACGGCAGCCTCACACCGCAGCGAACCAGTGAACCCTCATACTCCTCTACGCGTGTGCATCCACTGCCGCGTCTTCCCCGGCTCCGCGTCGTGCCCTTCCTAGGCCTCGCAGTCGTCCACCGCCCTGGTGCTCTCGGCGCGGCGTGGTCAATGTGGTCAACGACCGACTTCCATCAGAAGAGTACTGTACATGGAGAGGCTGACAGCTGGGTCCACGGCCACAACCCAGTTTTTTTGTGATTTGCCAAGTAAGTCGCTTTGTCAGGCCTGTTGGGCTGCAAATCTTTCAAGACGAGGAGAGCTTCATTCGGCTGGCCGAGAAAATGGCCTATCAGTAATGAGAAATGAGTGTACATTTTTAAATCACATCAAACCGGCAATTACTTTCAAATTTCTTTTTTTCATTTCGAGATTTTAAGTTGCATTGATTTTTATGCGTGGACAATTTGTTGGATTTTATATTGATATACATTTATTTTTAAAATCAGTTTGAATGTGACTCGAAATTTCGGGATTAAAAACAGTTCGGACCGCACTGAAATATGCAAAATTTCTTATAATTTTTTAACCGTGACCACAATATGGGCTGTAATGCTAACAAAAAGAATATGGGCACCAAAAAACCTTAAGAATTAGCAAATGGGCTGTAAATTATTAGAAATAATGGTAGATGGGTTGTATGATGTTTTCCACAGATTTGACGCTTTCCTAAAAAAATAGTTGACGCACAAACAGTGACTGTTGGATGTCCATCCAACGGCCGTCGTGCTTCTTCAATCTCTGCTCTTCCTGCTCCAGCCGCTCAAACAAGCGCCGGCGGGACTGCCTGCTCCCTCCTCCCCGCGGCCGGCTGTGGTGCCGCGAAGGCCTCACCACCCCATCGGACTCCCATCGCTGGCCCAGCCATCCCTCTACTCACCCACACCTGCTATTATTCTCCGGCGACGGCAGACGAATCAGTAAACCCTCGTACAGTCGTACTCCGCTCCGCGTGGGAAACAACTGCCGAGTCTTCCCTGGCTCCGTGTCGTTCCCTTCCTAGGCCTCGCCGTCGTCCACCGCCCTGGTGCTCTCTGCGCGGCCTGGTCAACGTGGTCAACGACCGACATGCATCTGAAGTGGACTGTACGTGGAGAGGCTGACAGCTGGGTCCACGGCCGCACGCAAGGAAATGCCTCCTTATTACGCGCAAAATAATGATTCCTCCACCTGACATCTGGGACCCACCGAAAGGGCCTCTGTATTTCGCAAAAAAACGTTACCGCCGCTGACAGCTTGGGCCCACTAGCTAGATCTTCGCACGCAAGGAAGTGCCTCCTTATTACGCACCAAAAAATGAATACTCCCCATGCTAGCTGGGACCCGGTACAGTGGCAGGCTGACTTGTGGGCCTACTAAGTTGACGGGGACAGAGGGCTTTGTCAACTTAGTCAATATGCACGATTCTAGCTCTAGTGACCGTGCGATGTCAATCCAACGGCCGTAGTGCTTCTTCAACCTCTGGTCTTCTCACACCGCAGCGAACCAGTGAACCCTCATACTCCTCTACGCATGTGCATCCACTGCCGCGTCTTCCCCGGCTCCGCGTCGTCCCCTTCCTAGGCCTCGCCGTCGTCCACCGCCCTGGTGCTCTCGGCGCGGCGTGGTCAATGTGGTCAACGACCGACTTCCATCAGAAGAGTACTGTACATGGAGAGCCTGACAGCTGGGTCCACGGCCACAACCCAGTTTTTTTGTGATTTGCCAACTCGCTTTGTCAGGCCTGTTGGGCTGCAAATCTTTCAAGACGAGGAGTGCTTCATTCGGCTGGCCGAGAAAATGGCCTATCAGTAATGAGAAATGGATGTACATTTTTAAAACACATCAAACCGGCAATTACTTTCAAATTTCTTTTTTTCATTTCGAGATTTTAAGTTGCATTGATTTTTATGCGTGGACAATTTGTTGGATTTTATATTGATATACATTTATTTTTAAAATCAGTTTGAATGTGACTCGAAATTTCGGGATTAAAAACAGTTCGGACCGCACTGAAATATGCAAAATTTCGTATAATTTTTTAACCGTGACCACAATATGGGCTGTAATGCTAACAAAAAGAATACGGGCACCAAAAAACCTTAAGAATTAGCAAATGGGCTGTAAATTATTAGAAATAATGGCAGATGGGCTGTATGATGTTTTCCACAGATTTGAGGCTTTCCTAAAAAAATAGTTGACGCACAAGCAGTGACTGTTGGATGTCCATCCAACGGCCGTCGTGCTTCTTCAATCTCTGCTCTTCCTGCTCCAGCCGGTCAAACAAGCGCCGGCGGGACTGCCTGCTCCCTCCTCCCCGCGGCCGGCTGTGGTGCCGCGAAGGCCTCACCACCCCATCGGACTCCCATCGCTGGCCCAGCCATCCCTCTACTCACCCACACCTGCTGTTATTCTCCGGCGACGGCAGACGAATCAGTAAACCCTCGTACAGTCGTACTCCGCTCCGCGTGGGAAACAACTGTCGAGTCTTCCCTGGCTCCGTGTCGTTCCCTTCCTAGGCCTCGCCGTCGTCCACCGCCCTGGTGCTCTCGGTGCGGCCTGGTCAACGACCGACATGCATCTGAAGTGGACTGTACGTGGAGAGGCTGACAGCTGGGTCCACGGCCGCACGCAAGGAAATGCCTCCTTATTACGCGCAAAATAATGATTCCTCCACCTGACATCTGGGACCCACCGAAAGGGCCTCTGTATTTCGCAAAAAAAAAACGTTACCGCCGCTGACAGCTTGGGCCCACCAGCTATATCTTCGCACGCAAGGAAGTGCCTCCTTATTACGCACCAAAAAAGAATACTCCCCATGCTAGCTGGGACCCAGTACAGTGGCAGGCTGACTTGTGGGCCTACTAAGTTGACGGGGACAGAGGGCTTTGTCAACTTAGTCAATATGCACGATTCTAGCTCTAGTGACCGTGCGATGTCAATCCAACGGCCGTAGTGCTTCTTCAACCTCTGGTCTTCTTGCTCCAGCCGCCCAAAGCAGCGCCGGCCGTGCCTCGTGCTCCTGCCTCCCTTGGCCGGCTGCGATGCGGCGGATGCCTCACCGCCCCCTACTACTCCCACCGCTGGCCAGGCCATCCCTCTACTCACCCACACCCCCTGTTATTCTGCGGCGACGGCAGCTTCACACCGCAGCGAACCAATGAACCCTCATACTCCTCTATGCGTGTGCATCCACTGCCGCGTCTTCCCTGGCTCCGCGTCGTCCCCTTCCTAGGCCTCGCCGTCGTCCACCGCCCTGGTGCTCTCGGCGCGGCGTGGTCAAGGAACGGCTTCCATCGGACGTGGACTGTACGTGGAGAGGCTGACAGCTGGGTCCACGGCCGCAGCAAGGAAGTGCCTCCTTATTACGCGCAAAATAATTATTCCTTCACCTGACAGCGGGGACCCACCAAACGGGCCACCGTATTTCACGAAAAAAAATTCCCCCTGAATGCTGGGACCCCCTAGCTACATCTTCGCACGCAAGGAAGTGCCTGACAGTCGGGACCCACCTGGTCGAAGCGTACGTAGCGTTCTCATTCTGGTCGCGAACGTGTACATACATACTGGTCGATGTAGAGCCGCGCACGTGTCGTAGTAGAGGCGCGCACGTAGCATGTACACGTACGTACAGCGGCCAGGGTGCAAGAAAGTAAATACGACCACGTACGTACATACGGGCGCGGTCTCGAACGCCTACTTGCGCGCACGTACGGACATGGCTCGTGTACATGGCTGGGTCGGAACGGAAAAACAACGTCGTCGTCATGTTCATGGGGAGCCAACCGGCTGGGTCGGAACGGAATGCGTCGTCGTGTTCATCGGGAGGGCTTGGACGGAACAGCCTATGGAAACGAGGCCTGGCGTACCGCAGAACGGAGGAAACGGCCTTGTGTTCGATCGGCCACGTTCGAAACGGGATCCTGTTCATCGGGAGGGGTCTGGCGTACCGCAAAACGGAGGAAACGGACTTCCTACGGTCAAAACGGGAGTCCTGTTGATCGGGAGGTGTGTGGCATACCGCAAAACGGAGGAAACGGACTTGTGTTGGAGCGCTATAGTCGAAACGGGGGTCCTGTTCATCGGGAGGGGTGTTGCGTACCGCAAAACGGGACTCCACGGGATACTGTTCATCTCCACCGTTGACCCCCTCCAGCCTCCACGGGCTACTGTTCATTCACCGTCGACCTCCTCCAGCCTCCACCTGCGACCGTTCATCCACGGGCTCCTGTTCATCTAGCCTCCACCGCGCGCTACTCCACCGGCTACTATTCAACCAGCCCTCTCCACGGGCTCCTTTTCAACCACCCCTCCATGGGCTACTATTCATCCAGCCTTCCACCGTCTACTGTTCATCCTGCCCTCCACGGGGTGGTCCTGTTCATCCTGCCCCAACCAGTCGAACGATTGGGGTCCTGTTCATCCACCCCCACCGGGAACTGTTCATCCAAACCCCCCAGCAATGCTCAATGTTCATCCAGAGGCAATGCCACGGGGTCCTGTTCATCCACCCCCACCGGGAACTGTTCATCCAACCCCCCCCCCCCCCGCAACGCTCACTGTTCATCCAGAGGCAGCATCGATCGGCTTCAGTTAGCAGCAGTAGCGAAGGAATCGCTCGATCGGGTTCAGTTAGCAGCCATCGATCGATCGCTCGGGTTCAGTAACGCGTAGCCTGCAGTGCAATCGCTTGGGTTCAGTTAGAGCCCAACGCCTCGCACACACGCGCGTACGTACGAGAGAAACGCCATCGCTCGACCCCCGACCACCCACCGTAACCAGGGACTCCCCGATATTTTCTGCGCCCTCTCTTCTACCATGGTTTTTTCCGTCATGGACGACCCAAAGAATGTCATGCAGCTGCGTCTCTGGCCCGCCCAGGACGAAAAGCCCATTTTCTATCATGCTTTTTTGTCATAGAAGTAGGACCCCACCACATCTATGATGATACCGGGTTTTGTCACAGTTATCGTCATAGAAGTGTCATAAGTATGACAGAAAAGATTTTCGTTCGGCCCAAAATGTCACGGATGTGTCTTTTTTTGTAGTGTCCTATTGGAAACTAAGGGATATTAAGGCCTCCTTTTAATAGAGTACCGGACCAAAGCATTAACACTTAGTGAATACATGAACTCCTCAAACTACGGTCATCACTGGGAGTGGTCTCGATTGTTGTCACTTCGGGGTTGCCGGATCATAACACATAGTAGCTGACTATTGACTTGCAAGATAGGATCAAGAACTCACATATATTCATGAAAACATAATAGGTTCAGATATGAATTCATGGCACTCGGGCCCTAGTGACAAGCATTAAGCATAGCAAAGTCATAGCAACATCAATCTTAGAAGATAATGGATACTAGGGATCAAACCCTAACAAAACTAACTTGATTACATGGTAAATCTCATCCAGCCCATCACCGTCCAGCAAGCCTACGATGGGATTACTCACGCACGGCGATGAGCATCATGAAATTGGTGACGGAGGATGGTTGATGATGACGACGGCGACAGATTCCCCTCTCCGGAGCCCCGAACGGACTCAAGATCAGCCCTCCCGAGGAAGATTAGGGCTTGGCGGTGGCTCTGTATCGTAAAATGTGATGAATCCTTCTCTCTCATTTCTCTCTCCCTGAAAGTGAATACATGGAGTCAGGGTTGAGGCCGGTGGAGTCCTAGGGGGCCCACGAGGCAGGGGGCGCGCCCCAGGGGGTGGGCACGCCTTGCACCCTCGTGGACAGGGTGTGGGCCCCCTGACGTTGATTCTTTCACCAATTTTTTCATTAATTCCAAAACGTGTCTCCGTGGATTTTCCTGTCATTCCGAGAACTTTTATTTCTGCACAAAAATAACACCATGCAATTCTGCTGAAAACAGCGTCAGTCCGGGATAGTTCCATTCAAATCATGCAAGTTAGAGTCCAAAACAAGGGCAAAAGTGTTTGGAAAAGTAGATACGTTGGAGACGTATCAACTCCCCCAAGCTTAAACCTTTGCTTGTCCTCAAGCAATTCAGTTTAGTTGACAAACTGAAAGTGATAAAGAAAAACTTTTACAAAGTCTGTTTGATCTTGTTGTTGCAAATATGTAAAGCCATCATTCAAGTTTTCAGCAAAGATTATGAACTAACCATATTCACAATAACATTTAGGTCTCATATTACTCATATCAATGGCATAATCAACTAGCGAGCAATAATAATAAATCTCGGATGACAACACTTTCTCAAAACAATCATAACATGATATAACAAGATGGTATCTCGCTAGCCCTTTCTGAGACCGCAAAACAAAAATGCAGAGCACCTATGAAGATCAAGGACTGACTAGACATTGTAATTCATGGTAAAAGAGATCCGGTCATAGACATACTTAATGTAAATTAATAGTAATGCATGCAAATGACAGCGGTGCTCTCCAACTGGTGCTTTTTAATAAGAGGATGATGACTCAACATAAAAGTAAATAGATAGGCCCTTCGCAGAGGGAAGCAGGGATTTGAAGAGGTTCTAGAGCTCGAGTTTTGAAACAGAGATAAATAATATTTTGAGTGGCATACTTTCATTGTCAACATAACAACCTAGAGATCTCAATATCTTCCATGCTACACACATAATAGGCGGTTCCCAAACAGAATGGTAAAGTTTGTACTCCCCCACCACCAACAAGCATCAATCCATTGCTTGCCCGAAACAACGGGTGCCTCCAACTAACAACAATCCCGGGGGAGTTTTGTTTGCAATTATTTTGATTTGAGCATGGGTCTGGGCATCCCGGTTACCAGCACTACAAAAAAAATACACTTCCATGATGATACGTGTTTGTCACAATAGGTCACATTTTCTGTCATGCATGTACATCCATGACAAATTTATGAAAGAATCAAGATATTCATACCTGTGCTGTCGTAGAAGTGTTCCATGACATTACCAAAATTATCATCACGGAAGTGTCCACTTCCATGACGATAAATCGCGCGTCACAGAAGTGCTTTCGTCAAGGGTGACCGACACGTAGCATCCACCGTAACGGAACGCCGTTAAGCTATCTGGTCCGGTTTTGGATCCAATAACCCGTTAACAGCCCGGACCAATCGGGATTTTCCACGTGTAAAATTCTTCTTGGCTGACGGAAACACGTGTCTGCTCCGCGTTGGCACAGGTGTCACTCATCCAATGGGCGAGATGCGCCTATGATATGTTGACACGTGGACCGGCCCAAAAGTGGCCCATAAAGTTTAAATGGGCCGGCCCAACTAAAGGCCCACAAGATTTTGCGGTCCGTAATGGGCTGGCCCAGCAAAAGGCCCACGAGATTTTGCGTATCATAATGGGCCGGCCCAGCTAAAGGCCCACAAGATTTTGCGGGCCATAATGGGCCAGCCCAGCAAAAGTCCCGTGAGATTTTGTGGACCATAATGGGCCGGCCCAGCAGAAGGCCCAAAAGATTTTGATGACACTAGTAGGCCGGCCCATTAAGAGGCTGCCATGTTTTGGGCCAAATGCCGGCCCATATTTGATCCGGTCCATTAACAGGCTGCCACACTCGGGCCTAATAAAGGCCCATATGTGATCCGACCCGTTAAAAGCCTACCCTCTTATGGGCCAAATTACGGCCCAGATCAGGTCCTACCCTTTGAGAGGCTTTGGGCTAAATTATGGCCCATATCAGATTCGGCCCGTCAACTGGACGCTATCCTTTTGGGCCCACTTGATAAAGGCCCATTTAGTAATTCGTCCTGTTAAAGGCCCATTTAACATTGCGGCCCTATATATATTTCGGCCTGTTAAAAGCCCGTCATATAGTTGCGCCTAACTACAGCCCCGTTTGCATCCGGCCTGCTCACAGACGATAATCTGATTGGGCCAAACAAGGAAAGAGACAATTTTGGCCTGTTATAAGCCCATGATTTGATTGGCACAATCATGGGCCGGGGTCTATTTCGGCCTGCTGCCAGCCCATGAGCTGTTCGGCACGTTTCAGGACCAACCTACTTTTCAGCCTCCTAAAAGCCCATTGAGTTTTCTTGGGAAAATAGGGCCGGCGGTTTACTCGGCCTATTAAAGGCCTGAATCTACTAGTGGGCCAGTTTACATTCAGGCCTATTAACGGACCAAGATGACGGGGCCCATGATGTGGATCATACATGGTGATTTGCATGACGACCCAATTATGTACCGTAATTTTATGGTTTGGCCGGTTTACAACGAAGACAGAATATATATACAGTAAAATAACTGCAGCATCATGAATAAGAAAAAAACCTAGACTATACAATAAAGAAATTATGGCATATTACATCCACTGGGCATCAAAGTTCGCCACTATGATAATGAAGCACAAGCAGACAGCAGATTACATACACTGGGCATCAAAGATCGCCACCAGTGCAATTAAACACGCCAACAAAATAATATACAAAACCGACAGCACTTCAATAGAGTTCAAGAAAGGTTAGCCCTGCTCGGGAGCTGCAGCGCAAGCAGCTAAGCAAGCTGGTGAGACTGCACTTGTTTGACACCTATATCCTCCTCACTCTCAAAGATAAACAAGCAGACATATGACATGTTTTGCAAATTTAAGTATCAGTGCTGACAATTCATCACATTTCTTACTGACAAATAAAGTGACACAGTTTAAACTAGCATTGACACAATATGGTATTATTCAGGTCAAGACATGGCAGGAAATGACATTGTGAAGGAGTTGGCAGCTTCACGACACCACTGGATTACAGATCAAGAACTCATAAGTATCAATGGTTAGTGTGCTGTCAATTTATCCCATTTCAGATTGGCAAAATAAGATCACTTGCTCTGTATAGTTTAATTTACATGGTATGAAGAAGGAACTTGATTGTACAACTGAAAATTTAAATTGAGAAGGACAAACTTTTGTTTATGAACTACTCCCTCCGTCCCATAATATAAGAACGTTTTTTACACTACACTAATGTAAAAAACGCTCTTATATTATGGGACGGAGGGAGTACATAATAAACTTTAAACACACAATTTGATGCAAACACCAAAAATAAACAGCTGTTGCAGTCATGCCTAACCAAATATACACAACAAAGTTTGAAGGCTTGAGAAGGACAAACTTACATTATTGGTGAAGGCAGGCTCTATAAAGCCCTTGTCCATGCTGATGGGGGGGGGGCAATTCAAGAAGTTTACCACAGAATCTTCTTCATAAGCATTGCCTTTATTCTACATTTTGTTAAGAGTAAATATAGATGTGACAACATAAGAAAAAATGGAGAATATATAAGATAAGATGAAGAGTGATGCTACATAACCAAGTAGCTATAAATGTAAGTACAGCGATACAGGCAAAAGGTACAGCCAAGAGCAATGCAGAGCTAAACTTCTTCAGTACCATCGGTGTTATCCAACCTTATGGTAAGAGTAAATATGGATCTTATGTGTAGAAAATGGAGGGCAGGTACATGAACAACTACCTGTCAATATAAGTACACTGATAAAGGACAGCAGGTACTTACAAGAACAATGCAGGGATAAAAAATTCATTGGCATTGGATATATTCTACACTAATGTAACCATTCATACAGATCAGATAATTTGGAGCGAACAATTGATAAGCAAGCTATCATGCATACTGCTATCACATAATGAAACAGGTATGTATGCAAGTACAGTGATACAGGACAACATGTACTAACTAGAGCAAAGCAACGGGCAGCATATTTGCGATATCCTTTCGTTCTTTTCAAACTGGAATTGTTTTTCGAGCAGATTTCCTACAAAAAAGATCCGTAAGGCACATGCGGAAAAGTAGAAGTTCAAATTGTCATGCGATATCATAGACAGTACCTCATCCTCGGAATGAGACCAGTGCATAACAAGGTTTTTCCATTCAATGTCTTCTAAATTTAGCACATGAGACTTCACCAGAAATTCGTTTATAGACTTGCCATCAAAGTGTGATTTCCTCAGGTAACACCAATACTGCTACAATGCTTCCTTGAAAAGCGCAAGCAAGCTTTGCTCGTCATCACTATCCAGATTGACCCTCGCCTACTTACAACAATGTAATGTAAATCATTGATGTGTTCAATCAGCAAAAAACAGGAAAATAATCACCATGAATAATAGCACTTACACGTAAGTGGGACAGGAAGATGTGAAAATGGTGTTTGTCTTCACTATAATCTTCCCATGATGGGAATATATGCACATAGTCCCTAACAACATTGAAAGCATTGTCTTTTAAACCGGGAATAACTGGAATGGGGTTCCAATCTGCAGGAATTGGCCGTCTCCGCAGTTGGGATAGGTCTTCGGCCGGTGGACTTGCTGTAATTTTTGCTGGAGTGGGATTTTTCTGTGGTATGGCTGGTGCTATGGCAACTGAAATCGGCATACCTTTTGCTGGAGTGCAGGTCCTATGTGGCGCGGCTAGTGGTGTGGCCAGTGAAGTATGGGGACAGTCTGCTGGAGTCGGTCCTACGTTTTGTGTCAGTGGTTGTACAACCAATATAAGTGGGGTGCTGTCTGATTTCTCCGGCACAACCACATTTTTCAAGGACTTTGCTGGTGCTCCTTCAGGTTCGGCAATCACCCTCTTCCTTTTTGATGTCTGATGCACAAGAACAACATTTGAGTGAAAAAACATGGTATGATGACAGATGGAATATGTATTGATAATGGATGGGCATGGCATCTCGACATATATGATGAGTAAACTAAGCAGATGGTGGTGAAACAAAGTAGAAGAAATGCAAGACAACATATGCAAGATAGTGCAATCAATAAAACCTTGCCAAATTAGAACAGGCACCTTGATGGGTGAACAGGACAGGCCATCTGCCTTTGACTCCTCGAGGTTAGAATAGTCATTAGGATCATATTCTGAACAAGAATCAACAGGTGGGGAGCGTATGAGTTTCATTGCATCCAGAATGGCACTCAATGCCTTGGTGCCAATATTGTAAGTCATTGCAGTGTTTAGCTTCAAGAGTGGACTGCTGCTAGTGCGACACAAAGCAGCTACACAGATCATAGTGTAGATATAACGGGAAAACTGTAAGCATCAGAGTAAAATCAGCAAAGTGGAACTTGCTGGAATATATGTGCTAGTATTGCCGGTACGGCTAGAAAGGCTTCGGATACCATCTCTCTTCAACTGAAGGTGCGGTACTGTTAATATCAGTGTAACTCTCAAAGGCGACACAGCTCCCCGCATTTCCTTGCTATTCTTATAGGATTCAAGTGGGCAGGCCACTACAAATCCTATTCCCATGTTTACAAAATCCTACGAATCAAAGAGGCCCGAAGAGTTCAAAGTGTCCATACCAACCGACCGTATAGACCTCTACACTGCAAATGCCCCTGCTCATCTTCACTATAAGGAACATACTGTACTACTATCATACTCCCTCCGTTCCAAAACATAAGTCTTGGTAGAGATTTCCACTATGGATCACATACAGATGTATCCAGATACATTTTAGAGTGTAGATTCACTCATTTTGCTCCATATGTAGTCCATGGTGGAATCTATACAAAGACTTGTATTTAGGAACGGATAGAGTACTTATTAAAGAAGAACGGAAGAGGAACATGCTAAAGAAGAGCAAGCAGATTTGGATAATAAAATGTTCGTTGCGGAGTGCCCACACATGATGAACCAGAGCGCATTAAGAAAGCAACTCCTTGCTGTCTCTCTATATGTGGTGCACGTGCTTTTTTGAAAGTAAAGTAGGAACATTAGCTGGCCAATTAAATGTTATCTGTTTTAGTAATATCAACAACATATCAGATTCGTACTTGAGCAACAAGTTTGGAATTATGAGTGGCACGTTGTTTAGCTTGATGGATTCAGGAGCAGTGCTAAGCAGGTACGATGATGGTGCTGAATATAAAGGCATGTCTGCATGCAAGTCGGGTGACTTTTGTCATTTGGGCCAGTCGACCATTTCAGGCGTTGGATGAAGATCCTACGTCTCCTAACCCTTCTTCTTCCTCGTCTCTGATTCTTCCCATACAAAACACCGCACGGGCCGCCGGCCGGACCATCGGCCCCCACCGCCTGTGTTCCTCCGCCACCCCCACCCCACACCCCCGCCCCCACCCGTGTCGAGTTTTCTTTGTTGGGCGAGGCCCCGCCACCCCCCCCACAACCAAAGTTCCCACCCGAGCCCCTTCGTTCGCACCGGCGAACTCCGGCGAGCTCTAAAAAATCGACTGACCCAATTTTGAAATTTAGTCTACTGTGATTTAACTAGTGTGGAATATAAAAGGGGAAAACCATAAGCATTGGGAGTATAGTGTTGAGCGTGCCATGGTGGATCTGAAGGAGCAAACCGGACAAAGGCAACTTCGCAACCAATGTTTGCTTTCAACTAGCAAGTAAGTGATGGACAACAAATCAGAGTAAAGCAGTTGCGATCTATTTTCTTGCTGTGATAAATAAGTTGAGCAGATACGAAAGAGTACCGCCTCTGGTGCGGCACCGTGTATGCATCTTCTGAGAATTTGACGGTGCTGCGGTAGCGATGGCTGTCGGGGGCGTGGAAGCAGATCTAGGAGGGTCGACAGTGGCGGCGGGGCGCGGTGGACGAGACAGTCGTAGCAGCGGTGCCGGCAAGGAGGACAACGGCGGGGATGAAGCGAGAGGACGGGATGCAAGGATCCCGGTCCGAAGCCATGGATGAGAGAGGTCGATCTCTTGTAATGGACGGTGGTGTCGGGGTATCAGCTCTGGCATGGTGGAGGTGGACGGCAGTGGATGGGGTGGCAGATGGAGGAGGCTGGGGAGGAGAGGGTGTTTTGGCGCCCACGGAGTACGAATGGGGAAATGGAGGTGGAGAGGAAGGGGGAACCATGTCTTCAGGGCGCGCTTGTCTCAAATGCAAGGAAATTTACAAACTTAGGCCCCGTTTCTAATTTCCTACATCACAGCAATATTAGTCGATTGGGGATAGGACAGTAATCTCGCATACACCAAATATTTGCCGACGAGAGTTTGTTTTTGGCGCCCACCGTGTATGAATCGGGGAGGGAGTCGATTTCGGCCGAGGACACACTGTGTTTTGGCGCCCATCGTGTATGAATCTGGGCGAGAGGCGGTTATGTCACGTTTGAGTGAAATTACAAACCTACCCCTATCGAAACCTATAGAAATCGAGAAGATAGGCTTTGCGTGGCAGGGATAGGCAGTAGTAATTTCCATCTCGCAGATTTTGGTTTCGGGCGGTTACTGGGACTTTCCCCGCTTCGTTCAAATTTTGCAGAGTGCACGTTAACCGTGCCAACTCAATTCGAATCCCTTTTGTCTTCTATTTTTTTCGGGCGGGATCCATTTTCGATTGGAATAAAATTCTATATACATCATTTTTTATATATACTTTCAAAAGCACAACACCCTTTATACATAAATATGGTTTAAAAATGGCATGATCTCAGATTCATAAGGTTGTATCCATCAATTTGGATTTTCAAATATTTGAAACCACTTTATGTTGAAAAATCCAATGTATGCATTCCTTGCTAACTGTCTCCAATTAATGTGTGTTTCATGGGGTTTTTTACTTCTCAAACATGTATAATGTGTTTCACACACGCAACATATAGTGTAATCCCATTTAGACATTAATTGCATATAAACCATGCATTGTTTCTAATTAAAGAATCTATGGATCACCAATATTGATAAACTATATAACATTACACGTGTCCCCAAATTCAAACGAATATGCATGTTTGATACACCAATTTGCGTTATGATATTATCGATGTCGTGATCTCCAGTTTAAATATTTGAATCCCATTTAATCCAGATATTCGTCTCATATAACTATCACTCATGCTTATATAGGACTATCTCTCTTGACCTATACGCGTTCATCGTCTCTCGGGTATCTCTCATGCTACCTGTATGTCGACAATGATCTTTTATCTTCGTAACACACTGACGGTACTCTCTCCCTTGACCTTCATCACTCTATCTCTCTCTAAGTATATCTCGCTCCCTGCTATGTGTCTCTAACTATGATTCTCCATGTGGAATCTCTTTCTTTCACACAAACACAAAACTTTGTCTCCCGGGGTCTCATTTCTCTCTACTATTCCCTTGTGTGCCACTCGCACACCCCTCATACAGAGATGTCTTTCACTCCTTAGGTATGAGAACCTACGACTCTTCCTCTTAAATATCTCTTTCGCACACACAAACACAAACTCTGTCTCCCAGGGTCTCATATTTCTCCACTGTTCTCTTGTATGTCGCTCACACACACTCTCACCCTAGAGATATCTTGCGTTCCCTCATATGTTTCTCTAGCTATCACTCTCGTTTTGAAACGTCTTTCTCTCTCGCAGACACAAAACTCCGTCTCTCGGGATCTCATTTCTCTCCGATATTTGTTTGTATGTGAGTCACATGCACCCTTTATTCATCTCTCTCACACCCACACCCATAACTCAGCCTTCTGATCCACTCGACTCCTATCTCTAACGCACACTAGCTAGCATCTTTATCTTTCTATTTGTCTGTTTCTCCATCAACCTTCTTTAATTTATAGGTTGATCTCTTTTGCACAATCGTTGTGCCTCACTCCCTCTGCTCGCCATAGATGCATGCTCCAGCCCACGCCACTGTCTCTTAAAGACAAAAACACATGCTCAATTGTCGGGCCTTCTTCCCGGCATTCTCGCATGCATGCATATTGTCATACCGATTCGTCTCTCCCATGTCGTTGATCTTAGCTCATGACTTATGTCTTCTTTCTTTTATCTCGATCATGCACGCGCGCACACACACACATCCCACATATACATGTATACCTCTCACACATGCATGTTGAAGGTCTCTATGTGTCCATACGTAGTTAATTACCCTCAACCCTAATGCCACATCGAATCGTTCTCTTCTTGTGTGCACATAACTTCCGCCTGGATGGGTAAAACACACACTCACACTTAACAATCTCCTTCTAGCTACCCCCCTCTCACTCTTCCCCTATATCCCCGAAACCAATAAGACCATCCCTTCGTTTAATTCCCGCCTACATGCACCATCGATATATAGTAGTCTTCCTTGGTGTCTCTCAAACAAACACGTTCTCTCGATGTCGGCTACTCTCACGCGCACACACCTTCTCTTCCCTCTCTACGGGCATTTTCTCTCTCGCACCCCATCATTGGTGGCCTCTGCCATACACATCACCTCTCTATGATGAAGCCATCCACACTTAAATTACATCCGCCACCGAGGACCCCGCGACACACACACACACAAACACACATGCACACTCACGCACACACGCACCCACCCACCCACCCACACACACACACAAACACACACACACACACACAAACTAAGACTCCATCACACACACACACACACACACACACTAAGACTCCATCTCGCTCTCTCACACACCCACACACCCACACACCCACACACACAGAGACTCCATCTCACACACACATGCTCTAGGCGGAGCATTTGTTCCTACCACCCTTCATCCAACCTTACCCGTATGATAAACAATCACATTAATTTACTTGTATAACATGGACAAATTCCACTTTACTCTAGTAGTTAGCAAACTTATCATCTGTACCCTTATAAAAAACCGAGTTGGCGATGATGGTGTGCCTGCCATCTTGTAATATAGACCGTCTGATCTATATCTGATGGATAGAAAGCAAACTATGATAATTTTACAAAAGATGCCGCACCTCTCTCCACATCCTTATCTCCCACAACCTCATTGCTGAGCAATTAAAAAACAAAGTCTCTGGAACAATCTAGCAGGTGGCCGCTGCCGCCTGCCGGCGCCGTCCATCCCCATGCCTCCGCCCATTCCGACCACCAGTCACCACCACGCTCCACTCCTCACCTTATCTCTCATCTTTCATTTTTTTGATGACATTCTCGAGATACCAGTTTTCCAATAAAATTCTCGAAATATCATTAGTTTTTACACATGGGATTACTCCTGCATGGGTAAATCACAATAGGTGTTTTGTAAAAAAATGCATATTGATGTTCCGTGCAATGCACGAGCATCTTGCTTGTAATTATATAACGCAAATCACGAGCAGGAAGTGACATTTTTTTACACAACCACGTTAACATGGCCACGTAAATCACTAGCTAAAGTAAATACCATTATACTTATATCCCGATGCAAAAGGTTGAGTACATGTCCGAAGAGTAGAGTCGCACACACGCACTCTGTCTCTCAGAATCTCACACACACACACACCAGTTACGTGACGCCCACTTAAGCAGACACGTATGTTACAATTTGTGCACCCGCGGCTACACATGATGCTGCGCATTTATTTAAGCCGGGCGGCGAACCCAAACAGTAGCTGCATTCATTCCCCTCCCGCCGCCTCTTCTCTGGTCGCCGTCGCCTGGTAGGATGAGGATCCCCTGACGTGAACAATCCTACCATTCTATCACTGACATGTGGGACCCCCAAGCGTGGGTCCCACCAGTCAGCGAAGGAAAGGTAGGGTAAGGCAGTGATAGCCATGTTAGAGGATCCATGTCCCGCCCGGTAGCCATGGCCCGGCCGAAGGTAACAGCATACGCCATACTCCCGCCGGAGCGGCTCTTTAATCTGGAAATTTTAGTGGTCATGCATGCATCTTTTTGTGCTAGCACTCCTGTATAAGGGTTGACCGGTCGCTTCCAGCGGACATGCGCGGGCGATGGAAAAGGAAGGAGAAGGGAAGCGGGCTGTGGAGTAATGTTTTTTACCACAATTTCTTAGGAAACTGAGTGCAATAATTGAGCAGTTTTGCAAACTACCAGTACTACACCTGAAACGGTTCAAAACCTATACTCCCTTGCCAGCCCGCGCTTCCCGCGTGAAACGGTTAGCATCGCCCTGGAGCGTTAGTGCCGCATTAATGCCCGGCCAGAGCGGAGGCGACCTCTCACTGGCGCCGGCTTTGAAGCGGCGCGACGACCAAGAGAGCGCCGCTTCCTGGTGCACCGACTGCTCCGCGTCGAGGCTGGCCATAGGCCCTGTTTGGATCCATGGGTTAGAGTTAGTTTGAGCTAGTTGGGGCTCAAATAGCCCTAAAGTATCCAAGCATGAGGGTTTAAATTGGTGCAAGTTGCACCGAACCCACCCAAAAAACTATCCCACCCAGGAGGTGCTAACTGGAGATAGTTCTCATTGGGACCACTGAAAAATCACTTCTCTCTCTCCATCAAGTGCATTTATTGTCAATCTAACCCTGTCACCCAAACACCTCTTTGGCTACAGTTAGTACAGGGTTAGTCATGAGTTAGTCTAACCTCTACCTAAGTTAGAGTGTCCAAACAGGGCAGTATAGGACATGCAAGTTGCTCAAAGCATACAGTCAAATTCGTACGTGAAAGGATTTTTTCTTTTTGAAAATGGAACATGAAAGGAATTTTTTTATAATGCTCTTGGCATGTCGCTAACATGTGATGAGTTAACCGACCTCAATAGACGGCAAAAGCGCCAGCCCGCCGCACTTTGAGAGAGACGAGGAGGGAGAAGCGATACGGGCTGCTGGATTACTAGAGATAGGTGTCGCACGAAAGCCAAGAAATATAGTGATAGCGTGGGTTAGCCATGTACTAGTATGATGTAACTACACTGGGCTGCCGTGTTTCGTACTCTTCCAGTCCACTGTGGAGATGATTGGTTGATTTTATATCGCTGAATAATATAAAATGTTATGACTGCAGACGCTCCACCCCGAGGTTCCTTGCTCCTTCTCGGTCGTCGGGAATCTATGTTCTTCCACTCTATTTTTTTACGTGAGCTTTGTTCATCCTTTTGCCAACACACGACACATCTAGCATCAAGGTGCACGTGTCATGCAAGGATCGTTCCATCTATATGAAGAACACGTGGGACTGGAACTACGAGACGGACATGTACCCAGGAGTGGACGTGCGAACCTGTGTAATGTAGCGCAGTAAGTGAAGTAGAAAGGCACAAATAGTATGAACATGCGTGGCATATAGGCATTTGTCTCTTACTACCACTAAATGTTGTACGTGCAATGCCCGGTGATGTTATGGAGTACATGACTAAGTACTCTACTACTACTATATTAATTGGAGGCACATATTGGGTTTTATATTTGTTTACGTGTATGCCCTGAGACCTTCCAACTAGACGTGTCTTTCTCTCCGGGTCGCACTTTGTATCATTCATACCAGTAGTATAGTAGTACTACTATGTGTGGTCTCCGACCAGAAGTGGAGACGCTCTACCACGTTGTTCATGTCCCACTCCTTTCACTGACGTGTGCGACATCCAGCACGTGTCATGTGTTTGGCACTCCTTAATCGTAAGAGTTGAAACGCTGGCATTCATTAGAAATAAAAAATAAATATAAATCACCAGTGATACTATACCACACGGTTTCCTTGCTCCTCGATATTGGAAAGAATACTTCCGCTCGCCAACATGCGGGACGTCGACATCTTGGTCCACTTGCCATGCCCGCAGAACTCCAAGGGAGAGTCACCCTGGTCGTCGCGCCGCAGTAATTACTAACGAGCCATCAAATCACAGTCCCAACCTTACCCACTGTGAAGTTGCTCGGACGAAGGAACCATCATGACTTCGTTGAATTCCACTTCTTGAAGAAAACTACTGTACCAGCAGTACTGCTAGCTACAGTAGTTACTCCAGCAGAGGCCTCCTTTGGTTCATAGGATAGGAATTTTATAGGAATATGAAAATCATAGGAAGTGAGATGACATGCATCTCAATTCCTATAGAGAAAGAGATGCCATTTGATGCATAGGATAGGAATTTTTCCATTGAGTCTAGGCTAATGTACTGGTAATTTGCTCTAAAAACTACAGTAGTAACTAGTAGTATTGTTACATGCTCGTAATTAATTAAACAAACGTACGGGCGACACAGACACACACACACAAACTACCAGTACTACTACTTCTCACATGCTGGCCAGACGCCGTCGTTCTCCTTCCCGGCTTTGTCGGCGACACCCCACTATGCTTGGATCTCCGCCGACCTCTCCGCAGCAGCGCGTGCTCCTCTTCCTTCTTGCGGCGGCGGGCCTCTCTTTTCTTGAGTGCTTTCTGACCTTTCTACTCTCTGTGTGCGGATTTGGCCGCCTCTTGCTCTACCGCCCATTCGGCCTTGGCGGCTTCAAATTCCGCCCACATAGGTGTGAGGTTGCGAGCGGCGACGGACTTGGCATGGTGGGATGCCACCGCTTGCCTACCATTCTGTGTGTGGTCGTGGGCGGCGAGGAACTCGACGCGGCGGGATGCCATCGCTTCCTTACTGGTTAGTGTGCGGCGCGGTGGCATGAACGACGCTTGGTGACAGCTCTGGGGTGGAGTGGTCGGACAACTGTAAAGTGTATTGGTTTGTTAAGAGGTCAAGGACAGAAGACGAAGGAAAGTTGGATTCCCCTTCAATCCTGGTCATTTATTGCCGAGTAAAATGCATTGGCGGTCATTTAACTTGTCTTGATAGCTCACTTTGATCAATGTATACGAGATATGGTGATTATACGGTCACTGGCTCAGCGTATAGCTCCGTATTTGTCTGGTTGACCAGTCAAACAGTCCGCGTGCACCTCATCAGCTCGTGTTCTTTATCTATCTATCTATGCGGGCCTACCTGTCAGTGGAGAAAGAAATAAAAACCAAAATTATGCGTATGTGACATTACTGTTTAGACGTTTGCTGGAGGCCTCCGCGAACACCAAGCATGTATTCACCTGGCTCAACACCAACGGTCATACTCGTGACTCGACGCCTTGCTCATGTATATCGTCCATCACAACGATAATCTATAAAACAACCTAGCTAGAGAGGGTACTATGGTGCAGAGTATGTACTATCGTGAGCAACTGATCATAGTGCCACTACACACGAGTGTGTGTCTTATTGATTCATCCATTATTCGTAAGTTATGTATGGTTGTGTGGTGTCTAATGGTGGTCATCGAATGCTAGCTGGCGACAAGAGCGGTTGCATGGATGTCTGGTTGTCAATACGTGCCGCATAGGCTTCAAAGGCTCGTCATCCATGAGTTCACATTTTACCACCACGCCAGCGTCTGACCGCCCTGGCCTACCGAAACCCCTTCCATCGCTAGCGCACGCTTCCCGCCTGAAACGATCACCGTCTCTCCAGAATTTCAATGCCACATTCACCGGCCTTAACTGCAGGTGCAGTTGGTGTGTCACTGACATGCGGGCCTGATGCCCGTTGGGCCCACATGTCAGTGAGACAACGCACCTGCGATTAAGTCACTGAAGCAGCGTCTGCATACACACCTGACGCGACCTCTCACTGGTGCCAGCATTGCAGCATTGCAGCGCGACTGGCGAGAGAGCACCATCCGCGCGGCATCCCGGTGCAAGTGACTGCTCCGCATTAATGACACCACGGCTGCCGAAGAACCTACTCCGGTGCCAGCCATCCATCCGTCTGCCATGGCTCATTGCCATTCGCCCGCTATATTAACTTGAGCCCCAGCTCCCAGCCATAGCCAAAGACCCACACTCATTCTCCTCCGGTCCCTTCCTTCTATTGGGACCACTCCAACCATGGCCTCCGGGAACTCCAAAGCTCTCTTGGACGTACTGTCGCAGTTGCAGATGAAGGACATCGGTGGCTCCGCTCCGGGTGCGCTCCAAAGCTCTCTTGGACGTACTCTCGCAGGAGCAGAGGAAGGAGATCGCTGGCTCCCCCCGGCCGCCCTCCGCCGCCACGACCACGAAGCCAGGGCGCGTGCGCGGGCGCAGCCGGCAGCGAGGAAGAGTAGTACACGGTGGGTCACCACCGCTCTGTCCCAGGAAGGCCACCGCTCCTCCACTCAGTCGACGCCAAGCTTGGTGGGATAAAAATCAGGGGCCGATTAGCCGCTTGACGGTGACGTGGAGGCGGAAATCTTCATAACCTTGTGCTCCGGAAGAGGAGGTTACCGAGGCGGATAAGGAGGAGGCAAAGGCAATGGCCGGCTTTCTCGGGTTCATGGCCGGACATGGTGGTCGGGGCCCGACGACCGTTTAGATTAGGTTTACAGTAGGTTTTAGTATGGTTTGTGCGAAATATGTAATGAATTTCGTCCAGTTTATAGGAAAAGTTCTCGAAATGTAATGAATTTCATCCGGTCAATTTGAAATTTGCTTCGCTTGCATGAATTTCGTCCGATCAGTTCATATAGTTGTCGAAAGGTATGCGGGCAGCATTGGATGGCATCCATCAGTGTCCTCGGACAGATGCCGGTGTAAATTTGAGGGCCAGCGCTGGAGATGCCCTAACTACCATGCTATAATCGCTAGCAGTGCTCCATTATTTCGCAGGGAACAATTATCCCTCGATCAAAATCAGATCTGTCGTGTTTCGCACTCCTCCCACGTAAGAGTGTAGACCCTTGCTTACATGAAAATGGAGCAAGTGGACGGCACTGTAGCACGTCATATCACTCAAACAAGCCGGCCTAACGCGCGGGAAAGCACCGCCCTCGTCATTTTGTTCTGGATTTCTATCAATCGATCGCACGAAAATGTTACGCATTGCAAGTTCAAAAGGAAAAGGCGGCACACTTACAACTCGTACGCGACGCGTTCACGTCGCACCTCCGACAGCCCGGCTCGCACGCCGCTCACCAGAGGGGACATGCGTTGTCTTGCATTTTCACTGACATGTGGGACTGCAATTGAATAAACCGTCGATAGCCGAAATCTAATTGCTCGGCGGGCGTCGGCTGAGAGGAGAGAGACGGGGGAGGGAGAAGAGATCGCCCGCCCGCCGTGCACGGACTCCAAGAAATATGTGGTGATAATGTGAGGTGGGCCATGCGGGAGTCCGCACCGCTTCCAAGCCCGCTTCTTACCGCCCTGGCCCACTAGAACCCCTCCCCCACCCCACCACCTCTCCGCACACGCTCCCCCCTCAGAGGCCAGCTGCCCGCATTCATAGCAAGTACTACCAGTAAAATTCTGGGCTATAAAGGGCATGTACAATGGTTGATAAGATAGTCTTATCATAAGTCTTGCACGTAATTTAGAGATGACAAAAAAACATGTGTACAATGGATCATGTCTTAGCCTTATCTTCAATAACTAGTTATTCCTAAAAACATGGTGAAACATATTGTGCTAAGAGATCATCTCTTGTCTTCTCGACAAGCCCGCTTATGTGGAGGGGAGAGAGGCATTGACAAAGTCAAGGAGTGGGATCTGCAGGAGCCCGTCTCTGCACGTGCTCCTAGGTATAAAAAAACTAATTCTAAAAAAAGAGGCATAAAAAACAATTGTGTCTAAAAAAAGAAAGGTAAAAAACATTTGAGAGGAAATAGATAGAGAGAAAGTGAGAAAAAGTTGTAACCTTATAGTCAACACTATGGTAGTATTACATGAGGAAGGAGGGAGTGGTGCACATGCCAAGTTCACTGGGCTGCCGTGTTTCACACTCCTCCGTCGTAACAGTGGAGGCAATAGGTTTCATAAAAAATAAACAATGAATACTCATTGCTCGTCCACTATATCGGAAAGAATACTTTCATTCACCGACATGTGGGACGTCGACCATCCTGGTCCACCTGCCATGCACAAAATTATCCTGGTCCACCTGCCATGCACAAAGTTAGTCGGACAAAGGAACCATCATGACTTCGTTGAATTCCGCTTCTTCATGAAAACTTACTCTACCCGCAGTACTGCTACCACACGCGAAGACTGGACGACACTTTACCACGTCATATCACTAAAACCCACTAGGCCAAACTAGCCCGCCTAGGATTTGTACTCCCTCCGTTTCAAAGTTAGTAGTACAAAGTTGACTCATCTATTTTGGAACGGAGGGATGTCTCTGTACTGCTATGATTTTGTGTTGTACGTCTCTATACTTTTGCTACGATTTTCCTACCCTATGAACCAAATGAGGCCTGAATGTATCCGTGTCGACTATTGTGTGATCGATCGCTAAGCCTACAATTTTAGGAGCTTGGGCTATTGGCCGGTCGACGACGGATCAGTATAAGCGTACCACGAGCTCATCATCCCCAACATTTCTTTTCGGTGAGTGTTTTGCAAGTACTATAGCTCGCACAGTAGCTAGCCTACTAACACCAAGAATCATCAAATAAGCCCTGCTGATATGATAAACAGTTCAAACTTACATCTAAGCATGCCATATATTAAATCAAAAGCTGGTGAGGATACATCTGTTTCCATAACTCGGAGAGGGTTCGCATGATTCACTATCAAACAAAAGTAGCAAGTACCGCCCACAAAAGACAGTGCACTAGCCCTAAGATGGTTTGATAACACGCATCGTTCTGGTAATTAAACACAGGGCAATACAAACTACCCTGAAGGATTAGCGTGACCAACTATTTCTTCAAGAAAGGGGAGAAAGGGCTTCAACGAGCATTCCGGTGAAATGATGGTTGCTTCGTCCAGTCCAACTTCGAGGCCACTTTACCACTGCTGGTAAAGGTGTGGGTTTTGTGATATGACGGGTCATGACGGCCACACCGGGGTGACCGGTGAGTTTCGACTGTAGCACCTCGCTGTGATTTGGTGGATGGCACACGGGCCCGGATGCTTTGATGTCCCGCATGTAGATAGAGCGGCTAGTGATATAGGAGTGCTCAATATTGTGCACCGCGACCAAGGCGGAGAGGAAAACGTGAGAACTACGTAATTAATGCATGAGTTTAATTAGGGTAGTTTTGTAAAGTACGAGATACATTCCTCCAATCGCAAAATGCCTTGGTTGATGAGATTTGAGATTTGAGCCCTATAAACCGGAAGGGAGATTTGAGATACTGCACGCAGTGTAATCTAGTCACTTGTTGGAATCTCTAGAAAGACTTATACCGCATGATTCTTTGCTCCTTCTTACTACTACATACTACTTCGCCGACATGTGGGACAGCCAGCAGCATCCGGGTCGACGTAATACGTGTCATGCACCAGATTAGAGTGCGGAACGGAAGGGGGGAATCACCCCGGTCGTACCGCCTGGCCCTGTTTGGATACTCTAACTCAGTTAAATGTTAGAGTTAGATTCTAATCCTGAACTAACCCTGAAGTAACTCTAGCGAAAGAGGTGTTTGGATGACAGGGTTAGATGGAGCGCGGATACGGCGAGGTGCCTTCATGGGCAGTGCGAGAGGGAGGGAGAGGACGAGAAGCTTCGAGGAAGTCGGGAGGGATCTGCTGCGGGGAGAGCAAGAGAACAATGTGTTTTTTTAGTGTCCCGAGAAGAACTAATCCAAATAAGCATCTCTTGGGTGGGTTAGATTTTTTGGGTTAGTTGAGTTCAAACTAACCCAAACTAACTCTAACACATGGTTCCAAATAGTAACCCAAACTAACCCTCCTGTTTGGATATTTTTGGGTTAGTTGAGTTCAAACTAACCCAAACTAACTCTAACAGATGGATCCAAACAGTAACGCGCCGTCAAATCGCACAGCCCGACCTTTCCAGTAGTAACTAAGTTGAATCCGCTACTCCCTCACCCTCCTCGCCTCTCTGTCAAACCGCCTACGTGAAAACTGCCGCGCGTACTGCCTGGGAAAAGCCCCGCCCTCAACTTTTAACTACGCGAAAATAGTTCGAGCTTGTTCATTCTATATAAATACTAGTACTGTATGTTTATTCACCCGTGGGGTTGTTCAATGAATGGAGAGCCGGGGAGCACAAGTGAACAATACTACTACTAGTAGTAGTAAGTAGGATTCGTACAGGTAGTCACCTTAAATAGTGAGTTTCTTTTCTTTAATGCCACGTACACAAATTGAAACGCTTGTTGTGGAGAGAAAAATATAATCACTCCACTATATATTTACGCAGGGGCCTGAGCGCTTGCTTTGCTAGGGTTGCTCTCTTCATTCTCTCATCCTCTCCAGATATAAACAAGAGAGCGGTAGCGACACTTTCTCTCTGCTCACCACTGGTCATAGATCCGGCCGGATCCCTTCGGCTGGTGTGTGTAGAGGACTAGGTGCATCGTTCACGCGGTCATCACCGGTGAGGGAGGAAACCCACAGTTGCCGGAGGGGCCCGATCCTCTGCCCATGCCGATCTCTCCGACACAGCGCCGGCTCGGGAGGTCCTCCGACCCTTCTTCCTCCCTGTCGTATTGTCCGCAGATCCGACCTGCCGCCGCCGACATCCCGACGACCCTCAGGTATAAGTTCTTCGAAAGCAGCCTTGCTCTACTGCCCCAGCTCCCCACGTGTCTGCATGTGCATCTTTTTCTACTCCCATCAGCTCTTCCAAAGCCACCTAATTTTATTGTATTATTAGAGGTAAAGCTACTTCATGCATTCGAATCTAGGGCTTTGTTCAAACAACGAAGAAATGGGGGAAAGTTGGAGCATGAATCTAGGACTTGATTCAAAGAGGAAATAATATGTGAAAATAGTAGACACCGGATACCCAACCGGTCTCTTGGTTGAAAAGGGAAATAATGGGAAAACGCAGTACAAACTGGATAAGGAACAAATATATTATTGGTTGAAAAAAGGATAGAAAGTGGCGGCTGGTGGACAAGTCAACACAGTATGTCCAGGATTAGATTTGTTGCCCTCACATAGTAAAAGGTCTCCAGGATTAGAATTGCTGCCCTCACATAGTAAAAGGTCTCAGGATTAGATTTGTTGCCCTCACATAGTAAAAGGTCTCCAGGATTAGATTTGCTGCCCTCACATAGTAAAAGGTCTCCAGGATTAGATTTGCTGCCCTCACATAGTACAAGGTCTGCAGGATTAGGTTTGCTGCCCTCACATAGTAAAAGGTCTCCAGGATTATATTTGCTACCCTCACATATCATGAACAAACTCGGCATCACCACTTTATGCCTCCTTGTAGGTACATTGTGCTGATGTGTCCACTGTCGCATGTCCTTATACCAACCTTCTGCTGTTGTTAATGTAAGGGCGCATGTAAAATGAAGCGATCACGGTGTTACCTTAGGGACATGTCTAACCAGTGTTATTGTTAATGTAATGCCTCCAGTGATAAGATGCAATTAAACTGTGTTACAAATGGCACTCCTGCTGTTTTCCCCAGTATGATAAGTAAGTTGCTCCTTTACGCTGCTGAGTGTCCTGGTGTCCCCACGGTCCCATGCCCTTAAACCAACTCTTTAGCTGCTGTTGATTTACTGTATCTGGTAAACAAGCAATGCCACCATTAAAGTAATCCCGTATTTGAGGAATCTCAATGTTGATCGTAATGCTTCTGGTAACATGAAGCATTACTGACGTTTTAAAATTTCTACTGTCCTTGCGTGATTGCCATGAACATAATTAAGATGCTTCTTTTCATTTTGTATATGTTTCGTATATTCTTATTGACCAGCAACTGTTTACTTTCTATCTTTTTGTGCAGATAGGGATATCCATTTCACCTTGTTGCTATTGTGACCTTTTGGTGAACTGCACAAAACACTTTTTTTTTGGAATGAGTGTCTTGTGCAGTTCAACTAAAATGTCACGTGGGCAACATCTCTCAATTTTGGTGGAACTGCACAAAATGGTGATTGGAGTTTCCAAAATCTCCGTCAAGTTCTGCTGGTAATCTTGTCCAACATTTTATTAGCCTTTGCAAGATGAGCGATCACTGTCACCATAATGGCACTTTATTTTAGTGGAACTGCACAAAAGGATAAATTATAGTTGCACCTTACATGAGCCGGACAGCCAACCTTAATGTTCCTCAATTTTAGTGCAACTACTAAAGAAGAACCTGCCAGCTCACGAGAGCAAGTACTTCTTGCTAGCCGAATGATGCAATCTTTGCTTCATTTCAGGTGAACTACAGAAAAAGGCGCATGAATTGAATCATGGAACTCCAGGCAGGCCTCATCCGAGTGGAGCTGCAGGTTGAGTTCAAGGAGGCCACTATTAAAGTGAAATCATGCTCTTCTTGTTTGTGTTGTGCAAATAGGAATACTCAACTACAGATGTTGTGACGGTCAAGAGCATTCGCCAAGTTCTTCGATTGTATGACATGGCTAGCCAAGATGTATTTAATCCCGATATTCACTTTATCAAAAGGCTCTAATGGGTTGGTTCTGAATCTTGCAAGCTGGGAATCAATGAGATGTGTAGGCATCTTTGTTGTACTTATTATTTGAATCTTAATTTGTTGGTTCTGAATATTGCAAGCTGGGAATCAATGAGATGTGTAGGCATCTTTGTTGTACTTATTATTTGGATCTTATTTGTTGGTTCTGAATCTTGCAAGCTGGGAATCAATGAGATGTGTAGGCATCTTTGTTGTACTTATTATTTGGATCTTATTTGTTGGTTCTGAATCTTGCAAGCTGGGAAACATGGCATGATGATGCAGAGGACAACCACCATAACAAACAGTTCAAACTTGGTAGTATTATCTTTGTGAAAGTGCGACAAATGTGCTGATCGTGTGCGTCCTGAGAATAATAATTCTAATTGTCGTGCATGTTGATCATGTGGCACTGATAGAACGAGCGAATGCATTGCTTGTTTTAAGTTTAAATTTCTATCAAAGCTAATTAAATTTAAGTAAAGTGACCACTAACTCCTGTTATTACAGTACCAATATAGACCTACTCGTGAACCGACGTGTGGCCGGAGTAGGTTTCTTAATGAAGGCGTTTGAATGCGCCAAGGGTGCATCTTCTACCGGGCGTGCAGCGGACGAGGGAGGGGTAGTAACTGTTGTCGCATGTACACACTCAGTTTACTATTGAATCCAGTTCCCCAAGAGCTGAAAACAAACTGCCGCCGCCTACACACTCGTTCACTTGAAGAGACTCCAATGGCGATCCGAGGGGTGAGCCTGCTGGATATGGACTTCAGCAAGGAGTTCCCCTTTGAGTTCACCGTTCAGTCCTATGGCTGCACCAAGTTGAATGTGATGTACACCAATGATCCGGACTCGGTGAAGCTCTGCCTCGCCGAGTTCAAGCAGTACCTATAGGACGAGAAAGCACAAGGTTGGAGGAACCTTGTACCCATCCATTCGTCTCCTGACAGGGACCAGCAGATCGCCGTCACCCAGGTATGTGTGCGGGAAGAGGTTCTCATCTACCACTTCTGTAGGGCCATCAGAGGTTCTGGAGCATTCGCCTGTTTCATCGGTAGTGCCAACTGCTCCTTCGCTATGGTGGAGAGAAGGAAGAACGCGACGATTCGGCCATCTGGTGCAACAAGCTTGTCGACATCCAGAACCAATACAAGATCATCAGCAACGGGCAGGAGAAGGACTCCGTGGTTGACCTCGCCGAGACCATCATCGACCCCTGATACGCCAACATGAAAGAAGACAACGATACCAAGGACCTGAACACGTGGGAGGTACCTCTGAAACTAGCCTACATAACCTACGCGGCCAAGGACGCATACGCATGCTACGACATGTACAGGCAGATCTTGGACATGAGGGCGTGTCTGCTTCCCGTAACCGACGAGTACACGCATAGCCGCAGCATCATGATCAAGCTTGCCAGGAAGGTCTAGATGTTGTACTTTATCTGTTTATAAGCACCTTTATCATCTGAGTGTTTCATGCATTAGCCTATGTGTCGTAATTATCTGTTTTGTCCGAAATATTTCTTTTTAGAACCCATTAACCTGTTTGCTTTTTTTAGTGGCTATTTGCTTATGTATGTAACTAGTTCACTTGTCCGTTAAAAAATACTAGTTCACTCGGCTGCCGTGCTTTGAATCTCCTTCCTCCCAACATATTCCCCTCCTCAGGTTGACCCAGCAGGTCTCGTACACAGACATATGGTTCCAACCACCTATCCATTTGTATTTCTTTATTTTGTTCAATCTTTCTTCCTCTTCCTATACAGCGGCTGGCCATCATAGCCTATGGCGTTGGCCAGGCCATCCCTCTACTATCACACATTGTCCGGCGGCGGCAGCTCCACCGGCCCACCCTGCACCCGAACAAGTCAACCCTCTTACTCCCCTCCGCCTGCGTCTTCCCCTGCTCCGGTTCGTTCGGTCCGAGGTCTCGACATCGTCCTCCGCCTTGGTGCTCTAGCCGCGGCGCCACCGTCTGTCGTTCCCAACATGGTCAGCAAAACAAGAGGAATCGGGAGACAACTGTTCGTCGAGAGGTTGATAGTCTCGGGCCCACTAGGTCCATGGCCTAGGTTTTGTTGTTTAACATGGGCAGCCCATGACATGTTTCAACATTTTTTGGATACAGCAGGTATCAAGCGGCCTCTGGGCCTCCCAACCTAGCTTGTCTATAACATCAGCAGCCCAAGTTATGTTTGTTTTTCAAGACGACGCATAGCTCAGTTCTATTTTTCTATAAGAATGCAAAACTGAACCTATATTTATATCTTATTTTATTACATATATATATTAGAAACAACATAAGTTTCCGTTAAACATGTCGTTTGTCCAACCATTTTATAGACCTTCCCACTTCCTTTATTTTTCGTTTTCATTAATCCTATATCTGAATTTTCTCCCACTTTCTTTTTCGATGTAAATTGAGTTTTCTCCCAGTACTTTTCCCTAGAACCAACTCGACTGTCCCACGTCTAGCCTAAATAATAATAATACCCCACGTACTATAACTCATCAAATTATAATGATATTTTATTTCGTAAGTTGAAAGTTCTTACAAAATAATAACAATAATTGTTTATATATAACTTGGCAAGTTAACTCCTAGTGATTGCGTACATAAGCATGCAAAGATTTTACTGACCAATGCAGTAATAGACGTGCAATCATGTGTTTATGTTTTTATAACATTTCTCCGTCTAGCCCAACATGATATTTTCACCCAGCCCAGCAAATCCGAAGAATAATGCAAATGGGCTTTAAGTTCTACCATATATATAAACGGGCTGCATAGATGCTACATCATTGTTTCACCCAGCCCACCAAATGGACTAAAAAACAAATGGACTGGCTAACATGTGGGCCAGTAGGTCGAAGCCTAAGAAGGCGTTGGATTTACATCCAACGGCCGGCATTCTTCTTCAATCTCTCGTCTTCTTCCCCCAGCGCTGCCGGGACCGCCTGCTCCAGCCTCTGGCATCCAGCGGTGTTGTTTTGCGCTCCTCAGCGAAACACTACCCCGCCGATGGCCAGGCCATCCCTCCACTCCGCACCTCCTGTTATTCTCTGCCGAGTGTAGGCCCACCCTGCACCCGAACCCGTCAAGTTTCCCACTCCTCTCCGTCTGCGACTCCACTGCCGTTTCTTCCCCATCTCCGGGTCGTTTCAGTCTGGGGCCTCGCCGTCGTCCACCTGCTCGGTGCGCTCGGCGCGGCGTGGTCAACATACGAGAGTCGTCAGAAGAGGACTTTACATGGAGAGCCTGACGGCTGGGACCCACGAGGTCCATGGTCGCACGCAAGGAAAGTTCCTCCTTATTACGCATTGTACATGGACTGTACGTGGGAAGGGTTCCTGTATTTCATGAAAAAAACGTTCCCCCCGCTGACAAGTCGGACCCACCAGCTATATCTTCGCACGCAAGGAAGTGCCTCCTTATTACGCACAAAAAAATGAATACCCCCTGCTAGCTGGGACCCACCATAGTGGGTGGCTGACTTGTGGGCCTACTAAGTTGACGGGGACGGAGAGCTTTGTCAACTTAGTCAATATGAACGATTCTAGCTCCAGTGACCGTACGATGGCGATCCAACGGCCATAGTGCTTCTTCAACCTCTGGTCTTCTTGCTCCAACCGCCCAAAGCAGCGCCGGTCGTGCCGCCTGCTCCTGCCTCCCGTGGCCGACTGTGCTACCGCGGAGGCCTCATCGCCCCCATACTACTCCCACCGCTAGCCAGGCCATCCCTCCACTCACCCACACCCCCTGTTATTCTGCGGCGACGGTAGCCTCACACCGCAGCCGAACCAGTGAACCCTCGTACTCCTCGCCGTGTGGGCATCCACTGCCGCGTCTTCCCCGGCTCCGCATCGTCCCCTTCCTAGGCCTCACCGTTGTCCACCACCTTGGTGCTCTCGGTGCGGCGTGGTCAATGTGGTCAACGACCGACTTCCATTGGAAGAGTACTGTACGTGGAGAGGCTGACAGGTGGGTCCATGGCCACAGCCCAGGTTTTTGTGATTTGCCAAGTAAGTCGCTTTGTCAGGCCTGTTGGGCTGCAAATCGTTCAAGACGAGGAGAGCTTCATTCGGCTGGCGGAGAAAATGGCCTATTAGTAATGAGAAATGGGTTGTACATTTTTAAAACACATCAAACCGGCATTTAGTTTCAAATTTCTTTTTTTCATTTCGAGATTTTAAATTGCATTGATTTTTATGCGTGGACAATTTGTTGGATTTTATATTGATATACATTTATTTTTAAAATCAGTTTGAATGTGACTCGAAATTTTGGGATTAAACCGCACCGAAATATGCAATATTTCATACAATTTTTTAACCGTGGCCACAATATGGGCTGTAATGCTAACAAAAAGAATATGGGCTCCAAAAAAAACCCTTAAAAATTAGTAATTGGGCTGTAAATTATTAGAAATAATGGCATATGGGTTGTATGCTGTTTTCCACAGATTTGAGGCTTTCCTAAAAAAAGGTTGACGCACAAGCAGTGACTGTTGGATGTCCATCCAACGGCCGTCGTGCTTCTTCAATCTCTGCTCTTCCTACTCCAGCCGCTCAAACAAGCGCCGGCGGGACTGCCTGCTCCCTCCTCCCCGCAGCTGGCTGTGCTGCCGCGCAGGCCTCACCGCCCCACCGTACTGCCATCGCTGGCCTACCCATCCCTCTACTCACCCACACCTGCTGTTATTCTCCGGCGACGGCAGACAAACCAGTAAACCCTCGTACAGTCGTACTCCCCTCCGCGTGGGAAACAATTGCCGAGTCTTCCCTGGCTCCGTGTCGTTCCCTTCGTAGGCCTCGCCATCGTCCACCGCCCTGGTGCTCTCGGCGCGGCCTGGTCAACAAGGTCAACGACCGACATGCATCTGAAGTGGACTGTACGTGGAGAGGCTAACAGCTGGGTCCACGGCCGCACGCAAGGAAATGCCACCTTATTACGCACAAAATAATGATTCCTCCACCTGACATCTAGCACCCACCGAAAGGGCCTCTGTATTTCGCGAAAAAATGTTACCGCCGCTAACAGCTCGGACCCACCAGCTAGATCTTCGCACGCAAGGAAGTGGCTCCTTATTACGCACAAAAAAAATGAATACTCCCCATGTTAGCTGGGACCTAGTATAGTGGCGGGCTGACTTGTGGGCCTACTAAGTTGATGGGAACGGAGGGCTTTGTCAACTTAGGCAATATGCACAATTCTAGCTCCTGTGACCGTACGATGTCCATCCAACGGCCATAGTGCTTCTTCAACCTCTAGTCTTCTTGCTCCAGCCGCCCAAACCAGCGTCGGTCGTGCCTCGTGCTCCTGCCTCCCGTGGCCGGCTATGCTACCGCAGAGGCCTCACCGCGCCCTACTAATCCCACCGCTGGCTAGGCCATCCTTCCACTCACCCACACTCCCTGTTATTGTGCGGCAACGGCAGCCTCACACCGCAGCCGAACCAGTGAACCCTCGTACTCCTCTCAGTGCGGGCTTCCACTGCCGCGTCTTCCCCGGCTCCGCATCGTCCCCTTCCTAGGTCTCGCCGTCGTCCACCGCCCTGGTGCTCTCGGGGCGGCATGATCAACATGGTCAAGGAACGGCTTCCATCGGACGTGGACTGTACATGGAGAGGTTGACAGCTGGGTCCACGGCCGTAGCAAGGAAGTGCCTCCTTATTACGCGCAAAATAATTATTCCTCCACCTGACAGCGGGGACCCACCAGACGGGCCACCGTATTTCGCGAAAAAACGTTTCCCCTGACTGCCGGGACCCACCAGCTACATCTTCGCACGCAAGGAAGTGCATTCGGGCAAAAAAACCATTCGCCCCCCTGACTGCTGGGACCCACCAGCTACATCTTCGCACGCAAGGAAGTGCCTGACAGTTGGGACCCACCTGGTCGAAGAGTACGAAAATTCTCATTCTGGTCGCGAACGTGTACGTACATACTGGTCGATGTAGAGGCACGCGCGTGTCGTAGTAGAGGTGCGCACGTAGCATGTTCATGTACGTACAGCGGCCAGTGTGCAAGAAAGAAAATACGGCCACGTACGTACATACAGGCATGGTCTTGAACGCCTACTCGCTCATACGTACCGCCAGGGCTCGTGTACATGGCTGGGTCGGAAGGGAGAAACATCGTCGTCGTCGTGTTCATGGGGAGCCAACCGGCGGGGTCGGAACGGAATGCGTCGTCGTGTTCATCGGGAGGGCTTGGACGGAACAGCCGATGGAAACGAGGCTTGGCGTACTGTAGAACGGAGGAAACGGCCTTGTGTTCGACCGACCATGTTCGAAACGGGATCCTGTTCATCGGGAGGGGTCTGGTGTACCGCAAAACGGAGGAAACAGACCTCCTATGGTCGAAACGGGGGTCCTGTTGATCGGGAGGGGTGTGGCGTACCGCAAAACGGAGGAAACGGACTTGTGTTGGAGCGCTACGGTCGAAACGGGGGTCCTGTTCATCAGGAGGGGTGTGGCGTATCGCAAAACGGGACTCCACGGGATACTGTTCATCTCCACCGTCGACCCCCTCCAGCCTCCACGGGTTACTGTTCATCCACCGTCGACCTCCTCCAGCCTCCACCTACGACTGTTCATCCACGGGCTCCTGTTCATCCATCCTCCACCGCGCGCTACTCCACCGGCTACTGTTCAACCAGCCCTCTCCACGGGCTCCTGTTCAACCACCCCTCCACGGGATACTGTTCATCCACCCCTCCACCGTCTACTGTTCATCCAACCCTCCACAGGGTGGTCCTGTTCATCCAACCATCCACGGGGTCCTGTTCATCCAGCCCCAACCGGCTCGATCGATCGGGGTCCTGTTCATCCAGAGGCAACACCACGGGGTCCTGTTCATCCACCCCCACCGGGAACTGTTCATCCAAACCCCCCCAGCAACGCTCACTGTTCATCCAGAGGCAACATCGATCAACTTCAGTTAGCAGCAGTAGCGAAGGAATCGCTCGATCGGGTTCAGTTAACAGCCATCTATTGATCGCTCGGGTTCAGTAACGCGTAGCCTGCAGTGCAATCGCTCGGGTTCAGTTAGAGCCCAATGCCTCGCTCGGGTTCAGTTAGAGCCCAATGCCTCGCACCCACGCGTGTGCGTGTACGAGAGAAACGCACATCGCTCGGCCCCGACCACCCACCGTAACCAGAACACCCCGATATTTTCCTCGCCCTCGCTTCTACCACGGTTTTTTCCGTCATGACCGGCCAAAAGAATGTCATGCAGCTGTGTCTCCAGCCCGCCCAAGACGAAAAGCCCATTTTCTGTCATGATTTTTTTCATAAATGTAGGAGCCCACCACATCTATGATGATACCGGGTTTTGTCACAATTATCGTCATAGAAGTGTCATAAGTATGACAGAAAAAAAATTCGTTCGGCCCAAAATGTCACGGATGTGTCTTTTTTTTGTAGTGCAGCCACTTTCTCGTGAGTGATAGGCGGAGTCCACTCATCGTGAGAATAACCCACCTAGCATGGAAGATATAGACAGCCCAAGTTGATACATGAGCTATTCGAGCATACAAAACAGAATTTCATTTGAAGGTTTAGAGTTTGGCACATACAAATTTACTTGGAACGGCAGGTAAATACCGCATATAGGAAGGTATGGTGGACTCATATGGAATAACTTTAGGGTTTTATGGAAATGGATGCACAAGCAGTATTCCCGCTTAGTACAAGTGAATGCTAGAAAGAGATTGGGAAGCGATCAACTAGAGAGCGACAATAGTCATGAACATGCATTAAAATTAATCAACACTGAGTGCAAGCAGGAGTAGGATATAATTCACCATGAACATAAATATCGTGGAGGCTATGTTGATTTTGTTTCAACTACATGCGTGAACATGTGCCAAGTCAAGCCACTCGAATCGTTCAAAGGAGGATACCACCCTATCATACCACATCACAACCATTTTAATAGAATGTTGGCACGCAAGGTAAACCATTATAAACTCCTAGAAAATTAAGCATGGCATGAGCAACTATAATCTCTAATTGTCATTGCAAACATGTTTCATTCATAATACGCTGAATCAGGAATGATGAACTAATCATATTTACAAAAGCAAGATAGGTCGAGTTCATACCAGCTTCTCTCATCTCAATCAGTCCATCATATATCGCTGTTATTGCCTTTCACTCGCACGACCGAACGGTGTGGATAATAATAATAATAGTGCATGTGCATTGGACTAAGCTAGAATCTGCAAGCATTTAATACAAGGGAGAAGACAAGGCAATATGGGCTCTTGGTTAAATCAACAATAATGCATATGAGAGCCACTCAACCTTTTCATCAAGGTCTTCTCCTCTCGACCCTCAAAGAAAAGAGAAGAAATAAAACTATTTACACGGGAAAGCTCCCAACAAGCAATAGAAGAACAAGAAATCCTTTTGGGTTTTCTTTTAATTACTACTACTATATGCATGGAAAGTAAACTAGCTAAAAGCTACACCTAATTTCTTTGGTTTTTCTTAAGGTTATTCAAACACATAAGAAGAAGGCTTAGAAAATAAAATAAACTAGCATGGATAGTACAATGAAAAAGTATGAGCACCGACAACTAGAATGAGTGTGTGAACATGAATGTAATATCAATGAGAAATACGTACACCCCCAAGCATAGGCTTTTGGCCTAAGTTGCTCTATGCCCACGGATGGCCTAGCGGATATCCAAAGTCGTAACTGCGGTTGTACTGAGATGCAGCAGCTACTGGCTCAAGAGCTGCAGCTCGGAGGCTGGCTGCTTCCGTACTCCTCTCATACTCATTCGCCTCCTCCCTGGTTATAACATATCTCCTTTTTGCCTAAATGTTAAAGAAAGTAGGAGCAGGGAGGGCAATATGGACAGTGCGCCGTCTGTCAAAGATTAGTCGGTACTGGAGGAACTATTCATTCCTCTGAAGAAACTGATGGCGAACCATAGCATTATAATCTAGATAAGTAGGAGGCAATTCCATATCATTTTCATGCATGGGTACATCAAGAAAATTAGCTACACGAGTTGCATAAAATTCCACCAAACAAATCTCCACTTGTACCGTTAAGATGCTGTTGGGGAACGTAGTAATTTCAAAAAATTCCTACGCACACGCAAGATCGTGGTGATGCATAGCAACGAGAGGGGAGAGTGTGTCCACGTACCCTCGTAGACCGAAAGCGGAAGCATTAGCACAACGCGGTTGATGTAGTCGTACGTCTTCACGATCCGACTGATCAAGTACCGAACGCACGGCACCTCCGAGTTCAGCACACGTTCAACTCGATGACGTCCCTCGAACTCCGATCCAGCCAAGCTTTGAGGGAGAGTACCGTCAGCACGACGGCGTGGTGACGATGATGATGTTCTACCGACGTAGGGGTTCGCCTAAGCACCACTACGATATGACCCAAGTGGATTATGGTGGAGGGGGGCACCGCACACGGCTAAGAGATCCAAGGGATTAATTGTTGTGTCTCTGGGGGTGCATCCCTCCCTGTATATAAAGGAGTGGAGGAGGGGGAGGGGGGCGGCCACCCTTGGCGCGCCCCATGAGGAGTCCTACTCCCACCGGGAGTAGCACTCCCCCCTTCCATGTTGGAGTAGGAGAGGAGAGGGAAGGAGAGAGGGGGGGAAAGGAAAGGGCGGGCACCGCCCCCCTACTTGTCCAATTCGGACTGGGGGGGAGGGAGGGGCGCGCGGCTGCCCCTTGGCCGCCTCTCCTCTTCCACCACTTTGGCCCATGAGGCCCAGTAACCTCCGGGAGGGTTCCGGTAACCCCCCGGTACTCCGGTATATATCCGATAACCCCCGGAACCATTCCGGTGTCTGAATATAGTCGTCCAATATATCAATCTTCATGTCTCAACCATTTCGAGACTCCTCGTCATGTCTGTGATCACATCCGGGACTCCGAACTACCTTCGGTACATCAAAACACATAAACTCATAATATAACCGTCATCGAACTTTAAGCGTGCGGACCCTACGGGTTCGAGAACTATGTAGACATGACCGAGACACGTCTCCGGTCAATAACCAATAGCGGAACCTGGATGCTCATATTGGCTCCCACATATTCTACGAAGATCTTTATCGGTCAAACCGCATAACAACATACGTTGTTCCCTTTGTCATCGGTATGTTACTTGCCCGAGATTCGATCGTCGGTATCTCAATACCTAGTTCAATCTCGTTTCCGGCAAGTCTCTTTACTCGTTCCGTAATACATCATCTCGCAACTAACTCATTAGTTGCAATGCTTGCAAGGCTTATAATGATGTGCATTACTGAGTGGGCCCAGAGATACCTCTCCGAAAATCGGAGTGACAAATCCTATCTCGAAATACGCTAACCCAACAAGTACCTTCGGAGACACCTGTAGAGCACCTTTATAATCACCCAGTTACGTTGTGACGTTTGGTAGAACACAAAGTGTTCCTCCAGTAAACGGGAATTGCATAATATCATAGTCATAGGAACATGTATAAGTCATGAAGAAAGCAATAGCAACATACTAAACGATCAAGTGCTAAGCTAACGGAATGGGTCAAGTCAATCACATCATTCTCCTAATGATGTGATCCCGTTAATCAAATGACAACTCTTTGTCTATGGCTAGGAAACATAACCATCTTTGATTAACGAGCTAGTCAAGTAGAGGCAAACTAGTGACACTCTGTTTGTCTATGTATTCACACATGTATCATGTTTTCGGTTAATACAATTCTAGCATGAACAATAAATATTTATCATGATATAAGGAAATAAATAATAACTTTATTATTGCCTCTAGGGCATATTTCCTTCAGTCTACCACTTGCACTAGAGTCAATAATCTAGATTACACAGTGATGATTCTAACACCCATGGAGCCTTGGTGCTGATCATGTTTTGCTCGTGGAAGAGGCTTAATCAACGGGTATGCAACATGCAGATCCGTATGTACCTTGCAAATCTCTATGTCTCCCACCTGGACTTGATCCCGGATGGAGTTGAAGCGTCTCTTGATGTGCTTGGTTCTCTTGTGAAATCTGGATTCCTTTGCCAAAGCAATTGCACCAGTATTGTCAAAAAAGATTTTCATTGGACCAGATGCACTAGGTATGACACCTAGATCGGATATGAACTCCTTCATCCAGACTCCTTCATTTGCTGCTATGTACTCCGCTTCACATGTAGATCCCGCTACGACGCTTTGTTTAGAACTGCACCAACTGACAGCTCCACCGTTCAATAAAAACACGTATCCGGTTTGTGATTTAGAATCGTCCGGATCAGTGTCAAAGCTTGCATCGACGTAACCATTTACGACGAGCTCTTTGTCACCTCCATAAACGAGAAACATATCCTTAGTCCTTTTCAGGTATTTCAGGATGTTCTTGACCGCTGTACAGTGATCCACTCCTGGATTACTTTGGTACCTCCCTGCTAAACTAATAGCAAGGCACACATCAGGTCTGGTACACAGAATTGCATACATGATAGAGCCTATGGCTGAAGCATAGGGAACATCTTTCATTTTCTCTCTATCTTCTGTAGTGGTCGAGCATTGAGTCTTACTCAACTTCACACCTTGTAACACAGGCAAGAACCCTTTCTTTGCTTGATCCATTTTGAACTTCTTCAAAACTTTGTCAAGGTATGTGCTTGGTGAAAGTCCAATTAAGCGTCTTGATCTATCTCTATAGATCTTGATCCCAATATATAAGCAGCTTCACCGAGGTCCTTCATTGAAAAACTCTTATTCAAATATCCTTTTATGCTATCCAGAAATTCTATGTCATTTCCAATCAACAATATGTCATCCACATATAATATCAGAAATGCTACATAGCTCCCACTCACTTTCTTGTAAATACAGGCTTCTCAAAAAGTCTGTATAAAACCATATGCTTTGATCACACTATCAAAACATTTATTCCAACTCCGAGAAGCTTGCACCAGTCCATAAATGGATCGCTGGAGCTTGCACACTTTGTTAGTTCCCTTTGGATCGACAAAACCTTCCGGTTGCATCATATACAACTCTTCTTCCAGAAATCCATTCAGGAATGCAGTTTTGACATCCATTTGCCAAATTTCATAATCATGAAATGCGACAATTGCTAACATGATTCAGACAGCCTTAAGCATCGCTACGGGTGAGAAGGTCTCATCGTAGTCAATCCCTTGAACTTGTCGAAAACCTTTTGCAACAAGTTGAGCTTTATAGACAGTAACATTACCGTCAGTGTCAGTCTTCTTCTTGAAGATCCATTTATTCTCGATGGCTTGCCGATCATCGGGCAAGTCAACCGAAGTCCATACTTTGTTCTCATACATGGATCCCATCTCAGATTTCATGGCCTCAAGCCATTTTGTGGAATCTGGGCTCACCATCGCTTCTTCATAGTTCCTAGGTTCGTCATGGTCCAGTAACATAACCTCCAGAACAGGATTATTGTACCACTCTGGTGCAGATCTTACTCTGGTTGACCTACGAGGTTCAGTAACAACTTGATCTGAAGTTTCATGATCATCATCATTAACTTCCTCATTAATTGGTATAGACGTCACAGGAACCGGTTTCTGTGATGAACTACTTTCCAATAAAGGAGCAGGTACAGTTACCTCATCAAGTTCTACTTTCCTCCCACTCACTTCTTTCGAGAGAAACTCCTTCTCTAGAAAGGATCCATTCTTGGCAACGAATGTCTTGCCTTCGGATCTGTGATAGAAGGTGTACCCAACAGTTTCCTTTGGGTATCCTATGAAGACACATTTCTCCGACTTGGGTTCGAGCTTATCAGGTTGAAGCTTTTTCACATAAGCATCGCAGCCCCAAACTTTAAGAAACGACAACTTTGGTTTCTTGCCAAACCATAGTTCATAAGGCGTCGTCTCAATGGATTTTGATGGTGCCCTATTTAACGTGAATGCAGCCGTCTCTAAAGCATAACCCCAACACGATAGCGGTACATCAGTAAGAGACATCATAGATCGCACCATATCTAGTAAAGTATGATTACGACGTTCGGACACACCATTACACTGTGGTGTTCTGGGTGGCATGAGTTGCGAAACTATTCCGCATTGTTTCAAATGTAGACCAAACACGTAACTCAAATATTCTCCTCCACGATCAGATCGTAGAAACTTTATTTTCTTGTTACGATGATTTTCAACTTTACTCCAAAATTCTTTGAACTTTTCAATTGTTTCAGACTTATGTTTCATTAAGTAGATATACCCATATCTGCTTAAATCATCTGTGAAGGTGAGAAAATAACGATACCCGCCGCGAGCCTCAACATTCATTGGACCACATACATCAGTATGTATGATCTCCAGTAAATCAGTTGCTCGCTCCATAGTTCCGGAGAACGGCGTTTTAGTCATCTTGCCCATGAGGCATGGTTCGCAAGTACCATGTGATTCCAAAAGTCCATCAGTATGGAGTTTCTTCATGCGCTTTACACCAATATGACCCAAACGGCAGTGCCACAAATAACTTGCACTATCATTATCAACTCTGCATATTTTGGCTTCAACATTATGAATATGTGTATCACTACTATTGAGATTCATCAAAAATAGACCACTCTTCAAGGATGCATGACCATAAAAGATATTACTCATATAA
Organism: Aegilops tauschii subsp. strangulata; assembly: GCF_002575655.3. Classification (NCBI taxonomy): domain Eukaryota; kingdom Viridiplantae; phylum Streptophyta; class Magnoliopsida; order Poales; family Poaceae; genus Aegilops; species Aegilops tauschii. The sequence goes on along the minus strand of NC_053038.3, from coordinate 123,761,890 downwards.
ATGGAACAACCATATTCTCTGATTTAAATGAATAACCGTCTCGCATCAAACAAGATCCAGATATAATGTTCATGCTCAACGCTGGCACCAAATAACAATTATTTAGGTCTAATACTAATCCTAAGGTAGATGTAGAGGTAGCGTGCCGACGGCGATCACATCGACTTTGGAACCGTTTCCCACGCGCATCGTCACCTCGTCCTTAGCCAGTGTCCGCTTAATCCGTAGTCCCTGTTTCGAGTTGCAAATATTAGCAACATAACCAGTATCAAATACTCAGGTGCTACTGCGAGCTCTGGTAAGGTACACATCAATAACATGTATATCACATATACCTTTGTTCACCTTGTCATCCTTCTTATCCGCCAAATACTTGGGGCAGTTCCGCTTCCAGTGACCAGTCTGCTTATAGTAGAAGCACTCAGTCTCAGGCTTAGGTCCAGACTTGGGTTTCTTCTCCTGAGCAGCAACTTGTTTGCTGTTCTTCTTGAAGTTCCCCTTCTTCTTCCCTTTGCCTTTTTTCTTGAAACTGGTGGTCTTATTGACCATCAACACTTGATGCGCCTTCTTGATTTCTACCTCCGCAGCCTTTAGCATTGCGAAGAGCTCGGGAATCGTCTTACCCATCCCTTGCATGTTATAGTTCATCACGAAGCTCTTGTAGCTTGGCGGCAGTGATTGAAGAGTTATGTCAATGACGCTATCATCCGGAAGATTAACTCCCAGTTCAATCAATTGATTGTTATTCCCAGTCATTCTGAGTATATGCTCACTGACAGAACTATTCTCCTCCATCTTACAGCTGTAGAACTTATTGGAGACTTCATATCCCTCAATCCGGGCATTTGCTTGAAATATTAACTTCAACCCCTGGAACATCTCATATGCTCCATGACGTTCAAAACGTCGTTGAAATCCCGGTTCTAAGCCGTAAAGCATGGCACACTGAACTATCGAGTAGTCATCAGCTTTGCTCTGCCAGACGTTCATAACATCTGGTGTTGCTCCTGTAGCAGGTTTGGCACCTAGCGGTGCTTCCAGGACGTAATTCTTCTGTGCATCAATGAGGATAATCCGCAAGTTACGGATGCAGTCCGTGTAATTGCTACCATCATCTTTCAACTTTGCTTTCTCAAGGAACGCATTAAAATTCAACGGAACAACAGCACGAGCCATCTATCTACAACAAACATAGACATGCAAAATACTATCAGGTACTAAGTTCATGATAAATTTAAGTTCTATTAATCATATTACTTAAGAACTCCCACTTAGATAGACATCCCTCTAATCATCTAAGTGATCACGTGATCCAAATCAACTAAACCATAACCGATCATCATGTGAAATGGAGTAGTTTTCAATGGTGAACATCACTATGTTGGTCATATCTACTATATGATTCACGCTCGACCTTTCGGTCTCAGTGTTCCGAGGCCATATCTGCATATGCTAGGCTTGTCAAGTTTAACCTGAGTATTCTGCGTGTGCAAATCTGGCTTGCACCCGTTGTAGATGGACGTAGAGCTTATCAGACCCGATCATCACATGGTGTCTGGGCACGACGAACTTTGGCAACGGTGCATACTCAGGGAGAACACTTTTATCTTGAAATTTAGTGAGAGATCATCTTATAATGCTACCGTCAATCAAAGCAAGATAAGATGCATAAAAGATAAACATCACATGCAATCAATATAAGTGATATGATATGGCCGTCATCATCTTGTGCTTGCGATCTCCATCTCCGAAGCACCGTCATTATCACCATCGTCACCGGCGCGACACCTTGATCTCCATCGTAGCATCGTTATCGTCTCACCAACTATTGCTTCTACAACTATTGCTACCGCTTAGTGATAAAGTAAAGCAATTACAGGGCGATTGCATTGCATACAATAAAGCGACAACCATATGGCTCCTGCCAGTTGCCAATAACTCGGTTACAAAACATGATCATCTCATACAATAAAATATAGCATCATGCCTTGACCATATCACATCACAACATTCCCTGCAGAAACAAGTTAGATGTCCTCTACTTTGTTGTTGTAAGTTTTACCTGGCTGCTACGGGATGAGCAAGAACCGTTCTTACCTACGCATCAAAACCACAACGATAGTTCGTCAAGTTAGTGCTGTTTTAACCTTCTCAAGGACCGGGCGTAGCCACACTCGGTTCAACTAAAGTTGGAAACTGACACCCGCTAGCCACCTGTATGCAAAGCACGTCGGTAGAACCAGTCTCGCGTAAGCGTACGCATAATATCGGTCTGGGCCGCTTCATCCAACAATACCGCCGAACCAAAGTGTGACATGCCGGTAAAAAGTATGACTTGTATCGCCCACAACTCACTTGTGTTCTACTCGTGCATATAACATCAACGCATAAAACCTGGCTCGGATGCCACTGTTGGGGAACGTAGTAATTTCAAAAAAATTCCTACGCACACGCAAGATCATGGTGATGCATAGCAACGAGAGGGGAGAGTGTGTCCACGTTCCCTCGTAGACCGAAAGCCGAAGCGTTAGCGCAACGCGGTAGATGTAGTCGTACGTCTTCACGATCCGACCGATCAAGTACCGAACGCACGACACCTCCGAGTCCAGCACACGTTCAACTCGATGACGTCCCTCGAACTCAGATCCAGCCGAGCTTTGAGGGAGAGTTTCGTCAGCACGATGGCGTGGTGACGATGATGATGTTCTACCAACGCAGGGCTTCGCCTAAGCACCGCTACGATATGATCGAGGTGGATTATGGCGGAGGGGGGCACCGCACACGGCTAAGAGATCCAAGGGATCAATTGTTGTGTCTCTAGGGGGTGCCTCCCTCCATGTATATAAAGAAGTGGAGGAGGGGGAGGGGTCTGGCCACCCATGTTGGAGTAGGAGAGGAGAGGGAAGGAGAGAGAGGGGGAAAGGAAAGGGGGGGCGCCGCACCCCCTCCTTGTCCAATTCGGACTTGGGGGAGGGGCGCGCGGCTGACCCTTTACCGCCTCTCCTCTTCCACCACTTGGGCCCATGAGGCCCAATAACCTCCGGGGGGGTTCCGGTAACCCCCCAGTACTCCGGTATATATCCGATAACCCCCGGAACCATTCCGGTGTACGAATATAGTCATCCAATATATCAATCTTCATGTCTCGACCATTTCGAGACTCCTCGTCATGTCTGTGATCACATCCGGGACTCCGAACTACCTTCGGTACATCAAAACACATAAACTCATAATATAACCGTCATCGAACTTTAAGCGTGCGGACCCTACGGGTTCGAGAACTATGTAGACATGACCGAGACACGTCTCCGGTCAATAACCAATAGCGGAACCTGGATGCTCTTATTGGCTCCCACATATTCTACGAAGATCTTTATCGGTCAAACCGCATAACAACATACGTTGTTCCCTTTGTCATCGGTATGTTACTTGCCCGAGATTCGATCGTCGGTATCTCAATACCTAGTTCAATCTCGTTACCGGCAAGTCTCTTTACTCATTCTGTAATACATCATCTCGCAACTAACTCATTAGTTGCAATGCTTGCAAGGCTTATAATGATGTGCATTACTGAGTGGGCCCATAGATACCTCTCCGAGAATCGGAGTGACAAATCCTAATCTCGAAATACGCCAACCCAACAAGTACCTTCGGAGACACCTGTAGAGCACCTTTATAATCACCCAGTTACGTTGTGACGTTTGGTAGCACACAAAGTGTTCCTCCGGTAAACGGGAGTTGCATAATCTCATAGTCATAGGAACATGTATAAGTCATGAAGAAAGCAATAGCAACATACTAAATGATCAAGTGCTAAGCTAATGGAAAGGGTCAAGTCAATCACATCATTCTCCTAATGATGTGATCCCGTTAATCAAATGACAACTCTTTGTCTATGGCTAGGAAACATAACCATCTTTGATTAACGAGCTAGTCAAGTAGAGGCAAACTAGTGACACTCTGTTTGTCTATGTATTCACACATGTATCATGTTTCCGGTTAATACAATTCTAGCATGAATAATAAACATTTATCATGATATAAGGAAAAAATAATAACTTTATTGGTGCCTCTAGGGCATATTTCCTTCAGATGCAACCTTCGTGCAACAATGGCCCCTAAGTTATATAGTTTATCACCTAATACCGCACTCTTGAGGACACTAAGATCTGGAACGCACATGTGACAAGCCTCATCTTTACCGTTAATGCATCTACCTATAAAGAGAGCAAAATAATGTATGGAAGGGAAATGAATGCTCCCTACGGTAGCTTGTGTGATTTCTCTAGATTCCCCCACAGTGATACTAGGAAGAAAGTCTTTATATTCAGATTTGCGAGGTTCACTAACATTGCCCCACTGCGAGAGTTTACAAGCAGTGTTAAAATCTCCTAGGTCCATGGTATATGATTTATCATAAAGATCAAATAGAACAGTGTGAGAATTGTGCGATCATGTAAATTTAAACCTCCTCACAAAGGAATCATTAAGGTAGTGGTACTATGGGCACTTATCAGACACGATGTCCTCAAGATCTGCATTACGCACATATGCGTCAAATTCATCCTTAATGCCGGCCTGGACCATAAACTCCTCTGACGGCCATTCACAAGGCCGCACTTGAGCTTCCCTCGGTGGTTCATCGTCCGGCTCACATATCGCGAGCCTTGGTCCTTGCTTCCTTGAGGAACCACCTTGGTACATTTTCCTAAACATTTTTCTTTCTCTGAAATTTTTTCTGAAATATTTAGTGACTCAAAAAAAAAATTAACAAAACTAAACAAGATTGATAGCAACTACTTCCACAAGTGCCCAGAGGCTATATCATGCATTAAAACTACTTTGGACCATATAAATTTGACATGCAAGCTCAAGAACAGGGTCACCTAAGCAGCAAAAATTTGCAATAAATAAAGCACTAGAATACAAACTAATTGGACCATTGGAGCAGTCACATACCGAAGATCAATCCCCCCAAACAGTTTTGTGAATGGAGCTTTGAGCAAGGAGATCGAAAATGGCAGCAAGATGAGCTAGAACACGGGTTTGAGCTATGGGAGGATTTTTTCTGGAGGAAGACAAAGTGAGTGGGTGCTGGAATAATTGGAGGGGGTCCACGTGGGGTCCACAAGGCAGGGGGAGCGCCCTGTGCCCTCGTGGACAAATGGTGGCCTCCCCTGGTGTGTTCTCAGTGCCAGATATTCTTAAATGTTCTACAAAAATCATATTTCTTTTTAGGACATTTGGAGAACTTTTATTTTCGGGGTCTTTTTTATTGCAAGGATAATTCAGAAAACAGACTGAAAATACTATTTTTACTTTATTTAATCTGAAGAAAAGAAAGTAAAAGGAGGGTACAGAGAGTTGTGCTTTCTAACTTCATCCATCTCGTGCTCATCAAAAGGAATCCACTAACAAGGTTGATCAAGTCTTGTGAACAAACTCTTTCCGAATCGCATGAAACCGGAGAATTTTCGAATAACACTAGGTTACCTTAAAGGGAATATGCATGTCCCCAACAATAATAATATCATATTTCTTCTTGAAGGTAGGAAGAGAGAAGTCAAAACCTCCAATAGTAATTGTTGAATTTTTTCCAATAGAATTGATACCATGGACTTGAGGTTGTTTCCTCGGAAAGTATACCGTATGCTCATTACCATTAACAACAAAAGTGACATTGCCTCTGTTGCAATCAATAACAGCCCCTGCAGTAGTCGAAAAGGGTCTACCAAGGATAATTAACATAATATCGTCCTTGGCAATATCAAAAATAACAAAGTCCGTTAATATAGTAACATTTGCAACCACAACAGGCACATCCTCACAAATACCGAGAGGTATAGCAGCTGATTTATCAGCCATTTGCAAATATATTTCAGTAGGTGTCAACTTATTCAAATCAAGTCTACGATATAAAGAGAGAGGCATAACACAAACACCGGCTCCAAGATCACATAAGGCAGTTTTAACATAGTTTCTTTTAATGGAGCATGGTATAGTTGGTACTCCTGGATCTCCTAGTTTCTTGTATTCCACCTTTAAAAGTATAATTGGCAAGCATGGTGGAAATTTCAGCTTCCGGTATCTTTCTTTTATTTGTAACAATATCTTTCATATACTTAGCATAAGGATTTATTTTAAGCACATCAGTCAAACGCATACGCAAAAAGATAGGTCTAATCATTTTAGCAAAGCGCTCAAAATCCTCATCATCCTTTTTCTTGGATGGTTTAGGAGGAAAATGCATGGGTTTCTAAACCCATGGTTCTCTTTCTTTACCGTGCTTCCTAGCAACAAAGTCTCTCTTATCATAACGTTGATTCTTTGATTGTGGGTTATCAAGATCAATAGCAGGTTCAATCTCTACATCATTGTTATTGCTAGGTTGAGCATCAATATGAACATCATCATTAACATTATCACTAGATTCATGTTCATTACCAGATTGTGTTTCAGCATCAGAAATAGAAATATCATTGGGATTCTCAGGTGTGTCAACAATAGGTTCACTAGAAGCATGCAAAGTCCTATCATTTTTGTTTTTTCTTCTTTTTAGAAGGACTAGGTGCATCAACATTAGTTCTCTGAGAATCCTGCTCAACTCTCTTAGGGTGACCCTCAGGATACAAAGGTTCCTGAGTTATTTTACCCCCTCTAGTCATAACTCTAACAGCATTATCATTTTTCTTATTATTTAATTCATTGAGCAAATCATCTTGAGCTTTAAGCACTTGTTCTACCTGAGTGGTAACCATAGAAGCATGTTTACTAATAAGTTTAAGGTCACCTTTAACTCTAGACATATAATCACTCAAGTGTTCAATCATATAAGCATTATGTTTCAATTGTCTACCAACATAAGCATTGAAGTTTTCTTGTTTAAGAATAAAATTATCAAACTCATCCAAGCATTGACTAGCAGAATTATTACGAGGAATATCACCTTCATCAAATCTATAGAGAGAATTTACCTTTACTACGTGTGTCGGGTTATTAAGACCATGTATTTCTTCAATGGGTGGTAAATTCTTAACATCTTCAGCTTTAATACCCTTTTCTTTCATAGATTTCTTTGCCTCTTGCATATCTTCAGGATTGACAAATAGAATACCCCTTTCCTTCGGAGTTGGCTTAGGAGTTGGTTCAGGAAGTGTCAAATTATTATCATTACTCAATATATTATTCAATAGCAATTCAGCTTGCTCAACAGTTCTTTCCCTAAAAACACAACCAGCACAACTATCCAGGTGGTCTCCGGAAGCATCGGTTAGTCCATTATAAAAGATATCAAGTATTTAATTTTTCTTGAGAGGATGATCAGGTAAGGCATTAAGTAATTGGAGAAACCTCCCCCAAGCTTGTGGGAGACTCTCTTCTTCAATTTGCACAAAATTATAAATTTCCCTTAAGGCAGCTTGTTTCTTATGAGCGGGGAAATACTTAGCAGAGAAGTAATAAATCATATCCTAGGGACTACGCACACAACCAGGACCAAGAGAATTAAACCATGTTTTAGCATCACCCTTTAATGATAATGGAAATAACTTGAGGATATAGTAGTAACGAATTTTTTCTCGTGAATGAATAGGGTGGTTATATCATTTAATTTAGTAAGATGTGCCACAACAGTTTCAGATTCATAGCCATAAAGAGGATCAGATTCAACCAAAGTAATTAATTCAGGATCGACAGAGAAATCATAATCCTTATCAGAAATACAGATAGGTGAAGTAGCAAAAGTAGGGCCATATTTCATTCTAGCATTCAAAGACTTTTCTTTCAGCTTAGCTAACAGTTTCTTAAGATCATATCTATCTTTGCAAGCAAAAAGGTCTCTAGAAGTTTCTTCATCCATAACATAACCCTCAGGCACATTAGGCAATTCATATCTAGGGGGAGAATCTTCATCATCACTTTCATCAATATTATCTGTTTCAATAATTTCATTCTCTCTAACCCTAGCAAGTTGTTCATCAAGAAATTCAACTAATGGCACAAATTATCAAGCATAGAAGTAGTTTCATCATAAGCATCATGCATAGCAGAAGTGGCATCATCAATAACATGCGACATATCAGAATTAATAGCAGGAGTAGGCTTAGGTGTCGCAAGTTTACTCAAAACAGAAGGAGAATCATGTGCAGAGCTAGATGGCAGTTCCTTACCTCCCCTCGTGGTTCAGGGATAAATCTTGGTTTTTTCATCTTTCAAGTTCCTCATAGTGATTAACAGATATAAATCCAAAGTGACTCAAATAATAGAGCTATGCTCCCCGGCAACGGCACCAAAAAATAGTCTTGATAACCCACAAGTATAGGGGATCACAATAGTTTTTAAGGGTAGAGTATTCAACCCAAATTTATTGATTCAACACAAGGGGAGCCAAAGAATATTTTCAAGTATCAGCAGTTGAGTTGGCAATTCAACTACACCTGAAAGACTTAATATCTACAGCAAAGTATTTAGTAGCAAAGTAGTATGGAAGTAACGGTAACGATGGCAAAAGTAACAGTAGCAGTTTTGTAGTAATCGTAACAGTGGCAACGGAAAAGTAACTAAGCAAAGATCAATATGTGAAAAGCTCATAGGCAATGGATCAATGATGGATAATTATGTTGGATGCGATTCCTCATGCAACAGTTATAACATAGGGTGACATAGAACTAGCTCCAGTTCATCAATGTAATGTAGGCATGTATTCCGAATATAGTCATACGTGCTTATGGAAAATAACTTGCATGACATCTTTTGTCCTACCCTCCCGTGGCAGCGGGGTCCTATTGGAAACTAAGGGATATTAAGGACTCCTTTTAATAGAGTACCGGACCAAAGCATTAACACTTAGTGAATACATGAACTCCTCAAACTACGGTCATCACCGGGAGTGGTCTCGATTATTGTCACTTCAGGGTTGCCGGATCATAACACATAGTAGGTGACTATTGAATTGCAAGATAGGATCAAGAACTCACATATATTCCTGAAAATATAATAGGTTCAGATCTGAATTCATGGCACTCGGGCCCTAGTGACAAGCATTAAGCATAGCAAAGTCATAGCAACATCAATCTTAGAACATAATGGATACTAAGGATCAAACCCTAACAAAACTAACTCGATTACATGGTAAATCTCATCCAACCCATCACCGTCTGATGACCCACAAGTATAGGGGATCTATCGTAGTCCTTTCGATAAGTAAGAGTGTTGAACCCAATGAGGAGCAGAAGGAAATGACAAGCGGTTTTCAGCAAGGTATTCTCTGCAAGCACTGAAATTATCGGTAACAGATAGTTTTGTGATGAGGTAATTTGTAGCGGGTGACAAGTAATGAAAGTAAATAAGGTGCAGCAAGGATGCCCAATCCTTTTGTAGCAAAGGACAAGCCTGGACAAACTCTTATATGAAGGAAAGCACCACCGAGGACACATGGGAATTATCGTCAAGCTAGTTTTCATCACGCACATATGATTCGCGTTCGTTACTTTGATAATCTGATATGTGGGTGGACCGGTGCTTGGGTGCTGCCCTTCCTTGGACAAGAATCCCACTTATGATTAACCCCTATTGCAAGCATTCGCAACTACAAAAGAAGTATTAAGGTAAACCTAACCATAGCACGAAACATGTGGATCCAAATCAGCCCCTTACGAAGCAACACATAAACTAGGGTTTAAGCTTCTGTCACTCTAGCAACCCATCATCTACTTATTACTTCCCAATGCCTTCCTCTAGGCCCAAATAATGGTGAAGTGTCATGTAGTCGACGTTCACATAACACCACTAGAGGAGAGACAACATACATCTCATCAAAATATCAAACGAATACCAAATTCACATGACTACTTATAGCAAGATTTCTCCCATGTCCTCAGGAACAAACGTAACTACTCACAAATCATATTCATGTTCATAATCAGAGGGGTATTAATATTCATAAAGGATCTGAACATATGATCTTCCACCAAATAAACCAACTAGCATCAACTACAAGGAGTAATCAACACTACTAGCAACCCACAGGTACCAATATGAGGCTCTGGGACAAAGATTGGATACAAGAGATGAACTAGGGTTTTACATGAGATGGTGCTGGTGAAGATGTTGATGGAGATTGACCCTCTCTGGTGAGAGGATCGATGGTGATGATTTCCCCCTCCCGGAGGGATGTTTCCCCGGCAGAACAGTCCGCCGGAGCCCTAGGTTGGTTCTGCCAAGGTTCCTCCTCGTGGCGGCGGTGTTTCGTCCCGAAAGCTTGCTTATTATTTTTTCTTGGACGAAAGACTTCATATAGCAGAAGATGGGCACCGGAGGCCTGCCAGGGGGCCCAGGAGATAGGGGCGCGCCCAGGGGGATAGGGCGCGCCCCCACCCTTGTGGCCAGGGTGTGGGCACCCTATGGTTAATTATTTCACTAGTATTTTTTATATATTCCAAAACGTGCCTCCGTAAAGTTTCAGGTCTTTTGGAGTTGTGCAGAATAGTTCTCTAATATTTGCTCCTTTTCCAGCCGAGAATTCCAGCTGTCGGCATTCTCCCTCTTCATGTAAACCTTGTAAAATAAGAGAGAATAGGCATAAGTATTGTGACATAATGTGTAATAACAGCCCATAATGTAATAAATATCGATATAAAAGCATGATGCAAAATGGACGTATCAACTCCCCCAAGCTTAGACCTCGCTTGTCCTCAAGCGGAAGCCGATAATGAAAAATATGTCCACATGTTTAGAGATAGAGGTGTCGATAAAATAAAATACGGACATGAGGGCATCATGATCACTCTTATAACAGCAACATATATATATGTATATATATATTGTCATATGATTTCTTATGCTAAAGTAACATTCTATTCACAATGTAAAGTATGAATCAGAAACTTCATTGAAAACCAACAAACTATAATCTCAGTCATTGAAGCAATTGCAATTTATCATAACATCAGATAGAGTCAATATAAGAGCTTTTCAGTAAGTCCACATACTCAACTATCATTTAGTCTTTCACAATTGCTAACACTCACGCAATACTTATGGGTATGGAGTTTTAATCGGACACAGAGAAAGATAGGGGCTTATAGTGTTGCCTCCCAACCTTTTACCTCAAGGGTAATGTCAACAATAATAGTTCATGATAACTTACATCCAATTGGATATATGTATCAGGATCTTTCCAACACAATGTGCTTGCCAAAGGATAAAATGTGAAAAGGAAAGGTGAAGATCACCATGACTCTTGTATAAGGTATAAGACAAGAATAAAAGATGGGCCCTTCGCAGAGGTTGTCATGTGTTTTTATGGTTAGATGCACAAAATCTTAATGCAAAAGAACGTCACTTTATATTGCCACTTGTGATATGGACCTTTATTATGCAGTCCGTCGCTTTTATTTCTTCCACATCACAAGATCGTATAAAGCTTATTTTCTCCAAACTAATAAATCATACATATTTAGAGAGCAATTTTTATTGCATGCAACAATGAAAACTTACTTGAAGGATCTTACTCAATCCATAGGTAGATATGGTGTACTCTCATGGAAAAACTAGGTTTAAGGATATTTGGAAGCACAAGTAGTATCTCTACTTGGTGCAAAGAATTTGGCTAGCATGAGGGGGAAAGGCAAGCTCAACATGTTGGATGATCCATGACAATATACTTTATTTCAGATATAAGAAAACATAACCCGTTACGTTGTCTTCCTTGTCCAACATCAACTCTTTAGCATGTCATATTTTAATGAGTGCTCACAATCATAAAAGATGTCCAAGATAGTATATTTATATGTGAGAACCTCTCTTTCTTTATTATTTCCTATTAATTGCAACGATGACCAAAACTATGTTTGTCAACTCTCAACATCTTTTATTCATCATACTCTTTATATGTGAAGTCATTACTCTACATAAGATCAATATGATCTCTTTATTTCTTTCTGCTTTTTAATTCCCTCACGATCATAGCAAGATAATCAAGCCCTTGACTCAAAACTAATCTTTATTATATATAGCTCATGGACTCGATTACATAGAGGGGTCATAAAGCAAAATTCAAAACTAAATCATACTAAAACTTTATTCTTCTAGATCAAGATATTACCAAAAGGATCGAACTAAGAAAACTGGTAAAGGTAGGGGTGTGATGGTGATAAGGTACCGGGGCACCTCCCCCAAGCTTGGTAGTTGCCAAGGGGAGTGCCCATACCCATGTGATTATATCTCTTTCTTCGGAGGTGGTGATGTGATATTCTTGGCGATGATGCCCCTCAGGATATGATTCTCTTCCTCGAGCTTATTGACTTGCTGTTTGAGGTCCATTATTTCCTTACGGAGCTTGCCCGTGATGGCTAAAGCTCCTTTCACCCATGGTTGTTGCATAGCTGCGGGAGAACAAGTAATACTCTTTTTCATATTTTCATAAGAAAGAAATCTAACATTGGAAGGGATGACCGAGTTTGGAATAGCTGAGCTCTGTAGTTCCCCCATCGCGAATCCGGCTCGGAAACGAGAAGTAACTTCTTGATACTCTTCCATGGCATCTATCCTTTTCAAGTCAGCCTCCATCTCTTCCTCCGTTGATGGCCCAAAGTGGTCAGCATCACTGTTTGCTCCTGGTCCCGGTGTCGGATGAGACACCCGACTCTCCCCATCTGACTCTTGAGAAGACATCTTGCTCTAATCTGCGGCAGAAACAGCTCGAAACAAAAATAGAGGATATTTGTACGGTGGTCAAAACCTTCGGGAGATTTTATAATGAATTTTTACCGACCAACAGAAGTATCGTGCAAGAAAACGGAGTCCGAAGGGCACACGAGGTGCCCACGAGGCAGGGGCACGCCCAGGGGGTAGGGCGCGCCCTCCACCCTCGTGGACGCCTCGTGTCCTTCCCGGACTACTTCTTATTTTCCTATTTTATTAAATATTCCAAAACGGAGAAAAATTACCATTAGAACTGTTTTGGAGTCGGTTTACTTACCGTACCTCATACCTATTCCTTTTCGGAGTCTAAAACGTTCTAGAAAGTGTCCCTTATGTATTCCTCTGGGGTTACGGTTTCAATAACATTAGTTTCAACATTTATGGGATTAACTGAGATATAATATTTGATTCTTTGACCGTTCACCACCTTCGGATTTGTGCCTTCGAAGTTGTTTATTTTTATGGCACCGACACGATAGACCTCCTCGATAACGTAAGGCCCTTCCCATTTAGAGAGAAGTTTTCCTGCAAAAAATCTTAAACGAGAGTTGAATAGCAAGACATAATCACCTACATTAAACTCACGCTTTTGTATCTTTTGTCATGCCATCTTTTAACCTTTTCTTTAAACAGTTTGGCATTCTCATAAGCTTGGGTTCTCCATTCATGAAGTGAGCTAATGTCAAATAGCCTCTTCTCACCGGCAAGTTTGAAATCATAATTGAGCTCTTTAATGGCCCAATATGCCTTATGTTCTAGTTCGAGAGGTAAGTGACATGCTTTTCCATAAACCATTTTATACGGAGACATACCCATAGGATTTTTATATGCAGTTCTATAGGCCCACAATGCATCATCAAGTTTCTTGGACCAATTCTTTCTAGATCTATTAATAGTCTTTTGCAAAATTAATTTGAGCTCTCTATTACTCGGTTCTTCTTGACCACTAGATTGTGGGTGGTATGGAGATGCAATTCTATGATTAACGTCATACTTAGCAAGCATTTTACGAAAGGCGCCATGAATAAAATGTGAACCACCATCAGTCATTAAATATCTAGAGACTCCAAACCTCGGAAAAATAACTTCATTAAGCATCTTAATAGAGGTGTTATGATCAGCACTACTAGTTGGAATAGCTTCTACCCACTTAGTAACATAATCAACAGCAACTAAAATATGTGTATACCCATTAGAGGAAGGAAACGGTCCCATATAATCAAAGCCCCAAACATCAAATGGTTCAATAACAAGTGAATAATTCATAGGCATTTATTGATGTCTACTAATATTACCGATTCTTTGACATTCATCACAGGACAAGACAAACTTACGGGCATCTTTGAAGAGAGTAGGCCAATAAAAACCGAATTACAATACCTTATGTGCAGTTCTATCTCCAGCGTGGTGTCCTCCATAAGCCTCGGAGTGACACTTGTTGTCGGTGTGGAATGACACCTATGGGATCACAAGAATCCCTACTACGGTTGCCGGGGCGCAGGGTTGCGAGGAGAGCAGGGCTAGTAGACAGCATAGGAATCGTTTACCCAGGTTCGGGCCGCGAGGATGCCTAAAACCCTAGTCCTGCTTTGGTGGGTGTATTTCTGAGAGTTCTTGAGCTCTCGAACTAGCTGTCGTCAGTGCGTGGTTCGAAAGGGCCGAATCCTTCTTGAGTATGCCATGGGCCTCCTTTTATAGTTGAAAGGGGCTGCCACAGTGACACACAGGAGGTGGAAAGGCGTACAATGCCCTGAGCTTATCGCTCGTATTACAAGACAAGACGCATTTAATGTGTAGCTTAGGTGTCCCCTTGCTTTATTGGGGACGGGGGCGAGGCCCATCCCGTCCGTCGCCGCTCCTCCTTGCCTTGACACGCGCCCTGCCCCGTTTGCTCGGGTGATGGAGCGTGACCCACCCCAGACCCTCAAGTTGCACATGAGGGGCTGTGGGAATGGGGGCACGCGGGTTGACGTCAACTTCCCGGCTCCTCGAGTTATGTACCTCCGCCGTGGATGGAAGACGTTCACCCGCATCCACAGCCTGACGGCGGGGCTCGTCCTCTACTTCAAATTAACGGAGGACGGCTTGCTCTCCGTCAAGGTCTTCGGAGAGTTTGGAACTCGCCTGAAATGCTGCGTGGAGAGCTCCTCTGATGGAGATTCTGACGATGGAAGCTCTTCCTCGAGCGAAAGTGACGAGGAGGACAGCGGGGACGAGTCCGACTAGGCGTCGCACGCCCCGCGCCTGGGCGGGTGCGGCAGCAGCAGCATCTGCACCTGGCCGCTCCTCCGGCAGGGTTTTGCCGGGGGCAGGGCCAGCTCCTTGAACTTCTCGGGGCCATCTCCTTGGGCGGCTGGCGTCGGGAGGTTGCGGAAGAGGAAGAGGGCGGGCGGCAAGGCCATCAACTCGGAGTACGCGGGCACCGACGCCTTCATCGAGTACTGCCGATCCTGCCGCCTCGTCTTCCAGCTCCTTCCCGGCACCGTCATCACCGGCCCGCCCGTGGGCGGCCACCGAGGTGTTCTCTTGGTACTTTCTGCTGCTCGTAGCTCGCCTAGGCGCCCCTTTTGCCCTCTCGCCTCCTTGACCTGCCTCCTGAGTAGAGGGACAAGAAAGGGATTACGGGCACCTTATCTCTTTTTTTAATCTGTAAGCCTGCGGGCCTTGTTAAATTTAAAGCTTGTAATCCCCTTTGTCCATGTTTTTCATTTCGTACGAACTATACCTGTATGGGATGTTTTTAATGAAAAAGGGATGCTTGCCGGGCTTTTTGTTCATGGGTAAATCCCGCGACAAGGAGCGAATCCTCGTTATTGTTTAAGATAACCGTTTTTCTCCCGGCAACAGGCCTTGCCGTTCCCCCCACTTCATTCGACCGTTCTCGCGCTTTTGGCGGAGGCAGGGATGAAGTGGGCTTCAGGGTCCTCGTTCTACCTCCTTGCCGCCGCGGCTACAACCAAATCCGGACCCAGAAAATTATCCTTAGGTATAGGAAAAAAGGGAGCACAACAGCCTAGAGATAAAAATGAGGCTTCACATGCCCCAGTCCTGTTTCGAAATGCATGACAGGGGATAAAAAGACTTATCTGGATCTGCAGCCCCCAGCAGTTTTATCTTGCCGCGGTTGGATCCTCGAGTTTGTAGCCCCCGGCAACTCTGGTTTGCCGAGGTCGGGACGCCGGTCCGTTTCCTTTCTTCCAAGTAGCTCAGCAGAAGTGCTCATGTGCCCAGCGAACCAAAAAAAGGACAAAAGAGGAACAGATAGACGCGCACTCGACCTCTAAGCTAGGGGTTAGTCACTACTGAGCACTATCAACCCTAACCGAGGAAGAGACTCGAGCTAGCATGCATGTATGACTTAGGGCGCTAGCGCTTCATTTATTTATGCTCAGGGTCTGCCCCTGGCTTTGTACAAAGGGTCACATGCCTTGCCGGCAAAGCTTGTATAGAAGGTGGCTTGCCGGGAGGCCCGGCAAGCCGCGCCTTATGGGTAAAACTTGCGAAGATGCTCAATGTTCCAGGAGTTGCTCACTGGGACGGCATCCTCGGTCTCCAGGCGGACTACGCCAGGCCTGGTGACTCGTATTACCCGATAAGGGCCTTCCCACTTTGGCGTCAACTTGTTGGAATTCTTGGCCGACTGAACGCGCCGAAGAACAAGGTCGCCTTCCTCAAAGCTTCGGGCATGAACCTTGCGGCTATGGTAGCAGCGCAAGGCTTGCTGGTAGCGTGCCGCTCTCACAGCCGCCCGAAGACGATCTTCCTCAAGGAGCGTCGCGTCATCTTGGCGCAACGGCTCTTGCTCAAGCTCATCATAAGCGAGCACTCGAGGTGACCCATATATGAGTTCCGTGGGGAGAACTGCCTCTGCCCCGTATACCAGGGCAAAAGGTGTCTGGCCGGTGGCTCGATTTGGCGTCGTCCTGATCGACCAGAGAACCGCCGGGAACTCATCAATCCAGCGCCTTCCACTCTTGTGCAGCTTGTCAAAGGTCTTCGTTCTTAGGCCTCGCAACACTACAACATTTGCCCTCTCCGCTTGGCCTTTTCTCCGTGGATGTGCCACGGAAGCAAAACAGACCTTGCTACCGAGGTCTTGGATGTACTGCATGAAGGTGTGGCTTGTGAACTGCGTGGCGTTGTCGGTGATGACTCTGTTTGGCACACCAAAACGGCAGACCAGTCCTTTGAAGAACTTGACGGCTGACTGAGCAGTCACCTTCCTCACTGCTTCCACCTCTGGCCACTTTGTGAACTTGTTGATTGCAACGTACAAGTACTCAAAGCCCCCGACAGCGCAGGGGAAAGGGCCCAGTATATCGAGCCCCCAGACCGAGAATGGCCAGGAGAGAGGGATTGTTTGAAGGGCTTGAGCTGGTTGATGAAGCTTCTTTGAATGGAACTGGCATGCTTCACACTTGGTTACTAGTGGCGTCGCATCCTAGAGGGTGGTGGGCCAGAAGAAACCTTGCCGGAACGCCTTCCCGACAAGGGCCCTCGACCCTATGTGGGAGCCACATATGCCTCCATGTATCTCCGCCAACAGCTCCAGTCCTTCCTCCCGGGGGATGCACTTGAGTTTCACACCGTTCGGTCTTCTCCGGTACAGGATGTCATTGACGTACTTGTAACGCCCCAAGACCGACGCTTCAGAAGACTTCCATATTTTTCGTGATCACCGTGTGTTTCTTTTCTGCTTGCTCTTTTATTTTTCATTGCATCATGTCATCATGCCATCATGTCATTAATTTTTTTAAAAAACTCAACTAAGTAAATTGCATGGATCTTCGGTCCATTTAAATCGAGGGAATTCACATGGTGATTTCTCTTTATAACATATCCTCCTAATATTTATGGAGCTATTGTAAATATTCCATTAGTTTGGTATTAACCGGAACACACTTGCAAAATAATTCCCATGCCTATTTCCACTTCAAGTTTCACCTCCAAGCTTTGCCAACAATTCTTTTCCCTCTTATCGAGGCCCTTCCTAAATGTTCAACATTTTGGACACTTTGTAATCCTACTCCTTGTTCAAACCATTTGAATTAAATTCAAATGCATTTGAATTAAATTCAAATGCATTTGAATTTAAACCGTGCAATCTTACCCACCCCATTTTTCTTGGAATGAGCACATTTTTGTGAGTCCGGGAAAATAATCCCCATGTCCAACTTATTCCCCTAACCCCTCTTTCTTTTCTTTTCTTTCTTATCCCTATTTTGCTTTTTATTTGTTTAGAGTGAGAGAGAGCCAGCAGGCCATCTAGGCACATCCGCAGCCTAGCTACCTCCATGGCCCAAGGCCCAGCAGCCCCCTCGCTAACCTAGCCCGAACCCCTCCTCTCGCTCGCTCCCTCTCGTCTCCTTCCCTCGCGCCGCCACACATCGCCAGGGAGAGGAGCTCCCCGCGCTACAAGGCCCGAGCGCCTCTTCCCCTCCTCGCCATCGCCGCCCTGGCGAGCGAGCCCCAGCGCCCCCCCACGCGACGCCCCCCTTCTCCTGCTCCTACACGACGCCCTCCTGGCCAGCCGTGCCCCTCCATGGTGCTGCCTTGCTGCTCCCTCCAGCGCCCAAGCCTCCTCCTCTGCTTCGCCCCCTCCTCTGCTCCCTCAGCCATGGCGCTCCGCCGTCCCTTGTCTCGCCCGCGCTGGCAACCAGCAGTAGGTCGCCACTCCGCGCCGTCCGTGAGCGCCTACAGCTCGCGTCTCCACCCGTCGTCGCTGCCTCGTGTGCTCATCAGCGAGCAGGAGACCCGAGCGCCCGTAGCCTTGTGCGCTCGTGCAAGATGCCCAGTCCTACTACGGCAACCTCCAGCCGCGCCCGTCCTGCAGCTCGTCCGCCTCCTCAAGCCGCCGCCCTAGCCTCGGTTCTGGCAGGTTCCCGTGCTCCCTCGCCCCCTGCCGTCCCCGCGCCTTGCTGCCTCCTAGAGAGCCGCGCGAGACCGCCGTGCCAAGTTCCCGCCGCTGCCGCCAAGTCCCTGCTTCGCGCCCCTATTGCTGTTGACGCCAAGTCCAACAGTCATCGAGCGTGGATTCGCCATGTACAACTAGTGACACCCGTGGATTTCACCAAGTACCTCTACCCACCGAGACGCTGGTTTCGACAAGTTCCTCACGGCGACCCTGAACATCTACGGGATATGTAGGACTTCGAACCGTGTACCACGACGAACATGTACGGCTACACGACGACCCGCCAAGACCCTGAACAACTACCGCCGCCGTGTACAACTACTCCCACTACCGTCGCGAGTACGACTACTTCCACTACGGCCCATGTACCCCTACATCCCGTCGAACTTGATCCGTTCCGAAAATGCACGCTTCGAAGGTATAACCCCGAGACGCCGCCCATGAACGAATGCATGTTGTATGAGATGCCCGTGTTTGCACCTTGTCCGAATTGTCACTCGTTTCCATGCCACTAACCCGTGGGAACCCGGTAACCGAGATCACCCCACCATCGTTCGCATGTTTTGTTCATCCATAGTTTCTTTTGCACCGACATCTCGACGAGTTGTCGGATCACCGTTATGTTGCCGTGGCATCATTCTCGGATTCGTTGCCGTGGCACCCTTTCTTCCACCACGGTAACAAATGCCTCGTATCATTTTATACCAACACTTTCGTAAAATTGCATATACCTTGCATATGTCATCCGCATCATGATAACAACATTTAAAATGTCTAAAATTGATGTTTGCATTAAAAATTGCTAAATGACATGAGGATTTTTCTGGATTATTGTTTGTTGCTCCGGCCTCATTTAAATTGCCTAGATAGTTAGTTTACTTATGCTTCACCTCTTGCCATGTTAATCAACATTTAATATTGTTGGGTACATAACCGAGAGAACTAAACAATTGATGTGGTGTTTCGTCAATATGCAACTCGTTGCATATTGAGCTCCACTTAACTTGTAGTTTCGTTTGTGCACTTTGCCATGCCATGCCTCACTAAACCGGACATGCATCATACTTGATTGTGCATCATGCCATGTTTATGTTTGTGTGTTTACTTTGTTGTTTGTTGGTTTCCGGGTTGCTTCTCTCGTTAGCTTCGGTTTCGTTCCGGAGTTGTGAGGATTCGTTCGACTACGTCTGTTTGTCTTCTTCATGGACTCGTTCTTCTTCCTTGCGGGATCTCAGGCAAGATGACCATACCCTCGAAATCACTTCTATCTTTGCTTGCTAGTTGTTCGCTCTATTGCTATGCTGCGCTACCTACCACTTGCTTTTCAAGCCTCCCAAATTGCCATGAACCTCTAACCTTTGTCACCCGTCCTAGCAAACCATTGTTTGGCTATGTTCCCGCTTTTGCTCAGCCCCTCTTATAGCGTTGCTAGTAGCAGGAGAAGATGAAGATTGCTCCATGTTGGATTATGTTTATGTTGGGATATCACAATACCTCTTGTTTAATTAATGCATCTATATACTTGGTAAAGGGTGGAAGGCTCGGCCTTATGCCTGGTGTTTTGTTCCACTCTTGCCGCCCCTAGTTTACGTCATACTGGTGTTATGTTCCTTGATTTTGCGTTCCTTACGCGGTTGGGTGATTTATGGGACCCCCTTGACAGTTCGCTTTGAATAAAACTCCTCCAGCAAGGCCCAACCCTGGTTTTACCATTTGCCACCTCCTATCCCCTTTTTCCCTTGGGTTCTGCAGACTCAAGGGTCATCTTTATTTTAGACCCCCCCCGGCCAGTGCTCCTTCGAGTGTTGGTCCGAACCGAGCAGCCTGCGGGGCCACCTCGGGGAAACTCGAGGTCTGGTTTTACTCGTAGCTTGACTTATCCGGTGTGCCCTGAGAACGAGATATGTGCAGCTCCTATCGGGATTTGTCGGCACATCGGGCGGCTTTGCTGGTCTTGTTTTACCATTGTCGAAATGTCTTGTAAACCGGGATTCCGAGACTGATCGGGTCTTCCTGGGATAAGGTTTATCCTTCGTTGACCGTGAGAGCTTATAATGGGCTAAGTTGGGACACCCCTGCAGGGTATTACCTTTCGAAAGCCATGCCCGCGGTTATGTGGCAGATGGGAATTTGTTAATATCCGGTTGTAGAGAATTTGACACTTGACCTTAATTAAAACGCATCAACCGCGTGTGTAGCCGTGATGGTCTCTTTTCGGCCGAGTCCGGTAAGTGAACACGGTTCTGGTGTTATGTTTGACGTAAGTAGGAGTTCAAGATCACTTCTTGATCATTGCTAGTTCACGACCGTTCCGTTGCTTCTCTTCTCGCTCTCATTTGCGTAGGTTAGCCACCATATTATCTAGTGCTTGCTGCAGCTCCACCTCACTACCCCATCCTTTCCTATAAGCTTAAATAGTCTTGATCTCGCGGGTGTGAGATTGCTGAGTCCTCATGACTCACAGATACTTCCAAAACAGTTGCAGGTGCCGAGGATACTAGTGCAGGTGACGCAACTGAGCTCAAGTGGGAGCTCGATGAAGATCTTGTTCGTTGTGTTGTTTCGGTTCCTGTTGATCAGTAGTGGAGCCCAGTCGGGACGATCGAGGATCTAGCGGTTGGGTTGTCTTCTTTTATTTTGGTTCCGTAGACGGACCTATGCGTGTATCTTGAATGTTGTATGATTTCATTTATGTATTGTGTGAAGTGGCGATTGTAAGCCAATTCTTTATCCCATTCTTGTTCATTACATGGGATTGTGTGAAGATGACCCTTCTTGCGACAAAACCACAATGCGGTTATGCCTCTAAGTCGTGCCTCGACACGTGGGAGATATAGCCGCATCGAGGGTGTTACAAAACTGGTACAGGGCGGACCGATGGGCTACTTTCTCCGCTTCTTCCTGCTCCTCAGGAAGCTCCCCTGTTTGGAGGAATTGGACGGTATGATGCGCCCATGTCGGAGCCTGGGGCTCGACGGCAAGGACCAAAGGCATCTCTTCCGCCATGGGAGCGACTGTCTCTACGGCCAGGGCTTGACGCCCTACCGGAGGCAGTTGCTCTTGGGCAGGCTCAGCGTCCGCGGCAGCACCCTTGTCGGCAGCCCCAGGGGGCTCGATAGGAAAGTACTTGCCGAGACCTGATTTCCTCCGCTTGTTCTGGCCCGCTGATGTTTCGACGGATGGTTGAGTTAACCGGAGAAAAAAGGTACCTGGTTCCACAGGTAGCTTGAATGCGGGACGCTTTGACAGGTAATCGGCGATGTCGTTCTCCACTCGGGGGACATGCTCCGCCTGGATACCGTCAAAGCATTCCTCCAGCTTCCTCACCTCATCTACGTAAGCTTCCATCAATGGGCTCTGATAATCCTTGTTGACCTGCCTGACAACGAGCTGCGAGTCACCCCTGACGATGAGCTTCTTAACCCCGAGGTCTGCCGCGATCCTGAGACCGGCAAGCAATCCCTCGTACTCAGCAGTGTTGTTGGTGGACATCTCCCTGGGGAAGTGCATCTGGATCACGTACTTGAGGTGTTCTCCGGTGGGTGCAACGAGCAGCACACCGGCACCGGTGCCTTGCAGCGAGAAAGCCCCATCAAAGTACATGATCCAGTCGCGGTCTGCTTCCTCACCGGGGAGAGTGGTCTCCTGGATTTCTTCGTCGGGCGTTGAGGTCCATTCTGCGATGAACTCTGCCAAGACTCTGCTCTGAATTGTCGAGGTACTTTCAAACTTTAAACCGAAACTTGACAGCTCCAAGGCCCATTCCACAATCCTTCCGGTTGCGTCTGGGTTGTGCAGTATCCGTTGCAACGGGAGGCGGGTGACGACAGTGATCTCGTGGGCTTGGAAGTAGTGACGCAGCTTCCTCGAGGCCATAAGGAGGCCGAAGAGAAATTTTTGCACGCCGGAATACCTCGACCTAGCCCCCTGCAAGAGGGAGCTAACAAGGTAAACCGGGTGCTGCATCATCTTGTTCTTCGGCACAACCTCACTCGACTGTGCGGGCACTGCCTTGGTGGCACCAGACTCTGCCGGGGGCCGCGCCTTGTCGGCACCAGGCCCTGCCGGGGGAATCTTTGGCTCGCCACCCGCTGGTTCTGCCACCATCTCTGCCTCCTCATCGACCTCCCTCTGTGCCACCAGTGCGGCGCTGACCACTTGATTCGTCGCCGCCAGATACAGCAGCAACGGCTCTTGTGGTTTAGGTGCAACCAGTATTGGCGTGGAGGAAAGGTATTTCTTCAGATCTTGCAGTGCTGCCTCGGCTTCTCGGGTCCACTCTATTGGGCCTGCCTTCTTCAAGATTTTGAAGAAGGGAAGGGCGCGCTCGGCGGACATGGAGATGAATCGGCTCATGGCGGCAACGCGGCTGGTGAGCCGACGCACATCCTTGATCCGCTTGGGCGCCTCGATCTGCTCAATAGCCTTGATCTTGTCTGGGTTTGCCTCGATCCCGCGTTGTGACACAAAGAACCCGAGAAGCTTGCCGGACGGAACACCGAAGACACACTTCTCAGGGTTCAGCTTCAGGTTGATCTTGCGCAGGTTAGCAAATGTCTCTTCCAGATCTTGCACAAGAGTTGGCCCGTCCTTGGTTTTGACCACTATGTCATCCATGTAGGCCTCCATATTTCTATGGAGCTGAGGTTCAAAACCAATTTGGACTGCTCTTACGAACGTTGAGCCAGCACTCTTCAACCCGAAAGGCATCCGTAAAAAGCAATACGTACCACATGGGGTGATGAATGTTGTCTTCTCTTCATCCTCTTTCGTCATGAAGATCTGGTGGTAGCCTGAGTAGGCGTCGAGGAATGATAGCAGATCGCACCCGGCCGGGGAGTCAACAATCTGGTCGATGCGTGGCAACGGGAAGGGGTCCTTAGGGCAAGCCTTGTTGATATCTGTGTAATCAATACACAGTCTCCACTTCCCATTCGCCTTGCGCACCACTACCAGATTGGCCAACCACGTCGGGTGGAGCACTCCTCTCACCAAACCCGCCGCTTCCAACTTCCTGATCTCCTCTGTGATGAACTCATGCCTCTCCAGAGCCTGCTTTCTGACCTTCTGCTTGACGGGCCGCGCGTGGGGGCAGACAGCTAGGTGGTGCTCAATCACCTCCCTGGGAACACCGGGGATGTCGGATGCTTGCCATGCAAACACGTCGACATTCGCCCGCAGGAAGGTGACGAGCGCGCCTTCCTATTTGCTGTCGAGGGTGGAGCCTATGGTGAAGGCCCCTCCGTGCCATCCTCCCTGACGAGCACCTTCTTGGTCTGCGGCGGCTCGGCCCTGGGTCTCTTGCTCTTGTCGGTAGAGCTCTCTGGCACATCCTCGACGGTAGCACAACACTCCGAGGAGGTGCGCTCGCCGGAGTGGGTGCGAGAGGTCTTGCCGGGCTTCTTCTTCCCTCCCGGGGCTTCGGCGGCAGGAGCAGGTGCCTTGGCGGCAGCCACTGCAACTGCTTCCCGGTAGAGCTGGTCGGCGCAGATCAGCGCGTCCTTCTTGTCGGAGGGGACGGAGATGATGGTCAACGGCCCAGGCATCTTTAGCATGTTGTAGGCGTAGTGTGACGCCGCCATGAACTTGGCTAGTGTTGGGCGGCCGAGGATCCCGTTGTAGGGCAAGGGGATCTCGGCTACGTCGAAGACGATCCTCTCCGTCCTATAGTTCAACTCTCCTCCAAACGTCACGGGCAGTGTGACCTTTCCCTTCGGCTGGCTCCTCCTCGGATTGACCCCTTGAAACGTGCCCGTTTCCTCGAGGTCTCCATCAGGGATTTTCAACTTTTTGATCACGACAGGCGAGATCAGGTTCAGGCCGGCCCCGCCGTCAACCAACATCTTGTTCACTCTGAGGTTGCGTATCGTTGGTGAGACCAACAATGGCAAACACCCGACCGCGGTAGTGCGGTCAGGGTGGTCCTCGGCGTCAAAGATGAGGGGCATGCCGGACCACTTCAGCGGCTTCTGAGCTTCGAACGACGGCTCTGTTGCTATAATCTCACGCGCCCACTGCTTGAGCTGGCGATGAGAGGTATGCAGTGAGGCGCCGCCATCGACGCACATGGCCTCCGTAGCCTTCTGGAACCTTTGCTCACCAGACTCATCGTCCTCGTCATGATCATCGTCTTCTTGTTTCTTGTCGCAGCCCCGGGCGGGCCTCTCTTGCTGGTTGTCCTTGCCGAGGCGGCCTCCTTGGCTGCCACGCTTCTTGCCGGACCCATCCGCACCGTCCTGGTCCTTCTCCTTGTCCCGCCTCTCGTACTCAGCCTTTTGCTTCTCAGCAAGCAGCTCGACTTGCCGGCATTTCTGGAGGTCGTGGCCCTTGGTGCAGTGGATCTTGCAGTATTTCTTGCCGGAGCTTCTTGGCTTCTCGGTAGCCGCCAAGGCTCGGCAGGCGGCACACCCGGCAATCTCCTTGCTGGGGGCGTCTGCTTTGACCTTCTTGCCGGCACCGGTGTCGTCAGATCCTTCAACGGCAAGCACGGTCTTGCCTTTGCGTTTCCTGTTGCGACGCCGGCCCTTCCTCGTTGGGGTAGCGGCGTCTTCATCAGTAGAGTCGGTTTCCGCGCCGGTGTCTTCGCCGGGGTACTTCCTTCCCTCTTTAGCCCGGGCGCACCTATCGGCCAGGACGTAGAGCTCGGCCACGTCCTTAACTTTGGTCACCGCCAGCTGTTCGCGCATCTTGCGATTGCGCACGTTCTGGTGGAACGCGCTAATCACAGCGGCGGTATGAACGTCGGGGATGTTGTACTGCACCCGGCTGAATCTCTGGATGTACTTGCGCAGAGTCTCCCCTTCCTTCTGGGGAATGATGTGCAGATCATTGGCCTAGCCATGAGCTTGGTGGCCTCCTGTGAAGGCGCCAACGAACTCATGGCATAGATCCGACCAAGAAGAAATGGAATCCACCGGCAAGTGCATCAACCAAGACATCACATTGGGCTTGAGCGCCAGCGGGAAATAGTTGGCAAGCACCTTGTCGTTGCGAGCCCCAGCAGCCTGCATCGCGATGGTGTAGATGCTGAGGAACTCGGACGGATGGGTTTTGCCAGTGTACTTATCACCGACGTCGGGCTTGAACGTGCGGTGGGACGGCCACGGGAACTACCGCAGTTCACGGGTAAAGGCCGAGCAGCCCACCTCGTAAGGTAGGCTGCCGGAGCCCCCCGGTGCCGGGTGGTCCATGGCGGGTCCTGCCCGCTTGTCCGACTGGCAGCGCGTTTTGCCCCGACGCTCGACGGTAGTCCGAGCGTCTTCGTGAGTTTGTTCCCGATGGACCTGGCGCTGGCCGCGGAGGGTCCGCGGGTCAGACGACGCTATGGAGATGTTATCACAAGCGTCGTCACGACGGGTCGACGCCCGCGGCGGCTGGCGAGGAGGAGGAGAGTGCACCGTGGCCGCAGCTTCCTTGGTCCTACCAGCGCCAGCATGTGGTGGCTCGGTGGGGCGCCGACCCGAGGGCCCCGCTGGTCGCGGATCGTCTTTGTTGGCGACGGCGACGAGGCTCCGGATGGTGGCCCTCCACTCGTTGAGCTTCTCAGCAGCAGGAGGGGAATCGAGGAGCAGCTGCGCGCGCGCCAAAGCTTCCGCTGGTGTGGGCGGCGGCGACAGCTGCGTGGATCGCGGCGCGCTTCGACTTCTAACTATGTTAGAAGGAGCTCCGTCACGACCCAGAGGCTGCGTGCCATTTTCACCTGCGCTTCGGCGAGCGTGCTGAACCCCTTCATCTTGCCGATGACGCACATGGCTCTTCCCACAGCGGTGCCCAGGGTCACCAACGTGGTGACACTGCTCGGCGCGCACACCATGGGAAGAACGCGCGGTGGTCGCCGGTGTAGGCGTCCTGGAGGTCGCCGTGCCGCCCGGAGTCGGCACAATGACGCCCCTGGAGGGCCCCGCGCCGCCTGCGGGGGGCCCAGCTCCGTCTTTGGATCCGGCGACGTGTAGCCGGTCGTCTCGCGCGCGAACGACGCTGCTCGCCAGGCTCCGACTGCCTGGGTGATGCTGGTGCTCGCGGGCCGCGGCCCGGGTCCTGTCTGCGACCGGTCCGCTGCTCGTCCGCACCGGCACGGGCCGTTCGGCTCCCAACGAGCCGACCGCTGTGGCCGTCTTCTTCTTAGGGGCCATGGCGACGAAGAACTGCTGGGCTAACTACCAGACCAGATTCTCACAATTGCACCCCCTACCTTGCGCGCCAAAGATGTCGGTGTGGAATGACACCTATGGGATCACAAGAATCCCTACTACGGTTGCCGGGGCGCAGGGTTGCGAGGAGAGCAGGGCTAGTAGACAGCATAGGAATCGTTTACCCAGGTTCGGGCCGCGAGGATGCCTAAAACCCTAGTCCTGCTTTGGTGGTTGTATTTCTGAGAGTTCTTGAGCTCTCGAACTAGCTGTGGTCAGTGCGTGGTTCGAAAGAGCCGAATCCTTCTTGAGTATGCCATGGGCCTCCTTTTATAATTGAAAGGGGCTGCCACAGTGACACACAGGAGGTGGAAAGGCGTACAGTGCCCTGAGATTATCACTCGTATTACAGGACAAGACGCATTTAATGCGTAGCTTAGGTGTCCCCTTGCTTTATTGGGGACGGGGGCGAGGCCCGTCCCGTCCGTCGCCACTCCTCCTCGCCTTGACACGCGCCCTGGCCAGTGAGGTGTGTGGTGCCATGTAGGTAGTCAGGCAGCTGAGGTGGCGCGGTGTCAGAGCCTTCATGAATATCTGCATGCCGCCAGGCAGGCGCTCGATGAGTTGGCCTGGGAGCTGCATGTTGCCACGCAGGTGCCCGCCCAGCTGGTTGGGCTGGCAGTTGCATGTGAACGGTGGTGGAAGCTTGTCCGGCACGGGTTTGGCGGTGGCCCTGCTGGCGTCCTTGGCGAGGGCCTTGCCGGGTGGCCCGGCAAGGGTCTTGCCGTGGCGTGCTGTCGTCCCTAGCAAGGACCTTGCCGGGAGTCTGGTGGCCTTCCTCGGTAGGTATCTTGCCGAGAATCGCCGTCTTCTAATCCTCATCTGATCTTGAATATGTCTTCACAAAGATCTGTATGCCAGCACAGAGGTGCCTACCCGAGCCCTGGCCCCACGTTGATGATGGCGCTAGGGGCCGTGGGCTTAAGGGTGGCTTGCTCTGTTGGTGTGGGGCGAGCTGTCCCGGCAAGGGTCTTGTCGGGGCCGATGAGGCCGCCTGGCAAGGGTCTCGCCGGGGGCACCTGCTTTGTCCCTCTGCTCTTTGTGGTCTTGGCCTTGGCGTTGCTTTGATTGTCTTGGGCTTCGGTCTTACCTTGGCTCACCTCCCCTGTTCTGCTTGGTGTGGTCGTGGGCGCGGCTCTGACTACCCGTGCACAGGTAAAGGGGTACAAAAGCGTGCCCCTCTTTTTGTACACCAACACTTGCCTAGGATCTGTTCCTGTTCATGCTCAGGCACACAACATCTAATAACACCATCTACTCCTTCTTTATAAAGGTGTGGGTCATCCCAGAAGTAATGTCTTAAATCATAGAAAAACCTTTTCTTTTCCTGGTATGTGAAACTAGGTGGTATAAATTTAGCAACAATGTAATTAGCATAATCAGCATACCATGGAGCAGTACGAGAAGCATACATGACATCTAATTGTTCATCAGGAAAGCTATCATCAATAGGTAGTGGGTCATCAAGAACATTCTCTAACCTAGACAAGTTGTCTGCAACGGGGTTCTCAGCTCCCTTTCTATCAATAATATGCAAATAAAATTCTTGTAGTAGGAGAACCCATCTAATAAGTCTAGGTTTAGCATCTTTCTTTTCCGTAAGATATTAATAGCAGCATGATCAGTGTGAACAGTTACTTTAGAATCAACAATATAAGGTCTGAACTTATCACAAGCAAATACAACTGCTAAAAATTCTTTTTCAGTAGTAGCATAATTTCTTTGAGCACTGTCTAGAGTTTCACTAGCATATTGAATAACATTTAATATATTGCCAACCCTTTGTCCTAGAACAGCACCTACAGCATAATCACTAGCATCACACATAATTTCAACGGGTAAATTCCAATCAGGTGGCTGAACAATAGGTGCAGAAATCAAGTCTTTCTTAAGTATTTCAAATGCTTCTACACAATCTTCATCAAAGACAAAAGGAACATCTTTTTGTAAGAGGTTAGTCAGAGGCCTAATTTTTTTGAGAAGTCCTTAATGAACCTCCTATAAAAACCGGCATGACTAAGGAAACTTCTTATACCTTTGATGTCCTTAGGACACGGCATCTTTTCAATAGCATCAACTTTAGCTTTATCAACTTCAATACCTCTTTCAGAAATTTTGTGCCCCAAGACAATACCTTCATTCAACATAAAGTGGCACTTCTCCCAATTCAAGACAAGATTAGTTTCTTCACATCTCTGCAAAACTCGATGAAGGTTGCTCAAGCAATCATCAAAAGAAGTTCCATATACGGAGAAATCATCCATGAAAACCTCAACAATCTTTTCACAAAAATCAGAGAATATAGCCATCATGCATCTTTGAAAGGTAGCAGGTGCATTACATAAACCAAAAGGCATATGTCTATAAGCAAAGGTACCGAAAGGGCAAGTAAAAGTGGTCTTTTCTTGATCCTCTTTTGACACAGGTATTTGAGAGAAACCAGAATAACCATCTAGAAAGCAAAAATGTGTATGTTTGGATAATCTTTCTAGCATTTGATCAATAAAAGGTAAAGGGTAATGATCCTTTTTAGTAGCTTTATTTAGTTTGCAGAAATCAATTACCATTCTATAACCTGTAACAATTCTTTGTGGGATCAATTCATCTTTATCATTAGGAACAACAGTAATACCTCCCTTCTTAGGGACACAATGGACAGGACTTACCCACTGACTATCAGCAACGGGATAAATTTATACCTGCCTCCAGAAGCTTTCGTATTTCTTTTCTTACCACTTCTTTCATATTAGGATTTAACCGTCGTTGGTGATCGACAACTGGTTTAGCGTCTTTCTCCAATTTTATTTTGTGCTGGCATAGAGTGGGACTAATGCCCTTAAGATCATCAAGAGTATATCCAATAGCAGCACGGTGCTTCTTCAGCGTTTTCAATAATTTCTCTTCTTCTTGCTCTGAAAGGTTAGCACTAATAATAACAGAATATATCTTCTTTTCATCAAGATAAGCATATTTAAGAGTATCGGGTAATGGTTTAAGCTCAAACACGGGATCACCCTTGGGTGGAGGAGGATCCCCTAGGATTTCAACACGCAAGTTGTGTTTCAAAATAGGTCCCTGTTTAAAGAATACTTCATCTATTTCCCTTCTTTCATTCATAAACATATCGTTTTCACGGTCTAGCAAATATTGCTCTAAACGATCATTAGGAGGCACGGCAATAGAAGCAAGACCAATAATTTCATCTCTACTAGGCAATTCTTTATCATGGGGTTGTCTGCAAAATTTAGCAAAATTAAACTCATGAAGCATATCCCCTAAACCAATAGTAACAACATCCTTTTCGCAGTCTATCCTAGCATTAACAGTATTCAAGAAGGGTCTGCCAAATATAATGGGACAGATGTCATCTTGTGGGGAAACAAGAACAAGAAAATCAGTAGGATATTTAACTTTCCCACACAAGACTTCAACATCTCTAACAATCCCAATTGGTGAAATGGTATCTCTATTGGCAAGCTTAATTGTAACATCAATTTCTTCTATCTCAGCAGGTGCAATATCGTGCATAATTTCCTTGTATAAGTAATAAGGTATTGCACTGACACTAGCACCCATATCACATAAACCATGATAACAATGATCTCCTATTTTAACAGAAACAACAGGCATGCCAACAACAGGTCTATGTTTACCCTTAGTATCGGGTCTAGCAATTCTAGCAGCTTCATCACGGAAGTAAATAACATGCCCATCAATATTATCAGCTCAGAGATCTTTTACCATAGCAATACTAGGTTCTACTTTAATTTGCTCAGGGGGTGTAGGTGTTCTAGTATTACTCTTACGAACAATAGTTGAAGCTTTAGCATGATCCTTTATTCTAACAGGGAAAGGTGGTTTCTCAATATAAGTGGTAGGAACAATAGGATCAACATTATAAGTGATAGTCTTTTCTTAAACTTTAATAGGTGCAACTACTTTTACTTCAATGGGAGGATTATATTTAAACCACTTCTCCTTAGGGAGATCAACATGAGTAGCAAAGGATTCACAGAAAGAAGCTACTATCTCAGAGTCAAGTCCATATTTAGTGCTAAATTCACGGAAAACATCGGTGTCCATAAAAGATTTAACACAATCAAACTTAGGTGTTATACCTGACTCCGTACCTTCGTCGAGATCCCAATATTCAGAGCTGCATTTAATTCTTTTCAATAAATCCCATTTGAATTCAATAGTCTTCATCATAAAAGAGCCAGAACATAAATTTTTTGAATAACAATTTCTCTTGAGAGCTCATGGTTGGGGCATGAATATAACATTGACTTAAGCCTCCCCCAAGCTTGAGCGATGCTTTCTTCTTCACGAGGCCAAAAATTATATATATAATTACGATCACGATGAACAAGATGCATAGGATAAAACTTCTGATGAAATTCCAATTTCAATCGGTTGTAGTTCCATGATCCCATATCATCACATAGCCTAAACCATGTCAATGCCTTTCCCTTCAAAGATAAAGGGAAGACCTTCTTCTTGATAACATTCTCAGGCATACCTGCAAGCTTAAATAATCCACAAACTTCATCCACATATATTAGGTGCAAATCGGGATGCAATGTTCCATCTCCTGTAAAAGGATTAGCTAGCAGTTTCTCTATCATACTCGAAGGAATTTCAAAGTAAACATTTTCAGTAGGTTCAGTAGGTTGAGGAGCAACTCTTGGCTCCACTGGACAGGGTGAAGATACCCCGAACAAGCCCCTTAAAGGATTATGTTCCATAGTAACAAGTGACAGTAAATTTCAGCACACTATATAAATTTTTCCTTACCAAATTCCACTTACCAAAGGTGCTTCACTACCCGACAACGGCACCAGAAAAGAGTCTTGATGACCCACAATTATAGGGGATCTATCTTGTCCTTTCGATAAGTAAGAGTGTCGAACCCAATGAGGAGCAGAAAGAAATGACAAGCGGTTTTCAGTAAGGTATTCTCTGCAAGCACTGAAGTTATCGGTAACAGATAGTTTTGTGATAAGGTAATTTGTAACGGGTGACAAGTAATGAAAGTAAATAAGGTGCGGCAAGATGGCCCAATCCTTTTTGTAGCAAAGGATAAGCCTGGACAAACTCTTATATGAAGGAAAGTGCTCTCGAGGACACATGGGAATTATCATCAAGCTAGTTTTCATCACGCTTATATGATTCGCGTTCGTTACTTTGATAATTTGATATGTGGGTGGACCGGTGCTTGGGTGCTGCCCTTCCTTGTACAAGCATCCCACTTATGATTAACCCCTATTGCAAGCATCCGCAACTACAAAAGAAGTATTAAGGTAAACCTAACCATAGCATGAAACATGTGGATCCAAAGCAGCCCCTTACGAAGCAACAAATAAACTAGGGTTTAAGCTTCTGTCACTCTAGCAACCCATCATCTACTTATTACTTCCCAATGCCTTCCTCTAGGCCCAAATAATGGTGAATTGTCATGTAGTCGACGTTCACATAACACCACTAGAGGAGAGACAACATACATCTCATCAAAATATCGAACGAATACCAAATTCACATGACTACTTATAACAATACTTCTCCCATGTCCGCGGGAACAAACGTAACTACTCACAAATCATATTCATGTTCATAATCAGAGGGGTATTAATATGCATAAGGGGATCTGAACATATGATCTTCCACCAAATAAACCAACTAGCATCAACTACAAGGAGTAATCAACACTACTAGCAACCCACAGGTACCAATCTGAGGCTTTGGGACAAAGATTGGATACAAGAGATGAACTAGGGTTTTAGATGAGATGGTGCTGGTGAAGATGGTGATGGAGATTGACCCCCTCCCGATGAGAGGATCGATGGTGATGACGATGGTGATGATTTCCCCCTCCCGGAGGGATGTTCCCCGGCAGAACAACTCCGCTGGAGCCCTAGATTGGTTCTGCCAAGGTTCCGCCTCGTGGCGGCGGTACTTCGTCCCGAAACCTTGCTTATTATTTTTTCTTGGACGAAAGACTTCATATAGCAGAAGATGGGCACCGGAGGCCTGCCAGGGGGCCCACGAGACAGGGGGCACGCCCAGGGGGTAGGGCGCGCCCCCCACCCTCGTGGCCAGGGTGTGGGCCCCCTCTGGTTAATTCTTTCGCCAGTATTTTTTATATATTCCAAAACGTGCCTCCGTGAAGTTTCAGGACTTTTGGAGTTGTGCATAATAGGTCTCTAATATTTGCACCTTTTCCAGCCCAGAATTCCAGCTGCCGACATTCTCCCTCTTCATGTAAACCTTGTAAAATAAGAGAGAATAGGCATAAGTATTGTGACATAATGTGTAATAAGAGCCCATAATGTAACAATTATTGATATAAAAGCATGATGCAAAATGGACGTATCACCGTCCAGCAAGCCTACAATGGGATTACTCACGCACGGCGGTGAGTATCATGAAATTGGTGATGGAGGATGGTTGCTGATGACGACGGGGACGGATTCCCCTCTCCGGAGCCCCGAACGAACTCCAGATCAGCCCTCCCGAGGAAGATTAGGGCTTGGCGGTGGCTCCGTATCGTAAAACACGATGAATCCATCTCTCTCATTTTTTTCTCCCCGAAAGTGAATATATGGAGTCGGGGTTGAGGTCGGTAGAGTCCCAGGGGGCCCACGAGGCAGGGGCGCGCCCTGCACCCTCGTGGACAGGGTGTGGGCCCCCTGAGGTTGATTTTTTCGCCAATATTTTTCATTAATTCCAAAATGTGTCTCTGTGGATTTTCAGGTCATTCCGAGAACTTTTATTTCTGCACAAAAATAACACCATGGCTATTCTGCTGAAAACAGTCAGTCCGGGTTAGTTCCATTCAAATCATGCAAGTTAGAGTCCAAAACAAGGGCAAAAGTGTTTGGAAAATTAGATACATTGGAGACGTATCAGTACGCGATAGTTCACTATAATTGAATATGGTGAAGCCCAAGGAACTGTTAGCAGATCGTCGACAGCCAGAGCCGATCGATTGTCAGAACCTTGTGAAAATCGACACCATGCCGTCAATGAACTGAACCGAAGCAACACTCGAGGGAAGCATAGCAAGAACATCACCCTCAGATCCACATGTGATCTAGATCCTACATCTACTCATAGAATCGCTCTGATACCACTGTAGGGAAACATAGTAGAAAACAAAACAATCGCCCTACAATCACCCAGGAACAATATGAAGATGCATAATGGGTTGTGATTAATGATCATTACTGACTCCGGGAGTGCAGCGGAAGTAGATGAGTCAGTGTAGATCATACTTGGAGTCCCTTGAACGTTGATGACGATCCCGCACCGCCCTTGAACGATCCCTCGAACAGAAGAACGAAAGCACGACCTCTCTACTTGGTTACATGCGTACGGTCTTCATGATCTGGCGGCACTTCGCCGTCTAGAGCTAATCGTCGCTGGAGAATTTGAGGGAGGAGATTAGAACCACATGGGGCTTCTAATTATGAGGATTAGAGGTGGCTATGACAAGCTCTAATTAGTCAACTAGGACCAACTAGAATTAGAACTAGATCTACCAGAGGAGGCTCCAAAACTTTTGTCTTCATAGGGTGGAAATCCTCTAGTATATATAGGTTAGAGGGGAGGGAGAGGGCAGCCACCAAGGGGGCAAAGTACCCCTTGGGGCGCCGGCCTAGGGAGAGGGAGTAGGACTCCCTCCCCTAGTCCAATTCGGCTCCCCCACAAGGAAAGGCGGGGGCGGGGGGGGCTTCCTACTTGGTACCTTTGTGGCTCAAGTTGCCTTCCACCTCTTAGCCTTTTAAGGACCATTGATATTTAAATTAAATATAAAATGTTCTAAAAAATTTAGAGCATTATATATATATATATATAATTTAACATCCCCGGAAACATTTTCCACCTATATATAATCAATCGGTAGTATGGTATTACCCGATATTCACCGAAACCTTTTCGGTGACCCAAACGGTTCCGGAGCCTCTCGGAACTATTCCGAATATTAATGAAAAAATTACGCAAATATATTCTCATCACTCCCGTCCCACTAACACTCAGCAGATCATGATTACCTTAAGCTTGTGACCCCGTAGGTTCGGTAAACCATAGTCATGAACAAAACCCCTTCATTCAATGACAGATAGCGGAACCATGGACATCCATATCAGTCCCTATGATTACACAGATGATATTCGAGTGAACATTTGTTTATCATGTGATGTTCGTTCTTCGCGATACTTTACAAACCCAGTGTGCATCGGTATTCTCCTGAGTCATCACCATGCTCACTATACCATTGCTCCTGTTACCAATTTTGTTCTTCTTTCTTGTTGACGTGTTCGGCATCTCTGTGACGTATTCACCTGTGTCTGGTCAGACGATGATGGATCCCGTCACACGGAGAGGGCCCTAAGAATATATCTCCATCGTCGGAGGAGCAAATCTAACTCTCGAGCTGTCCGGTCACTTGTCAAACTTTCCGGTGTGCCTGAAAGTTGTCGTTATGATCACCTTGTTACAGATGACGTTTGAGAAACACCAAAGCACAACGTCTGGTAGGAAGTAACTTGAGACACTCTCATGGCCTGAGGAACTAAAACACATACTAGCACTCTGTGTTATAACAGACGATTTCAGACGATTTAATCACGTAGTATAACAGACAAGTATCGGGTCAATTCAATATGATCGTTCTTCTAACGTCACACCCTCAATGTTGTTTTAGGACTATCGTTACACTTAACAATACCCTAAGATCCAGAAAACATGATCACCAACAACACTTGAGCCGGTCTTAGAGGCGAGACCGGGAACCTATTGTTTACCGGCTATCATTTCACAAGCGCATATGAGTTTTCCACTGAATCACATATTCTAGGATCATAGCAGTTATAGCATGAAATATAAACTCTTAATTATGAATGATGGAAATATAATAATACAATATTATTGCCTCTATGGCATATTTCCAACATGTGCTACACGAACTCTTCGCTGTGAGTTGTTTTCCACCTGTGTGCGC
This sequence comes from Aegilops tauschii subsp. strangulata, assembly GCF_002575655.3. NCBI lineage: Eukaryota > Viridiplantae > Streptophyta > Magnoliopsida > Poales > Poaceae > Aegilops > Aegilops tauschii. The sequence continues at coordinate 123,726,084 of NC_053038.3, read as the reverse complement.
CCTTACGATGCTTTGTCGCACATGCTTCCTTTTGTCATATCTCGGGAACTCCCACTAATTGTGATCTACCCTACTAGGACTATGATGCCCCCTAGTGTTGCTTGACCTGCAGTTGGAGGTTACGTTCTCGCACGTGGTCCTCTTCTACCACTGGAGCTTCGGCTTTCACATTTAAGTGTTGACGGACCGCAGGATCCTTTCATGGAGGATTTCCCGAGGTATCACATGCAGTTGTTAGTATTCTGTGGATCCCTCGGATACTTTCATAGCCTTGCTATGTGTAGTGGTTATATTCGTTGTGTGCCCACGTGCCAGCTACAATATGACTAATCTGTCACATCCCTAGTTCTGGTATGACCTAGGCTAGCCTTCTTGTGAGCATCATGTTTAAATTCAATTTTAAATTGAAATGGGGATTTGTGAAACCCTCAGAAATCATTTCTGGAAATGACCCAGATAAAAATTGTTTCAAAAAGGTCCAAGAAAATGTTCATGTTACTCTCTGAAAATATTGGACAGAGATAAAAATCAAACCAATATTTTCAGGAGCTCATAAGTATTTATTTTGGCCATTTGGAATTAATGCATAATTATTTGCTTTGGATATATATTTGCTACATATATATAATATATGTCCAAAAATTCTGTTAATTGGTGAGGAGTTTTGGAGCAATCCAACTAGTTCCTACAAAAATTGACAGAAGTAAATAAAATGGTTTAGTATTTTTACTAAATCAAACAAATGTCAGAAATTTAGAAAACAGAAACAAACTAGAAAAAGGGAGAAACTTACCTGGCCTGGCCCAGCGGCCCAGCAGGCCGGCCCAGCCAGCTGGGCATGCCAGTCGTCCCCTTCCTCGCGCCAGGAGGACAGGGGCACGCGCTCGCCGCCCGCGCGCATGCGCGCCACCTCCTGCTTCTCCCCTCGTCGCCTGGATCGCCCAAACGACGCCACGCACCCCCTCCAAGCCTCTCTCGCTCTCCCCCGTGCCCATTCTCTCCTCTCCCTCGCTTCTCGCACGACGGCCGAACGCCACCGTCGCCGCCGCTCGCCGTTGCCGTAGCCACCGCCTCCCCCTTGCCCTCTCCCCGTATTCAGAAGCACCGCCACGTCGTCCACCACCTCTCCGTCAAGCCACGCGCCTCGGGAGGCCCTGGAGCGCCTCCATCGATGCCGTCTTCATCTCCGGTCGCCGGAGATCGTCTTCGCCGCCCGCCGACTCCAGCCCTTCCCCAAGCCCGCCGTCGACGCCGTCGAGTCCGCAGTGAGCCTCTGCTCCGTTTCCCTCTTCCCGTTCCTCCGTTCTCGCGTCGTAGCCCTTCCCCCGCCATGGCCGTAGCTCCTCGCCGCCGTCCATGTCGCCGCCGCTGCCCTGGCCACCACAGCCCGCAACCGAGCGCGTCACCTTGCTCCTGGTGATGACAGGAGGCCGTAGCGCCTCTCCGCTCACGCCCCCGTGCACCGCAGCGCTGCGCCCGGCCTTGGCCGAACTCCGGCCACCGTCGCGAGCTTCGCTCCGGCGAGCTTCGACCACCCCACGGTCTCCCGCCTGTCCCACTGGATGTGCGCGAGCCTGGGCTTCGCGTAGGTGGCCTCCGCTGCCCAAATGGTCGCCGGAGCGACGAACCCGACGCGCTCCGCCACGCTCGGCCTCGCCAGCGACTAACCGCCGGTCAACCCGGGTCAAACCGCACTAATTACCCCCCCCCCTCTGTGACACTGACAGTGGGCCCCTGCGCCTAATCCTATAATTAGAATAAATTAAACCCTTTGTTTAAAACGTGTGTCACTGACGTGTGGCCCCCACACGTCAGGTTTGACCCCAGTCAGCGCTGTTGACTTGGTGACGCAAGCATGACGCAGTGCTGACGCAGTTATTCATTTTCTGGATTTAAATTAAATCAGGAAATTCCAGAAAATGATATAAACTTCAAAAAATCATAGAAATTCAACCGTAGCTCAGATTTAAATAATTTATATATGAAAAATAATCAAAAAAATTCAATCTATCCATCTGTGCCATTTTCATGCATGACAAACCAACCTATACATGCTATATATATATGAAAACACACTTATGGCATTTAAAGGGACTTATATTAGAGTTGCATTTGAACCTTTGGTTCAAATGGATCTCTTCCAAGTTGAATGCTAAATGCATTGGCTCAAAACACATCACATATTCATGCCATATTCATGCATCATATTGTTGCATATGATTGTGTTTTGATTGTCGAGACCGTTCCTTCTCGATAGGTCCTGCTCCGGAGAGTGTTCCAGAGTACCTGTCTGAGGAGCAGTGCCACCCTGTTGATCTACCAGGCAAGCAAACCCCCTTGTTCATTCCGATACAATCCTACTCTCTCGCTCCTGCTCTATTTTACTGCATTAGGACAACAACGATTCAACTGCTACTTTATGCTGCGGTAGTTGAACCCATTCCTCTGCATGACCTGTCATTGCCACAGTAAATAGTTGAAACCCACTAGCATGTGTAGGAGTTGATTGAGCCATGTTGTGTTCCTACCATGCCATGCCTGCTATTGCTTAGAGTTGTGTCAGGTCTGGTTCATTGGGAATGAATTGGAGTGTTACGATATGTTCTGGTGCTGAGAGTTAAGTGAGTGAACACGATTTGGTAAAGGTAGCGGTGAGAGGCCATGTAGGAGTACATGGTGGGTTGTCTCACTAGAACCGTCCTTAAGCACTGAGTTCTGTGTATGTTGTCCAATGAGTAGCTACTACCACACATTGGAATGCTTAAGTGCCCCTCTCGGCTTATTAACCAACTTGATCTCTGTCCAGGAGTTGCAAATAGTTTCTGGTGTTTGTAGGTAGTGCTATTTTTCTACCGAGTGGCACCCGGCAGGGTGGGCTTGGGACAGACTAGGCACACGTGGCCCGGTGTACTGAGTGGCACCCGGATGGTGGGCTCGGGAACCCTGCACACATCGTTTGGGGCCGTGAGCGACACCCCGGCCGGATCTCCTTGCGGATGGAACCCGAATAGGTGATAAACCTGGAGTAGAGTCTTGTGTGGTTAGTCAGGTCATGGCCGACACCCTCGCCAGGCTTCCGCTTGAAGGTTGCCAAGGTACATGACGTGTACATGGCGGTAAATGGCGAGAGCGTGTGTGAGCAGTACACCCCTGCAGGGTTATCATGATCTATTCAAATAGACGTGTCCTCGGTTATGGACTTCTTGGATGCATACGTGGTACATAGACAACTTGAAGTGGATACTCTAAAATGCTCAAGATAAGTGTGAGTGCTATGGATGGCTTCTCATAGTGAGACGGGAATGAATCCATAGTGGTGTATTGAGGTGGTGACTAGTGGACTCGTGTGTGCCTTCTTACCTCAATGAAGTTCCTCGTAGTCGTAGAACAGGATAGCCACTGAGTCAAAGCTGGCTTGCTGCAACTAAACCCCACACTACCTTCTTGATACAAATGCATGTATGATAGGATCTGATGTAAGTCTTGCTGAGTACCTTTGTACTCATGTTGCTTTATTTATGTTTCTGCAGCGGAGACTTCGGTCTTACTAGTAGATCCGCTTGGACTTCGACGAGTAGCTTGTACCTCAGCTACGATCTTGTACCCTTGGGAGGGGCTTGTAGATAGTCAGGCTTCTCAGCCTTTTCTTTGTAGTTGTCTGTACTCAGACATGTAATGCTTCCGTTGCTTGTATGCTCTGAATGATGGGTCATGTGACCCCTGTTTGTACTTAATGCTATGTGGCTCTTCTGGGCCTTTATCTATATGAGTTTGCGTTATGTTGTGATGCCATGTTGTACAGCACATACTTGCATGTTATGCGTACGTGTAACGTGTATTGCTATGTGTGGGATCCGACAACCTAGTTATCTATCCTTGGTAGCCTCTCTTATGGGGAAATGTAGTCTAGTGCTTCCACCGAGCCATGGTAGTCCGCTACAGCCCAGTTTACCGGAGTCCTGCTAGCCCAGCACTACTGCTCCGGAACACTTAGACTGGCCGGCATGTGATTCACTTCGTTCCTGTGTCTGTCCCTTCTGGGAAATGTCACGCGGTGACATCCGAAGTCCTGCCTAGCTTGCTACAGCCCGGGTTCCCGTAGTCCTGTTAGCCCAGTTGCTACAGCCCGGTTTCACACGCTGCTGACCAACATGCTCGATGTTGTTTCATGTATGCTTGTCCCCGTAAGTTAGTGCCACTTCGGGTTCACGACTAGTCATGTCGGCCTGGGTTCTTTGTCATATGGATGCTAGCGACACTATCATATACGTGAGCCAAAAGGCGTAAACGGTCCCGGGCCATGGTAAGGCGACACCCGTGGGAATACTGTGCGTGAGGCCGCAAAGTGAGATGAGGTGTTACATGCTAGATCGGTGTGACCTAGAATCAGGGTCCCGACAGCTTTGGTATCAGAGCCTGACTGCCTGTAGGATTTCCAAGCCAACCTGGTCAAAGTTGAGTCTAGAAATTCTTTAGTTATGTAAGGGAATTGATTGTGGAAGGAACGTAAGGCTCTTTTTACTTCTTTTACCTCATGCCCTTCTGATCTGAGTCATCCTATCTTTCCTACGGGGTTAAGGAACTAGGCTTTCTCTTCTGTCTATCAGGATCACGTGTTACTACTCCATAGTCTCTTAGGATTGGTTGATCAGAGTCATATCCCAGTTTGAGTACCTCCGGTGTAGCCTGTTTAGTAATATCTCAGAACCTTGAGTGATGATGTTGAGTATGGTGCTACCCCGTCCTTTGCAGAATATCTCATTTTGAGCATTTTACTGCCGTTATGCCGACGGAATTGTCCTAGGAGCTTGAGAGATACTAAATTTCCTTGTGCTACATGTTGCATCCTATAGTTGTTGTTGACCTCGTCCTTGGTTCCGCTTCTCAGGATGTCGTCAGTTAACCGAAGTTCTGTTGCTCGTTGCCTGAACCACGGAGGTGGTAGGGATGAGGAGGATCCTTTCGACCAGCCTTCGTTGGCAGAGTTTATGTTAGAGATGGAGAGGAACAAGCATGAGTCTAACCGCTTGTTAGCACGTATCGAGGAGAACACCGCACCCCAGTGCAAAGAGTCAGCGACCATCTATGATTTCATTGGTCTGAAACCACCTACCTTCCATCATTCCATTGAGCCACTCGATGCAGATGACTGGCTCCGTAGTATCACACACAAGCTGTATTCTGCGAACGTAGCTGAAGGTGACAAGGTCACCTATGCTGCATATCACCTGGAAGGTCCTGCTAGTCTTTGGTGGCAGAACTATGAGGCTATGCTTCTAGCTGGCCAGATACCAACCTGGAGAGATTTCACTAGGGCTTTTCGCGAGCATCACATTCCTCAGGCTCTCATTGACCGCAAGAGAGAAGAGTTCTGTAGTTTCACCCAGGGTAAGATGGTTGTTGATGCTTACAGTAGAGAGTTTGAGAACCTCGCCCGCTATGCTACAGAAGAAGTGTCCACGGATGCTAAGAAGCAGGCTAGGTTCCGGAAGGGTCTCAACCCCAAGTTGCGTCGTGATCTCCACTTGCACCATTGCAATACATTCCAGGCTCTTGTGAACAAGGCCATTAATGCGGAGACAGCTCAGCTCACCTACGAGGAGTCTCGTAAGCACACCCGTGATTTGGTTCCTTCCTCTGGTTCTACTTCTCATAAGCACCGGATTTGGGTTCCGAACTCCGCTCTTCCACCTGGATATGCACCGAGGCCATCTTATGTGGCGCCTCACCCAGTTCAGCAGTATGCTCCACCCAGGCCTATTGGTAGACCGCTTGTCAATGCGGGTCCACATCCAACTTCAGGGACTTGCTTCACATGCGGGAAGCCAGGACACTATGCACGTGACTGCTCTCAAACTAACTATGCCCCACCCCTGCCTGAGAAGTCTGTTGGCTGTGGTAAGCCATCACGCAAGATGATCAGTGTCAAGCCAGCTCCCACTGAACGTGGACGTGTGCATCACGTCTCAGCTAAAGACGCTCATGATGATCCGGATGTCGTTCTTGGTACACTCCTTGTCAATTGCCATCCAGCTTCGGTTCTATTCGATACTGGAGCATCTCACTCCTTCATCTCTGAAGGCTATGCCCGTTTGCACGACATGTCATTTTGTGATATGCCAACTCCACTTGAAATCCAAACTCCAAGGTCTAGATGGCAAACTACCAGAATAAGCCATGGTAATGAAATCCTTGTTGACAGACTTGTATTCCATGCCTCACTTATAGCCCTCAAGTCTACAGATATTAACATCATCTTGGGTATGGACTGGATGACAGCTCATCATGCCAAGATTGATTGTTACACCAGGTCTGTTCAACTCACACACCCATCTGGCAAGTTAGTCACTGTCTCCACCAGAGTTGCAAAGCGTCAACTCTATTCTCTTAATGCCAGTCCTCTTCCAGACCTTGAAGATATCCCGGTAGTCCGTGACTTTCCGGATGTCTTTCCAGAGGAACTGCCAGGTATTCCACCTGACAGAGATGTAGAGTTTGTCATATATCTTATCCCAGGAACCGCCCCAATCTCTAGGAGACCTTACAAGATGGCACCTTTAGAACTAGCTGAGCTTAAGAAACAACTTGATGAGTCCTTGCAAAAGTGTTTCATCCATCCTAGTTCTTCTCCTTGGGCTTGCCCCGTCCTCTTCGTCAAGAAGAAGGATGGTACGGACCGGATGGTTGTAGATTATCGTCCCGTTAATTTGGTCACGATAAAGAACAAATATCCGCTCCCCAGGATCAACGACCTGTATGATCAGCTCGCTGGATCCTCAGTCTTTTCCAAGATGGATTTGAGGTTAGCCTACCATCAAATCAAGATTAGAAACGGGGACATTCCTAAGACGGCTTTTGTCACTCGTTATGGCTAGTACGAGTACACCGTCATGTCTTTCGGTCTAACCAATGCTCCAGCCACATTCTCCCGCTTGATGAACTCGATCTTCATGGAGTACTTAGATAAGTTCGTCGTGGTTTACCTCGATGATATCCTTATTTACTCAAAGAACGAGGAAGAGCATGCCGAACATCTTAGACTTGTGTTAGAAAAACTCAGAGAGCACCGCCTTTACGCCAAGTTTTCCAAGTGCGAATTTTGGTTGCCAGAAGTGACCTACCTAGGCCACGTGATCTCTGGTAAGGGCATTGCTGTCAATCCTGAGAGAGTTCAGGCCGTTCTTGATTGGACTCCACCTGAAATAGTTAAACAAGTTAGGAGTTTCCTTGGTCTAGCCAGTTATTGTCGCCGCTTCGTTGAAAACTTCTCCAAAGTAGCCAAACCCCTCACGGAACTTCTCAAGAAAGATAAAAAGTTTGAGTGGTCCCCAGAGTGTGAATACAGTTTTCAGGAACTGAAAAGACGCCTGACTTCTGCCCCCATACTTGTGCCACCGGATTTCACTAAAGACTTTGTTATCTACTGCGACGCCTCACGACAGGGACTAGGCTGCATTCTTATGCAGGATCGCCATGTGATTGCCTATGCATCTCGACAGTTGCATCCACATGAGGAGAATTATCCTACACATGATCTAGAGCTTGCAGCCGTAGTCTATGCACTTAAGACATGGCAACATTACCTTCTCGGTAAACGTTGCGAGATTTACACCGATCACCAGAGTCTCAAGTATATTTTCACCCAACCAGATTTGAACCGTAGGCAAAGACGTTGGTTGGAGTTGATCTCAGATTACAACTTAGGGATTACCTACACCCCAGGCAAGGGCAATGTCATGGCTGATGCGCTAAGTCGTAAGTCCTATTGCAACAATCTTGTGTTGCAGTAGGGCCAACCACTTCTCAATGAGGAATTCAGTAAGCTTAACCTTCACATTGCTCCTCAAGGATTCCTTTCTACCTTGGTGGCGAAACCAACCCTTGAGGATCAGATCATTTCTGACCAGAAGTTTGATAGGGGTGTTACCCGCATCAGGAGAAACATTAAGAAGGGAGTTGGTGGATGTTTCTCTATGGATGATCGAGGTGCTGTTTTCTTTGAGAATCGCTTGGTGGTTCCCAAGAATCAACATCTACGACAATTGATCCTTAAGGAGGCACATGAATCCCCTCTCACGATTCATCCCGGTAGTACTAAGATGTATCAGGACCTATGCCAGAGGTTCTGGTGGACTAGGATGAAGAGAGAAATCGCTCAGTTCATTGCTAACTGTGACGTTTGTCGTCGCGTTAAGGCAGAACATCAAAGACCTGCTGGCACCCTTCAACCTTTAGCCATTCCTGAGTGGAAATGGGATAAAGTTGGTATGGACTTCATCACCGGCTTTCCCAGGACCAAGAAAGGGAATAACGCTATCTTCGTAGTCATTGATCGTCTTTCCAAAGTGGCTCACTTCCTACCTGTTCGAGAGAGTATCACTGCTAGTCAGCTCGCTGACTTATATATTTCTCGAATAGTGTCACTTCATGGTGTTCCACTAGAGATCAATTCAGACCGTGGTAGTCTCTTCACTTCTCATTTCTGGGAGAGTTTCCAAACTGCCATGGGCACCCATCTTTCCTTCAGTACCGCTTTCCACCCTCAATCAAGTTGTCAGGTGGAAAGGGTCAACCAAATTCTCGAAGACATGCTTAGAGCTTGCGTTATCTCATTCGGTATGGATTGGGAGAAATGCCTACCTTTCGCCGAGTTTGCTTATAACAATAGCTATCAATCCAGTCTTAAGAAAGCTCCTTTCGAGATTCTGTATGGACGAAGATGTCGAACACCTTTGAACTGGTCAGAAACCGGTGAAAGACAATTCTTTGGACCGGACATGATCCAGGAAGCAGAAGAGCAAGTTTGCATCATTCGTGAGAATTTGAAAACAGCCCAGTCTCGTCAAAAGAGCCAGTATGACCGTCGTCATAAGGAAGTGGCTTATGAAGTTGGCGACAAGGCTTACCTTCGGGTTACTCCTCTAAAGGGTACCCATCGTTTCGGTATCAAGGGCAAGTTGGCTCCTCGTTACATTGGTCCTTTTTGCATTCTCGCTAAACGAGGAGAGGTTGCCTACCAGTTAGAACTACCCCCACATCTTTCTCGAGTCCATGACGTCTTCCACGTCTCTCAACTCAGGCGTTGCTTCTCGGATCCCATCCGCGGAGTGGACCACGAAACGCTTGATCTCCAAGATAACCTCACATATCGTGAGCACCCTATTCGCATTCTTGATCAAGCAGAGCGTGTCACCCGACGTCAGAACATCAAGTTTCTTAAGGTTCAGTGGTCTCATCATTCCGAGAGAGAAGCTACTTGGGAGCGAGAAGATCGTCTTCGACTGGAGTACCCCACCTTCTTTCCATCGACCCCTGAATCTCGGGACGAGATTCTTTCAAGTGGGGGCGAGTTGTCACATCCCTAGTTCTGGTATGACCTAGGCTAGCCTTCTTGTGAGCATCATGTTTAAATTCAATTTTAAATTGAAATGGGGATTTGTGAAACCCTCAGAAAGCATTTCTGGAAATGACCCAGATAAAAATTGCTCCAAAAAGGTCCAAGAAAATGTTCATGTTACTCTCTGAAAATATTGGACAGAGATAAAAATCAAACCAATATTTTCAGGAGCTCATAAGTATTTATTTTGGCCATTTGGAATTAATGCATAATTATTTGCTTTGGATATATATTTGCTATATATATAATATATGTCCAAAAATTCTGTTAATTGGTGAGGAGTTTTGGAGCAATCCAACTAGTTCCTACAAAAATTGACAGAAGTAAATAAAATGGTTTAGTATTTTTACTAAATCAAACAAATGTCAGAAAATTAGAAAACAGAAACAAGCTAGAAAAAGGGAGAAACTTACCTGGCCTGGCCCAGCGGCCCAGCAGGCCGGCCCAGCCAGCTGGCCGTGCCAGTCGTCCCCTTCCTCGCGCCAGGAGGACAGGGGCACGCGCTCGCCGCCCGCGCGCATGCGCGCCACCTCCTGCTTCTCCCCTCGTCGCCTAGATCGCCCGAACGACGCCACGCACCCCCTCCAAGCCTCTCTCGCTCTCCCCCGTGCCCATTCTCTCCTCTCCCTCGCTCTCTCGCACGACGGCCGAACGCCACCGTCGCCGCCGCTCGCCGTTGCCGTAGCCACCGCCTCCCCCTCGCCCTCTCCCTGTATTCAGAAGCTCCGCCACATCATCCACCACCTCTCCGTCAAGCCACGCGCCTCGGGAGGCCCTGGAGCGCCTCCATCGACGCCGTCTTCATCTCCGGTTGCCGGAGATCGTCTTCGCCGCCCGCCGACTCCAGCCCTTCCCCGAGCCCGCCGTCGACACCGTCGAGTCCGCAGTGAGCCTCTGCTCCGTTTCCCTCTTCCCGTTCCTCCGTTCTCGCGTCGTAGCCCTTCCCCCGCCATGGCCGTAGCTCCTCGCCGCCGTCCATGTCGCCGCCGTCTCCCTGGCCACCACAGCCCGCAACCGAGCACGTCACCGTGCTCCTGGTGACGCCAGGAGGCCGTAGCGCCTCTCCGCTCACACCCCCGTGCACCGCAGCGCTGCGCCCGCCCTTGGCCGAACTCCGGCCACCGCCGCGAGCTTCGCTCCGGCGAGCTCCGACCATCCCACGGTCTCCCGCGTGTCCCACTGGATGCGCGCAAGCCTGGGCTTCGCGTAGGTGGCCTCCGCTGCCCAAATGGTCACCGGAGCGACGAACCCGACGCGCTCCGCCGCACTCCGCCTCGCCGGCGACTAACCGCCGGTCAACCCGGGTCAAACCGCACTAATTACCCCCCCCTCTGTGACACTGACAGTGGGCCCCTGCGCTAATCCTATAATTAGAATAAATTAAACCCTCTGTTTAAAACGTGTGTCACTGACGTGTGGCCCCCACACGTCAGGTTTGACCCCAGTCAGCGCTGTTGACTTGGTGACGCAAGCATGACGCAGTGCTGACGCAGTTATTCATTTTCTGGATTTAAATTAAATCAAGAAATTCCAGAAAATGATATAAACTTCAAAAAATCATAGAAATTCAACCGTAGCTCAGATTTAAATAATTTATATATGAAAAATAATCAGAAAAATTCAATCTATCCATCTGTGCCATTTTCATGCATGACAAACCAACCTATACATGTTGTATATATGAAAACACACTTATGGCATTTAAAGGGACTTATATTAGAGTTGCATTTGAACCTTTGGTTCAAATGGATCTCTTCGAAGTTGAATGCTAAATGCATTGGCTCAAAACACATCACATATTCATGCCATATTCATGCATCATATTGTTGCATATGATTGTGTTTTGATTGTCGAGACCGTTCCTTCTCGATAGGTCCTGCTCCGGAGAGTGTTCCAGAGTACCTGTCTGAGGAGCAGTGCCACCCTGTTGATCTACCAGGCAAGCAAACCTCCTTGTTCATTCCGATACAATCATACTCTCTCGCTCCTGCTCTGTTTTACTGCATTAGGACAAAAACGATTCAACTGCTACTTTATGCTGCGGTAGTTGAGCCCATTCCTCTGCATGACCTGTCATTGCCACAGTAAATAGTTGAAACCCACTAGCATGTGTAGGAGTTGATTGAGCCATGTTGTGTTCCTACCATGCCATGCCTGCTATTGCTTAGAGTTGTGTCAGGTCTGGTTCATTGGGAATGAATTGGAGTGTTACGATATGTTCTAGTGCTGAGAGTTAAGTGAGTGAACACGATTTGGCAAAGGTAGCGGTGTGAGGCCATGTAGGAGTACATGGTGGGTTGTCTCACTAGAACCGTCCTTAAGCACTGAGTTCTGTGTATGTTGTCCAATGAGTAGCTACTACCACACATTGGAATGCTTAAGTGCCCCTCTCGGCTTATTAACCAACTTGATCTCTGTCCAGGAGTTGCAAATAGTTTCTGGTGTTTGTAGGTAGTGCTATTTTTCTACCGAGTGGCACCCGGCAGGGTGGGCTTGGGACAAACTTGGCACACGTGGCCCGGTGTACCGAGTGGCACCCGGATGGTGGGCTCGGGAACCCTGCACACATCATTTGGGGCCGTGAGCGACACCCCGGCCGGATCTCCTTGCGGATGGAACCCGAATAGGTGATAAACCTGGACTAGAGTCTTGTGTGGTTAATCAGGTCATGGCTGACACCCTCGCCAGGCTTTCGCTTGAAGGTTGCCGAGGTACATGACGTGTACATGGCGGTAAGTGGCGAGAGCGTGTGTGAGCAGGACACCCCTGCAGGGTTATCATGATCTATTCGAATAGCCGTGTCCTCGGTTATGGACTTCTTGGATGCTTACGTGGTACATAGACAACTTGAAGTGGATACTCTAAAATGCTCAAGATAAGTGTGAGTGCTATGGATGGCTTCTCGTAGTGAGACGGGAATGAATCCATAGTGGTGTATTGAGGTGGTGACTAGTGGACTCGTGTGCGCCTTCTTACCTCAAAGAAGTTCCTCGTAGTCGTAGAACAGGATAGCCACTGAGTCAAAGCTGGCTTGCTGCAACTAAACCCCACACTACCTTCTTGATACAAATGCATGTACGATAGGATCTGATGTAAGTCTTGCTGAGTACCTTTGTACTCATGTTGCTTTATTTATGTTTCCGCAGCGGAGACTTCAGTCTCACTAGTAGATCCGCTTGGACTTCGACGAGTAGCTTGTACCTCAGCTACGATCTTGTACCCTTGGGAGGGGCTTGTAGATAGTCAGGCTTCTCAGCCTTTTCATTGTAGTTGTCTGTACTCAGACATGTAATGCTTCCGTTGCTTGTATGCTCTGAATGATGGGTCATGTGACCCCTGTTTGTACTTAATGCTATGTGGCTCTTCTGGGCCTTTATCTATATGAGTTTGCGTTATGTTGTGATGCCATGTTGTACAACACATACTTGCATGTTATGCGTACATGTAACGTGTATTGCTATGTGTGGGATCCGACAACCTAGTTGTCTATCCTTGGTAGCCTCTCTTATGGGGAAATGTAGTCTAGTGCTTCCACCGAGCCATGGTAGTCCGCTACAGCCCGGTTTACCGGAGTCCTGCTAGCCCAGCACTACTGCTCCGGAACACTTAGACTGGCCGGCATGTGATTCACTTCGTTCCTGTGTCTGTCCCTTCGGGGAAATGTCACGCGGTGACATCCGGAGTCCTGCCTAGCCTGCTACAGCCCGGGTTCCCGGAGTCCTGTTAGCCCAGTTGCTACAGCCCGGTTTCACACGCTGCTGACCGACATGCTCGATGTTGTTTCATGTATGCCTGTCCCCATAAGTTAGTGCCACTTTGGGTTCACGACTAGTCATGTCGGCCTGGGTTCTTTGTCATATGGATGCTAGCGACACTATCATATACGTGAGCCAAAAGGCGTAAACGGTCCCGGGCCATGGTAGGGCGACACCCGTGGGAATACCGTGCGTGCGGCCGCAAAGTGATATGAGGTGTTACATGCTAGATCGGTGTGACCTAGAATCGGGGTCCCGACAGCTTTGGTATCAGAGCCTGACTGCCTGTAGGATTTCCAAGCCAACCTGGTCGAAGTTGAGTCTAGAAATTCTTTAGTTATGTAAGGGAATTGATTGTGGAAGGGAATCAAGTTCGCACTATGATTTGATGACTCTTAATAAACTTCATTGCTTATGAGTTATCACTCAATCATGTCATTCCCAGCCGATTGACTACATCATCATCGTCATGCTAAATATTGACCTTGCCACCTAGTCATTCATCCCCGAAACACAATTCCGATAGTGTGCTAAACATGTATTTGAAATGACATTTGTTTTACGCATCGACACTACCCTAGACTACTACTAGATCCCTAATGAAAGCTTGTGATGATGTTTCTCTTTCCTCCAAATGAGTGATCAGACCGCCAAGTCATCCAGGAGGAAGTTCCTCCTTGGGGGCATCGTTCAATGGGTGCGTGTAGAGATCGAATGCCACCAACTTGCAGAAATCAATGATGTATTCTTACAAACAAAAATAAAAGGGCAAGAAACATAAGGGTGAAAAGGAGACTCTTAAGTAAACCTGTTCAAACGTCGGGCCGGGTTTCGGGCGAGGCTTGTAAAAGCCTAACCTTCTTTTCTCAAGCCTGAGCCCAACCCAAAATTAAGCCCGGAGCCCAAGAGCCCGACCCGAATGTTGTTTTTCGGTGCTCGCATGTGTAAGCCCAGCCTAAACCACGAAAGAAAGGCCCGAAACACCAAAAGGATAAGCCTGAGCCTGGACCGAACTACCTTCCGGGCTGCAAAATGAGGCTCGAGCCCAACCAGAATGGCAACCCCGACCCAGACTGGCCTAGGTTTTTTGGGACGGGTCGTCGTGCCGAGCTGCCCATGCCCGAGATTGCTCTTAAGTACACAATGTTTTATGGGAAAATAGACAAAATGGGGTATAAAAAAATTTATGTACTGATGTCGCTTGAACTACGTGGGTATTTCCCCAAAGAGGAAGTGATGATGCAGACAGCTACAGTAGGTATTTCCCTCAGTTATGAAACCAAGGTATCAATCCAATAGGAGAACCAAGCAACACTATGTAAATGGTACCTGCTGTTGGGGAACGTAGTATTTCAAAATTTTCCTATGATCACGGAAGATCTATCTAGGAGAAGCATAGTAACGAGCGGGGACAGTATGTCCACGTACCCTCGTAGACCGAAAGCAGAAGCGTTTAGTAATGCGGTTGATGTAGTCGAACGTTTTCATGATCCAACCAATCCAAGTACCGAACATACGGCACCTCCGTGTTCAGCACACGTTCAGCACGATGACGTCCCTCGAGCTCTTGACCCAGTTGAGGCCGAGGGAGAGTTCTGTCAGCACGACGACATGGTGACGGTGATGATGAAGTTACCAGCGCAGGGCTTCGCCTAAGCACTACGACGATATGACTGAGGTGTTAAACTGTGGAGGGGGGCACCGCACAGGCTAAGAGATTGTCTATTGTTCTTTGGGGTGCCCCCCGCCTCCGTATGTAAAGGGGGGAGGAGGAGGTGGCCGGCCTAAGGGGGCGCACCATAAGGGGGAGTCCTACTTGGACTCCTAGTCCAAGTAGGATTCAGCCACCCTTCCTTCCTTCCACCGGAGAGGGAAAAGGGGAAGGGAGAGAGAGGGAGAAGGAAAGAGGGGGCCTGCTACCTCTTGAGCACTGCGTTGGTTTTCCCTTGAAGAGGAAAGGGTGATGCAGCAAAGTAGCGTAAGTATTTCCCTCAGTTTTTGAGAACCAAGGTATCAATCCAGTAGGAGGCCACACGCAAGTCCCTCGTACCTACACAAACAAATAAGAACCTTGCAACCAACAGGATAAAGGGGTTGTCAATCCCTTCACGGCCACTTGCAAAAGTGAGATCTGATAGAGATGATAAGATAATATTTTTGGTATTTTTATGATAAAGACTAAAAGTAAAGAAAGCAAAATAAACGGCGAAAGAAATAGCTTGTTGACGGGAGATTAATATGATGGAGAATAGACCCGGGGGCCATAGGTTTCACTAGTGGCTTCTCTCAAGATAGCATAAGTATTACGGTGGGTGAACAAATTACTGTCGAGCAATTGATAGAAAAGTGCATAATTATGAGAAGATCTAGGCATGATCATGTATATAGGCATCACGTCCGTGACAAGTAGACCGACTCCTGCCTGCATCTACTACTATTACTCCACACATCAACCGCTATCCAGCATGCATCTAGAGTATTAAGTTATTAAGAACAGAGTAACACATTAGGTAAGATGACATGATGTAGAGGGATAAAGTCATGCAATATGATATAAACCCCATCTTTTTATCCTCGATGGCAACAATACAATACGTGTCGTTTCCCCTACTGTCACTGCGATCGAGCACCGCATGATTGAACCCAAAGCTAAGCACTTCTCCCATTGCAAGAAAGATCAATCTAGTAGGCCAAACCAAACTGATAATTCGAAGACACTTGCAAAGATAACCAATCATACATAAAAAAATTCAGAGAAGATTCAAATATTGTTCATAGATAATCTTGATCATAAACCCACAATTCATCGGATCTCGACAAACACACCGCAAAAAGAGTTACATCAAATAGATCTCCAAGAAGATCGAGGAGAACTTTGTATTGATATCCAAAGAGAGAGAAGAAGCCATCTAGTTAATAACTATGGACCCGAAGGTCTGTGGTAAACTACTCACACATCATCGAAGAGGCTATGTGTTGATGTAGAAGCCCTCCATGATCGATGCCCCCTTCGGCGGAGCGCCAGAAAAGGCCCCAAGATGGGATCTCACGGGTACAGAAGGTTGCGGCGGTGGAATTAGGTTTTCGTGGTGCTCCTCGATGGTTTCGGGGTACATAGGCATATATAGGAGGAAGAAGTAGGTTGGTGGAGCCATGAGGGGCCCACGAGGGTGGAGGGCGCGCCCAGGGGGTAGGCGCGCCCCCTGCCTCGTGGCCTCCTCGTAAGTTTCTTGACGTCCACTCCAAGTCCTCTGGATCACGTTTGTTCCAAAAATCACGCTCCCGAAGGTTTCATTCCGTTTGGACTCCGTTTGATATTCTTTTTCTACGAAACACTGAAATAGGCAAAAAAAACAACAATTTGCACTAGGCCTTGGGTTAATAGGTTAGTCCCAAAAATAATATGAAAGTGTATAATAAAGCCCATTAAACATCCAAAGCAGAATATATAATAGCATGGAACAATAAAAAATTATAGATACGTTGGAGACGTATCAAGCATCCCCAAGCTTAATTCCTCCTCGTCCTCGGGTAGGTAAATGATAAAAACAGAATTTTTGATGTGGAATGCTACTTAGCATATTTCTCAAGGTAATTTTCTTTATTGTGGCGTGAATGTTCAGATCCGAAAGATTCAAGATAAAAGTTTAATATTGACATAAAAATAATAATACTTCAAGCATGCTAACCAAGCAATTATGTCTTATCAAAATAACATAGCAAAGAACGCTTATCCCTACCAAAACGTATAGTTTGGCTATGCTTCATTTTCGTCACACAAAATGCTCTCATCATGCACAACCCCAATGACAAGCCAAGCAATTGTTTCATACTTAGCCTTTTCAAACTCTTTCAACTTTTACGCAATATATGAGTCCGAGCCATGGACATAGCACTATGGGTGGAATAGAATATAATGATTGAGGTTGTGTGAGAAGACAAAAAAGGGAAAAAGTCTCACATTGACGCGGCTAACCAACGGGCTATGGAGATGCCCATCAATTGATGTCAATGCAAGGAGTAGGGATTGCCATGCAACAGATGCACTAGAGCTATAAATGTATGAAAGCTCAACAAAATAAACTAAGTGGGTGTGCATCCAACTTGCTTGCTCACGAAGACCTAGGGCATTTGAGGAAGCCCACTGTTGGAATATACAAGCCAAGTTCTATAATGTAAAATTCCCACTAGTATATGAAAGTGACAAAATAGGAGACTCTCTATTATGAAGATCATGGTGCTATTTTGAAGCACAAGTGTGGTAAAAGAATAGTAACATTGTCCCTTCTCTCTTTTTCTCTCATTTTTTTATTTGGGCCTTCTTCTCTTTTTTTTCTTTTTTTGCCTCTTTTCTTTCTTTTTTTTGTCCGGAGTCTCATCCCGACTTGTGGGGGAATCATAGTCTCCATCATCCTTTCCTTACTTGGGACAATGCTCTAATAATGATGATCATCACACTTTTATTTACTTACAACTCAAAGATTACAACTCAATACTTAGAACAAAATATGACTCTATGTGAATGCCTCCGGCGGCGTGATACGTCTCCAACGTATCTATAATTTATGAAGTATTCATGCTATTATATTATCCATCTTAGATGTTTTATATGCGTTTATATGCTATTTTATATGATTTTTGGGACTAACCTATTAACCTAGAGCCCAGTGCCAGTTTCTGTTTTTTCCTTGTTTTTGAGTTTTACAGAAAAGGAGTACCAAACGGAGCCCAATTGACGTGCCAAACTTTGACGATTTTTTATGGACCAAAAGAAGCGCCCGGAGTAAAAGAGTTGGGCCAGAAGAGTCCCAGGCTGTCCACGAGGGTGGGGAGCGCGCCCTACCCCCTGGGCATGGGCCCCTATCTCGTGGACGACTCGGAGACCCCCCTGACGTGAAACCAACACCAAAAATTCCTATAAATACAGAAACCCCCAGAAAATAACCTAGATCGGAAGTTCCGCCGCCGCAAGCCTCTGTAGCCACGAGAAATCAATCTAGGCCCTCTCTGGCACCCTGCCGGAGGGGGCCATCATCACCGGAGGCCATGGAGGAGGATCCCGGAGGGGCCATCATCGCCATGAAGGCCAAGGACCAGAGGGAGAACCTCTCCCCATCCAGGGGGGAGGCCATGTAGGAGGAAGCACAAGGGGGAGAACCTCTCCTCCTCTCTCTTGGTGACGCGAAGTGCCATCGGGAGGGGAATCATCGCCGCGGTGATCGTCTTCATCAACATCACCATCATCATCTATTTTACGCGGTCCACTCTCCCGCACCCCGCTGTAATCCCTACTTGAACATGGTGCTTTATGCCACATATTATGATCCAATGATGTGTTGCCATCTTATGATGTTTTGAGTAGATATCTTTTGTCCTTGGGTTGATTGATGATCTAGATTGGTACGAGTTGTATGTTTTATTTTCGTGCTGTCCTATGGTGCCCTTCGTGTCGCGCAAGCGTGAGGGATTCCCGCTGTAGGGTGTTGCAATACGTTCATGATTCGCTTATAGTGGGTTGGTGAGTGACTGAAACACAAACCCGAGTAAGGGGGTTGTTGCGTATGGGAATAAAGAGGACTTGATGCTTTAATGCTATGGTGGGGTTTTACCTTAATGATCTTTAGTAGTTGCGGATGCTTGCTAGAGTTCCAATCATAAGTTCATATGATCCAAGTAGAGAAAGTATGTTAGCTTATGCCTCTCCCTCATATGAAATTGCAATGACGAGTATTGGTCTTGTTAACAATTGCCTAGGACAATTCCGCACACCGATCCATCATTATTCCACACTCGCTATTTATAATATTTAGTAATATATTCTAACCTTATGATAACAGCACCTACTTTTATATTTTAGCTCTTCGATATCATGCAAAGTTATCTTCTTCATACCCACAACGTAGTTTTATTTCTCGTTTCTAGTTGGAAGCAAACGTTCGGTATACGTAGAGTCGTATCAGTGGCAGATAGGGCTTGAGAGAATATTGATATTACCTTTAGCTCCTTGTGGGTTCGACACTCCATACTTATCACTTCCACCATTGGGAATTGCTACGATGGTTCCCTGCACTTGGGGATTATAAAGCTCTTTTCTGGCGCCGTTGCCGGGGAGCAATAGCGTGGGGTTGACATTCTCGTGTGTGCTTGTTTGCTTTCTTCATTAATTAGATTTTGTTTTTCCTTTTTTTCTGTTTAGTTGTGGGTGAAACATAAAAAAAATTAAGAATGAAAATACAAAAAAAATTACTTGCCTCTCATGCCTAAAAAGTTTTTCAATAAGAGAAGTGATTGGAAGGTTATGCATTGGAGAAGTGAGGGTCGACGTTGAACACTTGTGTTCATGCTCATGGAAACAATGTAAAAAAATTCATGGAAGCTTCTCTGAAAATAATTATCCCCTTGTATATATCCATTGTATTATAAAAATAATGTGCCAAGCCGTGGTTTTAGGATGATTAGATTGCTTGTTTACTATGTGCAGTACAAAAACAGAAACTTTGGTTGTAGTGCGTGAATTTACATTTTTTACTGGAAAGTGAAATGGGCTGAAACTTTTTGCACATTGCTTCTTTACAAATTTTTTAAATTTTCATATATTTTTAGAATTGTTTGGAGTTACATAAGTTTACTGAACTTCCAGATTTCTACAGACTGTCCTGTTTTTGACAGATTCTGTTTTCTATGTGTTGATCGCTTATTTTGATGAATCTATGGGTAGTATCAGGGGGTATGAACCATGGTAAAGTTGTAATACAGTAGATAAAGTGCTAATATGAAATTGGAATGAGTTTGCAATAGTACCTAAAGGTAGTGATTTGCATTAGTATAATAACGGATCTCACAAAGTTTTTGTTAAGTTTTTGTGGATGAGGTGTTCGAAGAACGAGGAGTTACCGATGTGAGAAGAATAAAGAGAGGTAAGAGTTCAAGCTTGGGGATGCCCATGGCACCCCAAGTAAATATTCCAAGGATACTCAAGCATCTAAGCTTGGGGATGCCCTAGTTGGCATCCTATCTTTCTTCTTCAACAATTATCGGTATACCTCGGTTTTTGTTTTGTTCACATGATTTGTGTGCTTTGTGTTTTTATTTTTCTTTAAGATCCATGCTAGTATGAGATGTCCCTTCATCAATTTATAGAATGATTCATGTGCTTCACTTATATCTTTTCAGTATGACCATATAGAATGCTCTTTGCGCTTCACTTAAATCTTTTGAGTATGGTTTTACAGAATGCTTCGTGTGCTTCACTTATATTTTTTGAGCTTGGATATTGGTTATAATATATTAATTGTACAATGATCCATGAACTTCACTTATATATTTTGGAGTATGAATAATACTATCATCTAAAGCGGGTTTGGAAGAGTGTCAACTTTAGGAATTAGTGACCCCACTATTCCGAATGAGAAGAATTTTGCTTATGTGGAGAGTAGAAAATTCTCTATGCTTGTAGATCATGAAAAGAATGCTTTATGTGATGGTTATATTGATGAATTCATTCATGATGCTACTGAAAAATATTATGAGGGAGGAATATATGCTTGTAGGAGTTGCAATAATATCAAGTTTCCTCTCTATGTGCTTAAAGTTTTGAAGTTATACTTGTTTTGCCTTCCTATACTAGTTGATTCTTGTTCCTATAAATTATGTGCTCACAAAATCCCTAGGCATAGGAAGTGGGTTAGATTTAAATGTGCTAGTCATATTCTTCATGATGCTCTCTTTATGTTTCAATTCTTTTCTTTTATGTGAGCATCATTGAAATCATCATGCCTAGCTAAAAGGCACTAAAGAAAAGCGCTTGTTGGGAGACAACCCAAGATTTAACCTTACTATTTTTGTGTGTTTACATGATTAAGATACTGTAGTAATCATCTTTTATAGATTTTGTTTCAATAAAGTGCCAAGTAAGACCTTTGGGAAGACTTGGGTGAAAGTTAATGTGATCTTGCTGTAAAAAATAGAAACTTTGCGCTCACGAGATTAGCTGCCATTTTTTTTACAGAAGAGTGATTTTGAGTTGATTATTTTTGCAGAAGATTAATAGACAAATTCCTCACGTCCACCAATTTATTTCATAATTTTTGGAGTAGCAGAAGTATGGTTTCTGTTTAGATCATTACAGACTGTTCTGTTTCTGACAGATTCTATTTTCATTGCATAGTTTGCTTGTTTTCTAGTTTCTATGGCTTATATTTCTCAATATAAATTGTACAAATGGTATGGTACAGTAGGCATTGTGTGAGAAAATTATGAACCTTGTCTTTGACAGTACCAAAGTGAATGGTTTACTCTTTGTCATACTAACCTATCTCACAAAGTTCCGTTAAGTTTTGTGTGATTGAAGTTTTCAAGCTTTGGGTGAGATATCGATATGAGGAGAATAAGGAGAGGAAAGACCCTAAGCTTGGGGATGACCAAGGCACCCCAAGGTAATATTCAAGGAAGACTCAAGCGCCTAAGCTTGGGGATGCCCCGGAAGGCATCCCCTCTTTCGTCTTCAAAAGTATCGGTATACCTTACTCGGAGCTATATTTTTATTCGTCACATGATACGTGTTTTGCTTGGAGCGTATTTTCAATTTTACTTGCTGTTTGAATAAAATTATTGGATCTGAAATCTTGAATAAAAAGAATCCTCCCATGGCTAGTTAATTATTTGACTACTCAGTGTTCTTCACTTATATCTTTTGGAGTAGTTTGTCATTTACTCACGTCCTTCACGTATATCATATGAGTAAATGGTTGAATGAATTGAATATCATAAATCTGAATTTATATATGTTTCATATGCTTATACCATGGGGAGTAATGACTTCACACACAATAAGTATAGGTAGTAAACTTATTGAAAGTTAGCAAACGCAGAATTGGTCACTTGAACAATTCATGAAAGAATATTGAAGGAAGAGAGATTTCACATATAAATATACTATCTTGGACATCTTTTGTAATTGTGAGCACTCATTAAAATATGACATGCTAAAAGGTTGATGTTGGACAAGCAGGACAACTTAATGGGTTATGTTTTCCTATATCCGAAATGTTATATTATCTTGGATCATCCAACATGTTGAGCTTGCCTTTCCCTCTCATGCTAGCCAAATTCTTTGAACCAAGTAGAAATACTACTTGTGCTTCCAAACATCCCTTAAACCAGTTTTGCCAAGAGAGTCCACCATGCCTAGCTATGGATTGAGTAAGATCCTTCAAGTAAGTTGTCATCGGTGCATGCAATAAAAATTGCTCTCTAAATATGTATGATCTATTAGTGCAAAGAAAATAAGCTTTATACAAACTTGTGATAGGGAAGAAATAAAAGCGACAGACTGCATAATAAAGGTCTTTATCACAAGAGGCAATATAAAGTGACGTTCTTTTGCATTAAGATTTTGTGCATCCAACCATAAAAGCGCATGTCACCTCTGCTTCCCTTTGCGAAGGGCCTATCTTTTACTTTTATCTCCTACCCTTATACAAGAGCCATGGTGATCATCACTTTTCCTTTTTACACTTTTTCCTTTGGCAAGCACTTTGTGTCATAATAAATGGAACGGTGGTAAGTTGCATGGCAATATATCTCAGAATGGCTATGGAAATGCCATAATAGGTAGGTATGGTGGCTGTTTTGAGGAAGATATAAGGAGGTTTATGTGTGATAGAGTGTATCATATCACGGGGTTTGGATGCACCGGCGAAGTTTGCACCAACTCTCAAGGTGAGAAAGGGCAATGCACGGTACCGAAGAGGCTAGCAATGATGGAAGGGTGAGAGTGCGTATAATCCATGGACTCAACATTAGTCATAAAGAACTGACATACTTATTGCAAAAATCTACAAGTCATCAAAACCAAGCACTACGCGCATGCTCCTAGGGGGATAGATTGGTAGGAAAAGACCATCGCTCGTCCCCGACCGCCACTCATAAGGAAAGCAATCAAAGAACACCTCATGGTTCAAATTTGTCACAGAACTTTTACCATACGTGCATGCTACGGGACTTGCAAACTTCAACACAAGTATTTCTCAATTTCACAATTGCTCAACTAGCACACCTCTAATATTACCACCTTTATATCTCAAAACAACTATCAAGTATCAAACTTCTCTTACTATTCAATGCACTTTGTAAACTACCATGCTGTTCTAAAAGGACTCTCAAAATAATATAAGTGAAGCATCAGAGATCAATAATTTCTATAAAATATAACCACCACTGTGCTCTAAAAGATATAAGTGAAGCACTAGAGCAAAAATTGTCTAACTCAAAAGATATAAGTGAAGCACATAGAGTATTCTAATAAATTCCGAATAATGTGTGTCTCTCTCAAAAGGTGTGTACAGAAAGGATGATTGTGGTGAACTAAAAAGCAAAGACTCAAATCATACAAGACGCTCCAAGCACACATATCATGTGGTGAATAAAAATATAGCTCCAAGTAAAGTTACCGATGGACGCAGACAAAAGAGGGGATGCCTTCAGGGGCATCCAAAAGCTTAGGCTTTTTGGTGTCCTTAGATTTTACCTTGGGGTGCCATGGGCATCCCCAAGCTTAGGATCTTGCCACTCCTTGTTCCATCATCCATCAAATCTTTACACAAAACTTGAAAACTTCACAACACAAAACTTAACAGAAAATATCGTGAGCTCCGTTAGCGAAAGGAAACAAAACACCACTTCAAGGTACTGTAATGAACTAATTATTTATTTATATTGGTGTCCAACCTACTGTATTCCAACTTTTCTATGGTTCATAAACTCCATTACTAGCCATAGATTCATCAAAATAAGCAAACAACACACGAAAAACAGAATCTGTCAAAAACAGAACAGTCTGTAGTAATCTGTAACTAACGCAAACTTCTGGAACTCCAAAAATTCTAAAATACATTTCTGGACATGAAGAATTTATCTATTAATCATCTGCAAAAATAATCAACTAAATAGCATTCTCCAGTAAAAAGTTGTAGCTAATCAAGACTTTCCCCAAGTCTTCCCAAAGGTTCTACTTGGCACAAACACTAATTAAAACACAAAACTGAAGGAAATATGCCCTAGAGGCAATAATAAAGTTATTATTTATTTCCTTATATCATGATAAATGTTTATTATTCATGCTAGAATTGTATTAACCGGAAACTTAGTACATGTGTGAATACATAGACAAACATAGTGTCACTAGTATGCCTCTACTTGACTAGCTCGTTAATCAAAGATGGTTGAGTTTCCTAGCCATGGACATGAGTTGTCATTTGATTAATGAAATCACATCATTAGGAGAACGATGTGATTGACTTGACCCATTCCGTTAGCTTAGCACTTGATCGTTTAGTATGTTGCTATTGCTTTCTTCATGACTTATACATGTTCCTATGACTATGAGATTATGCAACTCCCGTTTACCGGAGGAACACTTTGTGTGCTACCAAACGTCACAATGTACCTGGTGATTATAAAGGTGCTCTACAGGTGTCCCCAACGGTACTTGTTGGGTTGGCGTATTTTGAGATTAGGATTTGTCACTCTGATTGTCGGAGAGGTAATCTCTGGGCCCACTCGGTAATGCACATCACTATAAGCCTTGCAAGCATTGTAACTAATGAGTTAGTTGCAGGATGATGTATTACGGAACAAGTAAAGAGACTTGCCAGTAACGAGATTGAACTAGGTATTAAGATACCGACGATCGAATCTCGGGCAACTAACATACCGATGACAAAGGGAACAATGTATGTTGTTATGCGGTTTGACCGATAAAGATCTTCGTAGAATATGTAGGAGCCAATATGAGCATCCGGGTTCCGCTGTTGCTTATTCACCCGAGACATGTCTCGGTCATGTCTACATAGTTCTCGAACCCGTAGGGTCCGCACGCTTAAAGTTTCGGTGACGATTGTTTTATGAGTTTTTGTGTTTTGATGTACCAAAGGTAGTTCGGAGTCCCGGATGAGATCGGGGACATGACGAGGAGTCTCTAAATGGTCGAGACGTAAAGATTGATATATTGGACGACTATATTCGGACATCGGAAAGGTTCCGAGTGATTCGGGTATTTTCGGAGTACCGGGGAGTTACGGGAATTCACTGGGAGAAGTATTGGGCCTTATTGGGCCATACGGGAATAGAGGAGAGAGGCCAAAAGGAAGGAGGCGCGCCCCCCCCTCTGGTCCGAATTGGACAAGGGGTGCAGCCCCCTTTTCCTTCTCCCTCTCCCCCTCTTTCCTTCTCTCCTACTCCGGGAAGGAAAGGGGAATCCTACTAGGACTTGGGAGTCCTAGTAGGACTCCCCACACTTGGCGCGCCCCCTCTAGGGCCGGCCTCTCCCTCCCTCCTTTATATACGGGGGCAGGGGGGCACCTCTAGACACAACAATTGATCTCTTGATCTCTTAGCCGTGTGCGGTGCCCCCTCCACCATAATCCACCTCGATCATATCGTTGCAGTGCTTAGGCGAAGCCCTGCGTCGGTAGCATCATCATCACCGTCATCACGCCGTCGTGCTGACGGAACTCTCCCTCGAAGCTCTGCTGGATCGGAGTTCGTGGGACGTCATCGAGCTGAACGTGTGCTGAACTCGGAGGTGCCGTGCGTTCGGTACATGGATCGGTCGGATCGTCAAGACGTACGACTACATCAACCGCGTTGTGCTAACGCTTCCGCTTTCGGTCTACGAGGGTATGTGGACACACTCTCCCCTCTCGTTGCTATGCATCACCATGATCTTGCGTGTGCGTAGGAAATTTTTGAAATTACTACGTTCCCCAACATTGGCATCCGAGCCAGGTTTTATGCGTAGATGTTATATTTTTGAATACTGCTTACCAGCATGTCACACTTTGGTTCGGCGGTATTGTTGGATGAAGCGGCCCGGACCGACATTACGCGTACGCTTACGCGAGACTGGTTTTACCGCCTTGCTTTGCACACAGGTGACTAGCAGGTGTCAGTTTCTCCAACTTTAGTTGAACCGAGTGTGGCTACGCCTGGTCCTTGAGAAGGTTAAAACAACACTAACTTGACAAACTATCGTTGTGGTTTTGATGCGTAGGTAAGACCGGTTCTTGCTCAGCCCGTAGCAGCCACGTAAAACTTGCAACAACAAAGTAGAGGACGTCTAACTTGTTTTTGCAGGGCATGTTGTGATGTGATATGGTCAAGGCATGATGCTATATTTTATTGTATGAGATGATCATGTTTTGTAACCGAGTTATCGGCAACTGGCAGGAGCCATATGGTCGTCGCTTTATTGTATGCAATGCAATCGACCTATAATGGCTTTACTTTATCACTAAGTGGTAGCGATAGTCGTAGAAGAAATAGTTGGTGAGACGACAACGATGCTACGATGGAGATCAAGGTGTCGCGCCGGTGACGATGGTGATCGTGACGGTGCTTCGGAGATGGAGATCACAAGCACAAGATGATGATGGCCATATCATATCACTTATATTGATTGCATGTGATGTTTATCTTTTATGCATCTTATTTTGCTTAGATCGACGGTAGCATTATAAGATGGTCTCTCACTAAATTTCAAGGTATAAGTGTTCTCCCTGAGTATGCACCATTGCGAAAGTTCTTTGTGCTGAGACACCACGTGATGATCGGGTGTGATAAGCTCTACGTTCAAATACAACGGGTGCAAAACAGTTGCACATGCGGAATACTCAGGTTAAACTTGACGAGCCTAGCATATGCAGATATGGCCTCGGAACACAAAGACCGAAAGGTCGAGCGTGAATCATATAGTAGATATGATCAACATAGTGATGTTCACCATTGAAACTACTCCATCTCACGTGATGATCGGACATGGTTTAGTTGATATGGATCACGTGATCACTTAGATGATTAGAGGGATGTCTATCTAAGTGGGAGTTCTTTAAGTAATATGATTAATTAAACTTTAATTTATCATGAACTTAGTCCTGGTAGTATTAGCATATCTATGTTGTAGATCAATAGCTCGTGTTTAGCTCCCCTGTTTTATTTTTGATATGTTCCTAGAGAAAACTAAGTTGAATGATGTTAGTAGCAATGATGAGGATTGGATCTGTGATCTATCCTCATTGCTGCACAGAAGAATTATGTCCTTGATGCACCGCTAGGTGACAGACCTATTGCAGGAGCAGATGCAGACGTTATGAGCGTTTGACAAAGCTCGGTATGATAACTACTTGATAGTTTAGTGCACCATGCTTTACGGCTTAGAACCGGGACTTCAAAAATGTTTTGAACGCCACAGAGCATATAAGATGTTCCAAGAGTTGAAATTGGTATTTCATACTCATGCCCGTGTCGAGAGGTATGAGACCTCTGACAGTACTTTTCCTACAAGATGGAGGAGAATTGCTCAGCTAGTGAGCATGTGCTCAGAATGTCTGAGTACTACAATCACTTGAATCAAGTGGGAGTTAATCTTCCAAATAAGATAGTGATTGACAGAGTTCTCTAGTCACTATCACCAAGTTACTAGAACTTCGTGATGAACTATAATATGCAAGGGATAAACGGAAACAATTCCCAAGCTCTTCGTGATGCTGAAATCGACGAAGGTAGAAATCAAGAAAAGCATCAAGTATTGATGGTTGAAAAGACCACTAGTTTCAAGAAAAGGGCAAAGGGAAGAAGGGGAACTTCAAGAAGAATGGCAAGCAAGTTGCTACTCAAGTGAAGAAGCCCAAGTCTGTACCTAAGACTGAGACTAAGTGCTTCTACTACAAAGGGACTGGTCACTGGAAGCGGAACTGCCCCAAGTATTTGGCGGATAAGAAGGATGGCAAAGTGAACAAAGGTATATTTGATATACAGATTATTGATGTGTATTTTACTAGTGTTCATAGCAACCCCTCGGTATTTGATACTGGTTCAGTTGCTAAGAGTAGTAACTCAAAACGGGAGTTGCAGAATGAACAGAGACTAGTTAAGGGTGAAGTGACGATGTGTGTTGGAAGTGGTTCCAAGATTGATATGATCATCATCGCACGCTCCCTACACTTTCGGGATTAGTGTTGAACCTAAATAAGTGTTATTTGGTGTTTGCGTTGAGCATGAATATGATTTGATCATGTTTATTGCAATACGGTTATTCATTTAAGTTAGAGAATAATTGTTGTTCTATTTACATGAATAAAACCTTCTATGTTCATACACCCAATGAAAATGGTTTGTTGGATCTTGATCGTAGTGATACACATATTCATAATATTGAAGCCAAAAGATGCAAAGTTAATAATGATAGTGCAACTCATTTGTGGCACTGCCGTTTAGGTCATATTGGTGTAAAGCGCATGAAGAAACTCCATGTTGATGGGATTTTGGAATCACCTGATTATGAATCACTTGATGCTTGCGAACCATGCCTTATGGGCAAGATGACTAAAGACTCCGTTCTCCAGAACAATGGAGTGAGCAACTGACTTATTGGAAACAATACATACTGATGTATGCGATCTGATGATTGTTGAGGCTCGCGGCGGGTATCGTTATTTTCTGACCTTCACAGATGATTTGAGCAGATATGGGTATATCTACTTGATGAAACATCAGTCTGAAACATTTGAAAAGTTCATATAATTTCAGAGTGAAGTTGAAAATCATAGTAACAAGAAAATAAAGTTTCTACGATCTGATCGTGGAGGAGAATGTTTGAGTTACGAGTTTGGTCCTCATTTGAAACAATGCGGAATAGTTTCGCAACTCACGCCACCTCGAACACCACAGCGTAATGGTGTGTCCGAACATCGTAACCGTACTTTATTAGATATGGTGCAATCTATGATGTCTCTTACCGATTTGCCACTATCGTTTTGGGGTTATGCATTAGAGACAGCTGCATTCACGTTAAATAGGGCACCATCTAAATCCGTTGAGACGACACATTATGAACTTTGGTTTGGCAAGAAACCAAAAGTTGTCGTTTCTTAAAATTTGGGGTTGTGATGCTTATGTGAAAAAGTTTCATCCTGATAAGCTCAAACCCAAATCGGAGAAATGTGTCTTCATAGGATACCCAAAGGAGACAGTTGGGTACACCTTCTATCACAGATCCAAAGGCAAGATATTTGTTGCTTATAATGGATCCTTTCTAGAGAAGGAGTTTCTCGCGAAAGAAGTGAGTGGGAGGAAAGTAGAACTTGATGAGGTAACATTACCTGCTCCCTTATTGGAAAGTAGTTCATCACAGAAATTTGTTCCTGTGACTCCTACACCAATTAGTGAGGAAGCTAATGATGATGATCATGTAACTTCAGATCAAGTTACTACCGAACCTCGTAGGTCAACCAGAGTGAGATCCGCACCAGAGTGGTACGGTAATCCTGTTCTGGAGGTCATGTTACTTGACCATGACAAACCTATGAACTATGAGGAAGCGATGATGAGCCCAGATTCCACGAAATGGCTTGAGGCCATGAAATCTGAGATGGGATCCATGTATGAGAACAAAGTGTGGACTTTGGTTGACTTTCCCGATGATCGGCAAGCCATAGAAAATAAATGGATCTTCAAGAGGAAGACGGACGCTGATAGTAGTGTTACTATCTACAAAGCTAGAACTGTCGCAAAAGGTTTTCGACAAGTTCAAGGTGTTGACTACGATCAGAGTTTCTCACTCATATCTATGCTTAAGTCTGTCCGAATCATGTTAGCAATTGCCGCATTTTATGAAATCTGGCAAATGGATAAACAAAACTGCATTCCTTAATGGATTTATTAAAGAAGAGTTGTATATGATGCAACCAGGAGGTTTTGTCAATCCTAAAGGTGCTAACAAAATATGCAAGCTCCAGGGATCCATCTATGGACTGGTGCAAGCATCTCGGAGTTGGAATATACGCTTTGATAAGTTGATCAAAGCATATAGTTTTATACAGACTTGCGGTGAAGCATGAATTTACAAGAAAGTGAGTGGGAGCACTACAACATTTCTAATAAGTATATGTGAATGACATATTGTTGACTGGAAATAATGTAGAATTATTCTACAAAGCATAAAGGAGTGTTTGAAAGGAGTTTTTCAAAGAAAGACCTTGGTAAAGCTGCTTACATATTGAGCATCAAGATCTATAGAGATAGATCAAGACGCTTGATAAGTTTTTTCAATGAGTACATACATTAACAAGATTTTGAAGTAGTTCAAAATGGAACAGTCAAAGAAAGAGTTCTTGCCTGTGTTACAAGGTGTGAAATTGAGTGAGACTCAAAACCCGACCACGGCAGAAGCTAGAAAGAGAATGAAAGTCATTCCCTATGCCTCAGCCATAGGTTCTATAAAGTATGCCATGCTGTGTACCAGATCTATTGTATACCCTACACTGATTTTGGCAAGGGAGTACAATAGTGATCTAGGAGTAGATCACTTGACAGCGGTCAAAATTATCCTTAGTGGAATAAGGATATGTTTCTCGATTATGGAGGTGACAAAAAGGTTCGTCGTAAAGGGTTATGTCGATGCAAGTTTTGACACTGATCCAGATGACTCTAAGTCTCAATCTGGATACATATTGAAAGTGGGAGCAATTAGCTAGAGTAGCTCCGTGCAGAGCATTGTTAACATAGAAATTTGCAAAATACATACGGATCTGAATGTGGCAGACCCGTTGACTAAACTTCTCTCACAAGCAAAACATGATCACACCTTAGTACTCTTTGGGTGTTAATCACATAGCGATGTGAACTAGATTATTGACTCTAGTAAAACCCTTTGGGTGTTGGTCACATGACGATGTGAACTATGGGTGTTAATCACATGGTGATGTGAACTATTGGTGTTAAATCACATGGTGATGTGAACTAGATTATTGAGTCTAGTGCAAGTGGGAGACTGAAGGAAATATGCCCTAGAGGCAATAATAAAGTTATTATTTATTTCCTTATATCATGATAAATGTTTATTATTCATGCTAGAATTGTATTAACCGGAAACTTAGTACATGTGTGAATACATAGACAAACATAGTGCCACTAGTATGCCTCTACTTGACTAGCTCGTTAATCAAAGATGGTTGAGTTTCCTAGCCATGGACATGAGTTGTCATTTGATTAACGAGATCACATCATTAGGAGAAGGGAAGGGGGACACCCCCAAAGAAAGCGATGGCAACAAGGCAACAGAGGATAATCCCCTCAAGAAGCAATCTAAGCACCGGCGTCATCGGTGCCGCTCTAAGCCCCGCCATAGCAAAAGCAACGATACCGGCACAAGAGACAATAACACTACGGATAGTGTCGAAGACGAAGACAATCCCCTCCAGCCAGGCTTCGAGCGGGAGGATGGGCAAGCTAGCCCTAAGGAACATGCGACAGACGGAGAATCAGAGGATGACAATTACATGCCCCTCCCCGAAGACGAGGTGAGCCTCGGTGACGAAGAATTCATCATGCCTGAGGATCCCGTCGAGCAGGAGCGCTTCAAGCGCCGGCTTATAGCCACAGCAAAAAGCCTGAAGAAAAAGCAGCAACAGCTTCAAGCTGATCAAGATCTGCTAGCGGACAGATGGACCGAGGTCCTGCCAGCCGAGGAATACGAACTCGAGCGCCCAACCAAAAGTTACCCAAAGCGCAGGTTGCTACCACAACTCGAGGAGGAAGCTTTAAAGCCTACACTACCAGCGTATGATGCGGCTGAACGGCCACCTCGTGGCCAAGACAAAGCGGCGTATCAGCCCAAAGACTAGCCCGCACCCCGTCGCTAGTCAAACAAAAACACCAAGGCCCGGGGCTACACGCAGGACCTGCGAGACGTATGGGAAAACAAAGCAGGACAGTCAACACCGATCTACGGATCACAGGGGCGCGCCCCAACACATGACGATGACCGTCACGCCGCATATACTAAAAACAAATCTGGCCGGGCCGAATACAACAGACCAAACTTATTTGAACTACGTCGTGATGTAGCCCGGCATAGAGGCGCCGCACACCCCCTATGCTGCACTGATGAAGTAATGGATCATGAATTCCCAGAAGGGTTTAAACCCGTGAACATTGAATCATATGATGGTACTACAGACCCCGCAGTATGGATAGAGGATTTCTTCCTCCACATTCACATGGCCCGCGGGGATGATCTACACGCCATCAAGTATCTCCCACTAAAACTCAAAGGGTCGGCTCGGCATTGGCTGAATAGCTTGCCGGCAAACTCCATCGGAAGTTGGGAGAACCTGGCAGACGCATTCCTGGACAACTTCCAGGGCACTTATGTGCGACCACCGGATGCTGATGATTTAAGTCACATAACCCAACAGCCCGGAGAGTCAGCCAGGAAATTCTGGACTCGGTTCCTAACTAAAAAGAACCAAATTGTCGACTGTCCGGATGCCGAAGCCCTAGCGGCCTTTAAACATAACATCCGTGACGAGTGGCTTGCCCGACATCTCGGCAAAGAGAAGCCAAAATCCATGGCAGCCCTCACGACACTCATGACCCGCTTTTGCGCGGGCGAGGATAGCTGGTTGGCCGGTAGCAACAACACAGCAAGCAATCATGGCACATCAGAGGCCAGAGATAGCACGGCAAACCCCGACGCAACAAACACAAGCGTCACAAAAATGGTGGTAACGCCGAAGACACGACAGTCAATGTCAGATTCAGTGGCTCTAAGTCCGGTCAGCGGAAAAAGCCATTCAAAAATGACAATTCTTCGGGCCCATCCAGTCTGGACCGCATACTCGACCATCCATGCCAAATTCATGGCACCCGAGGAACACCAGCCAATCATACCAACAGAGAATGCTGGGTCTTCAAACAAGCCGGCAGGTCAGGTGCCGAAAACAAGGAGAAGGGGTCTAAAAGCGATGATGGCGACGAGGAGCCGAGATCACCGAATAGAGGAGGGCAAAAGAAATTTCCCCCGCAAATCCAAATGGTGAACATGGTAAACGCCACCCACACTCCCAACCCAGAACGGATGCGCACCCTCAGGGATGTCGACTTAAAGGAACCAGTCGCCCCACAATATAAACTAGGGCCGATCACCTTCAACCGCACGGATCGTCCGGTTAATACCAATCAGGGCAATTCAGCCGCACTAGTCCTCGACCCAATAATTGACGGTTTCCACCTCACATGAGTCCTTATGGACAGAGGCAGCATTCTAAACCTGCTTTACCAGGACACAGTGCGCAAGATGGGTATCCATCATTCGATGATCAAGCCCACTAAAGCCACCTTTAAAGGTATTATACCAGGTGTGGAGGCCAGTTCTACAGGCTCCATCGCCCTTGAGGTAGTCTTCGGATCACGGGACAATTACCGTGCCGAAGAGTTAATCTTTGACATCGTCCCCTTTCGCTGTGATTATCAGGCACTGCTCGGACGAACCGCGTTCGCTCGATTCAACGCGGTGCCACATTATGCCTACCGTAAGCTCAAGATGCCCGGTCCACGAGGCGTCATCACGGTTAATGGCAAGGCCGAACTCCCCCTCGGTACCAAAGAGTATACCGCTGCTTTAACAGCAGAAGCAACGAGTGGCACCTTTCAATCGAACCTCGAGTCGACGGCCAAGCTCCCGGACACCGCCAAAGGAGTCTGAACTACTTCGCGGCAGGATAGCCCGGCTCGTCCAGAGCTCAGTTAAACACTCCGGCAAAAGCCAGGACAGGCCACATACTGCGGCTCAACCGCTCTGTGGCACACAAACATTTCTTGCATTTTCTTTATAGGTTCATTTTTGCCCAGGCCAGGACCGGCGATAGGGAAACAGTTCGAACGTGCAAGGGAACCCTTAGATATTCCCCTCGATGACCATCCGACTGCACTCCGGATCCGCACACAGCTTCTTCCCGCCTGGTCTCAGTATGTTCCGCAGTCATTTTCTCTTTTTATTACATTACATGTACTCATACGCATCGACGTATTTTTCAAATACAACATGTGGATTTATATGACGCTTATCTGCTGTTATCTCTTATTGAAACTCTTTTGTCAAATGGCATCCGTACACCGCGATATGCCTTAATATGCCAGGGGCTTCGTTTTACCCATAATACGACAATAAAGTCCAAACACCTTCATGGTAGTTCGGCACCCCGAACTTATAGCATTATATGCATCAGCTCCGAATCATGTCTTGGGTCAAATGTTGGGTTCGCCCGGCTCCCATGTTTTGCTGCCTTACGTTCCGCTATATCGGCTAAGGCGGCACAGGGAGAACTACTATGATTGTGTCCCGGTTCTTCCGGACGAGCACCTCAGTAGAGAAAGCCGAAAACTGACTATCATGATACGGCGAGAGCTGGTCAGCTGTTCAAGAGGTTGTAAAATCTTTAAGGATTCCTCCCACATAATGCCATAACCAATGCAGCGTGCGATGGATCGGCTTTTCTTCCGATCAGGTGCTTATAGAGCCCCTCGTGCGGTCTTCCGAACACCAGGGGCTGCGCCTACCTTCCTTTTCTAAAGCTCCTATGGCTAAGTGAGAGTGATAAAGCCCTATAGTCCCATTGCCTGGTTCGTTGTGCTGAACACCTCCTTCGAAGGACCCAAAATGGGATAAAGAGTGATCAGGTTTATCCTGAACACCCCCGTACTTCCTACGTAGGGGCAGAAGCCGACGTCTGGCGAACTCTCAGGATTAATATATAAAACGGCCGTGCAGGAGGATAAACTTTCATATAACAGGCAATAAATAATAGAAACGACCTTGTTCAACATTACAAAGGACAACATGATTGTATTCATGGAAATATAATGTCCTTGGTGCATTGCTCCTCCTGAAGGCAGGATCCTTTCAGGACACTTTCATAATATAACTCAGGCTTGCGGTGCTCCTTTCCCTCCGGCGGTCCCTCGGTCACCAGCTTTTCAGCATCCATCTTCCCCCAGTGCACCTTTGCACGGGCGAAGGCCATTTGCGCACCCTCTATACAGACCGACCGCTTGACGACGTCCAGTCGAGGGAAGGCACTCGGAAGCCGCTTCACGAGCCTGAAGTAGCTGCTTGGAATCGGCTTGGCGGGCCATAGCCAGATAATCAAATCCTTCATGGAAAGCTTGGCCGCCTTATGTAGTTCGATCAGCTGCTTCAGTTGATCGGCAAAAGGCACCGGATAATTCGGTGCTAGATACTGCGACCAGAAGAGCTTATCCGTAGTGTTCCTTTCTTCGGCTCGGTAGAATTGTGCGGCATCAGATATGCTGCATGGCAGCTCCGCAAATACCCCTGGAGAAATCCGAACTCAAGATTAGAAACATGATTTTCTCCCCAAATACTTGCCTTACATGGAACAAGCCTTACCCGCCGCGATCTTCCTCGCCTCTTAGATCTTCTGCAGGGCACCTTGGGTTTCCCCCTGGGCATCGCATGCGGCTTGATGAGCCTTGGTAAGTTCGGATTCTTTCTCCGTTAGACTCTGCTCCAATGCCTCACATCTTTTCACGACCTCTTGAAGCTCTTGCTCAGCTTCAATAACCCTGGCCTCGTGATTCTCACGAAGAGCCCGCTCTGCGGCTGCCTTTCTCTCGGCCTCGACAACAGCCTTCTTAAGAGCCTCGACTTCGGTCATCGCCCCTGGCACAAATAATAAAACATATTTTAAATTCGTTCGCACTGAACGTGAGCAAGGTTTGTGCATACCTTGTTTATCCTCCAACTGCCTTTTCAACTGGCCCAATTCTTCTGTGGCCCGCTCCAGACTTTGATTTAGTCCGGAGACCTCCGCAGTATGAGAGGCGACACTCACTACAGACGCCTGTTTATAAAAGAAGAGAGGTAAATGTCATCAAGTGAGTCTCCTGCGAACATAGATTTGATCCTCTGTCCAGTTCTTTCTCTCACCGAACAGTGTATCAGGGGCTACTATCTATACTGTGACACTCTTCGAAACCTCATAAAACATACCTCAAAGCCTCTTATAAGGCTAATAAAAGCTTCATTCAGTCCACTCTCCGCAGACTGAATCTTCTCAATCACTACACCCATAAGGGCACGGTGTTTATCGACGATGGAGGTGCTTTTAGCGCCGCCAATAAAGTATCCAGCACCTCTGGTTGGGCAGAGGTTGCCGGTGGAACAGGTACACCCCCTCTAGCCGAGGGAGGCTGCCTGCCTGATTCTGGAACCATATTGGTCTCCGGAATTGCGTCCGGCTGGGGGCCGAATTCAAGATGGCTCCCGCCGACGACGCCCATGGGAGCCTTCTCTCCCATGTGTCCGGCCCCTGAAGTTTGACCTCCTGGCACCACCTTTGCAATCTTTTCCCCCCTCCTTGGCCTGGGTCCTCCTGGGACGAAGCCTCGGTGTCATTCACATGTTTGGGGGAAGGGGCCTTCGGGGGTGTCCCGCTCTCCATAGCATCCGAGCCTAGCAAATCCTCCGACGAGGATTGCTCGGTGCGGGACCTCACCGGACTGCAAAAAGTATGGCCCAGATTAAAATATTATGCCATGATGAGTCTGGACGCATAAACGTGTTCAGATTTTATATACTCACGAGTTCACCAGGGGCTGAGCCCTGGGTTCCCACTCCGGGCTGCTATCAGCGGCAGTGGACTCCTCTAGAAGAGGAGTTTTTCCCTTCTTAGGCGACTCGGCCTCCAAGGATGTGGAGGCTGTCCTTTTCTTTCTTCCCCCCGCTGGGGATTTGTCTTCCTCCTCCTCCTCATCCTCTTCGGAGGAAGAACGGCCATTGGAGTCTTCGGATATCGTGTCCGAGGCGCCACGATGACGGAGGCCGCCCCTGGTCTTCTTGGCCTCTTTCTCGGCCTTCTTCTTCGGCGCCTTGTAGGGCGCCGGGACCGGCATCTTCGTTAGAAGCGGGTCGGCCGGTTCTTCAGGTAGCGGGGCCGGACAGTAGATCCGCCCCGCCTTCTTCGTCCAGCCCTAGGAGAGTTGTGGAAAACACATTAAGCGTTTCCCTTGGGTTATGCAAATAAAACTTATAATGGCTTCCGAACTTGCGGGGCGGGACAGGTGGTACCCGCGGTCCTCGGCTGAGTCCGGCCATGATTTGCCGGACTTAAAAAGCACCTTCCAGATGTCTTTGTGTGAGGAGCCAAAGATCTCTCGCAGGGTCTGGTGCTTGGCCGGGTCGAATTCCCATAAATTGCAAGCCCGGTGTTGACAAGGAAGGATCCGGCGAACTAACATCACCTGGACTACATTGACAAGTTTGATATTCCTGTCTTCCATTTTCTTGACACGCGTCTGGAGCACCGACAGCTCGTCGGACGAAGACCAATCCAGGACCTTCTTGGGCCAGGACGTAAGCCGCATGGGGGCTCCGGATCGGAATTCAGGAGCAGCGGCCCATTTCGTGCCATGCGGCTCAGTGATGTAAAACCACTGCTGCTGCCACCCTTTGATGGAATCATTGAAAGTACCTGTTGGCCGTGTGACGTTGGGCATCTTGCTCACCATGGCGCCTCCGCACTCGTCGTGATCACCGCCCACTATCTTGGGCTTCACATTAAAGATCTTCAGCCATAAGCCGAAGTGTGGCGAGATGCGGAGAAAGGCCTCGCACACGACGATGAATGTCGAGATGTTGAGGAAGGAATTGGGGGATAGATCATGAAATTCGATCCCATAGTAATACATGATGCCGCGAACGAATGGGTGGAGGGGAAACCCCAGCCCGCGGACAAAATGAGGGAGGAAAACAACCCTCTCATGGGGTTCCGGAGTAGGGACGATCTGTCCTGCCGTCGGGAGACGGTGGCTGATTTTCTGGGCCAGGTGCCCGGCCTCCCGAAGCTTTTTGATATCCTTCTCCCGGATAGTAGAGGCCATCCACTTGCCTCCTGCTCCGGATCCAGACATTTTCGGAAGGCCTTTGTGGGTGGAGAGGACGAACGCTTGGGCGCTGGGGCTTGAGCGAAGGGGAATGGATAAGCAGAAGAAGAGGGCGTGGGTGAAAAGGGGGAGTCCTTATCTCCTTATAAAGGCGGCAGGGATCCAGCACATCCCCACTTGCCCGGTAAACTCGCTTATTCCCCAAGCGTCGTGCTGAAGACGCAGTTGGATTACCCATACCCGTATTGATGAGAATCCCGAGATAGGGGGGCACGATCTCTGCTTCGATAAGACATGCCCATAAAACCGCCTCGCGACATGCGCAGTAGCTGGTTAGGGAGAACGGTTCGAATAAAGACCGGGTCGTAGCGTGGTGTCACGTTGGGAAAAGTTGTCAGCGGATTAGATTTGTGGAATATTGTACTCACTACGGTAGTATGTGGAATTTGTTTTGCAGAGCCGGACACGATCCTTGTGTTCAAAATCTTCTATGGAGTATTCGGAGAAGGAACTCGCCTTGCAATGCTGAAGACAATCTGCGCGCCGGACTCATCGTCATTTAAGCCTGGTTCAGGGGCTATTGAGGGAGTCCTAGATTAGGGGGTCCTCGGACAGCCGGACTATATACTTTGGCCGGACTGTTGGACTATGAAGATACAAGATTGAAGGCTTCGTCCCGTGTCCGGGTGGGACTCTCCTTTGCGATTCAGATATGTAGATCTCCTTCTCTGTAACCGACTCTGTGTAACCCTAGCCCCTCCGGTGTCTATATAAACCAGAGGGTTTAGTCCGTAGGAAAACAACAATCATAATCATAGGCTAGCTTCTAGGGTTTAGCCTCTACGATCTCGTGGTAGATCAACTCTTCTAATACTCATATCATCAAGATCAATCAAGCAGGAAGTAGGGTATTACCTCCATCGAGAGGGCCCGAACCTGGGTAAACATTGTGTCCCCCACCTCCTGTTACCATCAGCCTTAGATGCACAGTTCGGGACCCCCTACCTGAGATCCGCCGGTTTTGACACCGACAATGGGTACTTGGTATGTCTTGACTTGTGCGTAGACTCCCCGGCAACGGCGCCAGAAATCCTTCTTGCTACCTCTTGAGCACTGCGTTGGTTTTCCCTTGAAGAGGAAAGGGTGATGCAGCAAAGTAGCGTAAGTATTTCCCTCAGTTTTTGAGAACCAAGGTATCAATCCAGTAGGAGGCCACACGCAAGTCCCTCGTACCTACACAAACAAATAAGAACCTTGCAACCAACGCGATAAAGGGGTTGTCAATCCCGTCACGGCCACTTGCAAAAGTGAGATCTGATAGAGATGATAAGATAATATTTTTGGTATTTTATGATAAAGACTAAAAGTAAACAAAGCAAAATAAACGGCGAAAGAAATATCTTGTTGACGGGAGATTAATATGATGGAGAATAGACCCGGGGGCCATAGGTTTCACTAGTGGCTTCTCTCAAGATAGCATAAGTATTACGGTGGGTGAACA
The DNA here is from genome assembly GCF_002575655.3 of Aegilops tauschii subsp. strangulata. Taxonomy (NCBI): domain Eukaryota; kingdom Viridiplantae; phylum Streptophyta; class Magnoliopsida; order Poales; family Poaceae; genus Aegilops; species Aegilops tauschii. The sequence goes on along the minus strand of NC_053038.3, from coordinate 123,686,690 downwards.
AATTATTGTCGAGCAATTGATAGAAAAGTGCATAATTATGAGAATATCTAGGCATGATCATGTATATAGGCATCACGTCTGTGACAAGTAGACCGACTCCTGCCTGCATCTACTACTATTACTCCACACATCGACCGCTATCCAGCATGCATCTAGAGTATTAAGTTCATAAGAACAGAGTAACGCATTAGGTAAGATGACATGATGTAGAGGGATAACTCATGCAATATGGTATAAACCCCATCTTTTTATCCTCAACGGCAACAATACAATACATGTCGTTTCCCCTACTGTCACTGGGATCGAGCACCACATGATTGAACCCAAAGCTAAGCACTTCTCCCATTGCAAGAAAGATCAATCTATTAGGCCAAACCAAACTGATAATTCGAAGAGACTTGCAAAGATAACCAATCATACATAAAAGAAATCAGAGAAGATTCAAATATTGTTCATAGATAATCTTGATCATAAACCCACAATTCATCGGATCTCGACAAACACACCACAAAAAGAGTTACATCGAATAGATCTCAAAGAAGATCGAGGAGAACTTTGTATTGAGATCCAAAGAGAGAGAAGAAGCCATCTAGCTAATAACTATGGACCCGAAGGTCTGTGGTAAACTACTCACACATCATCGGAGAGGCTATGGTGTTGATGTAGAAGCCCTCTGTGATCGATGCCCCCTCCGGCTGAGCACCGGAAAAGGCCCCAAGATGGGATCTCACGGGTACAGAAGGTTGCGGTGGTGGAATTAGGTTTTCGTGGTGCTCCTCGATGGTTTCGGGGTACGTAGGTATATATAGGAGGAAGAAGTAGGTCGGTAGAGCCACGAGGGGCCCACGAGGGTGGAGGGTGCGCCCAGGGGGGTAGGCGCGCCCCCTGCCTCGTGGCCTCCTCGTAAGTTTCTTGACGTCCACTCCAAGTCCTCTGGATCACGTTTGTTCCAAAAATCACGCTCCCGAAGGTTTCATTCCGTTTGGACTCCGCTTGATATTCTTTTTCTGTAAAACACTGAAATAGGAAAAAAAACAACAATTTGCACCGGGCCTTGGGTTAATAGGTTAGTCCCAAAAATAATATGAAAGTGTATAATAAAGCCCATTAAACATCCAAAACAGAATATATAATAGCATGGAACAATAAAAAATTATAGATACGTTGGAGACGTATCAGGGCCGCCCCCCTCCCCTAGTCCAATCCGGTTTGGGCAAGGGAGGGGGACGCCTCTCTCACGTGGCCTCTCTCCTCTCCTCCAATAAGGCCCAATAGGCCCAATACTTCTCCCGGGGGGTTCCGGTAACCTCCCAGTACTTCGGAAAAATGCCCGAATCACTCGAAACGATTCCGATGTCTGAATGCAACCTTCCAATATATGAATCTTTACCTCTCGACCATTTCGAGACTCCTCGTCGCGTCCGTGATCTCATCCGGGACTCCGAACAAACTTTGGTCATCAAATCACATAACTCATAATACAAATCGTCGTCGAACGTTAAGCGTGCGGACCCTACGGGTTCGAGAACTATGTAGACATGACCCGGACACATCTCCGGTCAATAACAAATAGCGGAACCTGGATGCTCATACTGGTTCCAACATATTCTATGAAGATCTTTATCGGTCAAACCATAATGACGACATACGTCATTCCCTTTGTCATCGGTATGTTACTTGCTAGAGATTCGACCGTCAGTATCCTCGTACCTAGTTCAATCTCGTTACTGGCAAGTCTCTTTACTCGTTCCGTAATGCATCATTCCATAACTAACTCATTAGTCACATTGCTTGCAAAGCTTATAGTGGTGTGCACTACCGAGAGGGCCCAGAGATACCTCTTCGATACACGGAGTGACAAATCCTAATCTTGATCTATGCCAACTCAACAAACACCTTCGGAGACACCTGTAGAGCATCTTTATAATCACCTAGTTACATTGTGACATTTGATAGCACACAAGGTGTTCCTCCGGTATTCAGGAGTTGCATAATGTCATAGTCAGAGGAATATGTATAAGTCATGAAGAAAGCAATAGCAATAAAACTAAACGATCATTATGCTAAGCTAAAGGATGGGTTTTGTCCATCACATCATTCTCTAATGATGTGATCCCGTTCATCAAATGACAACACATGTCTATGGTCAGGAAACTTAACCATCTTTGATTAACGAGCTAGTCAAGTAGAGGCATACTAAGGACACTATGTTTTGTGTATGTATTCACACATGTACTAAGTTTCCGGTTAATACAATTCTATCGTGAATAATAGATATTTATCATGATATAAGGAAATACAAATAACAACTTTATTATTGCCTCCAGGGCATATTTCCTTCAGTCTCCCACTTGCACTAGAGTCAATAATCTAGTTCACATTGTCATGTGATTTAACACCAATCGTACACATCATCATGTGACGAACACCCAAAGGGTTTACTAGAGTCAATAATCTAGTTCACATCGCTATGTGATTAACACCCAAAGAGTACTAAGGTGTGATCATATTTTTCTTGTGCGAGAAGTATAGTCAACGGTTCTATCATATTTAGAGTCGTATGTATTTTGCAAATATTCTATGTCTACAATGCTCTGCATGGAGCTACTCTAGCTAATTGCTCCCACTTTCAATATGTATCTAGATTGAGACTTAGAGTCATCCAGATCGGTGTAAAAGCTTGCATTGACGTAACTCTTTACGATGAACTCTTTATCACCTCCATAACAGAGAAATATTTCCTTAGTCCTCTTAGGTAACTAAGGATAAATTTGACCGTTGTCCAGTCATCTACTCCTGGATCACTATCGTACCCCCTTTCCAAACTCATGGCAAGGTACACAACACAGCATGGCATACTTTATAGAACCTATGGCTGAGGCATAGGGAATGACTTTTCATTCTCTTTCTATTTTCTGCCGTGGTCGGATTTTGAGTCTTTACTCAACTTCACACCTTGTAACACAGGCAAGTACTCCTTCTTTGACCGTTCCATTTTGAACTACATCAAAAACTTGTCAGGGTATGTGTTGTAGGGTGGAACCCTAAGTGAAGCTCTTTCACGAATTGGAGGGGGAATCCCCAACAACAAGAAGAACACAAGAGAGAAAACAAGAGGAACACTCAAGAACAAGTCCAATCACACATCCACTAGACCAACAAACACACAAGATCCACAAGGTACATGAACAATCAAAGGGAAACAAGATACTTGGTAGAGTTCATCCCAAATCCTATGAAGGAGATGAGGGCTTGATGATCTAGGTAGATCCTTCCCTCAAGGGGGGCTTGAATCCCAAGGGATCTTCTCCAATGGAGGTCCTGTACTCCAAAGGAGTGGTCTCTCTCTCTCACAAGAGGAGATACAAGGAGCAAAGCTCACTAAATCATGTCATCTCCTTTGTTATCCTCTAAATGAGCTAGGTGGGGGGTATATATAGTCTAGGGACCCAATAAGAGGAGGAGGGGGGATACATGGGTAAAAACCCAAAGAGGCACGCAGGCCCACGGAGTGGTACGGGCATCCGGGCGTGTGAGGCCCGGGCACCCGGGGTGGTCAGGGGCATGCCGGGTTGCGGCTGTAGGTGGGCCGGGCACCCGGGGTTGGTGGCCCGGGCACCCGGGCGGGGCTGGGCTGCTCCAGCAGCAGGGCCGGGCACCCGGGGTGTGGCGGACCGGGCACCCGGAGGGGCATCTCCAGTGCCAGGTGGGGAGGCCGGGCACCCGAGGGTAGTGGCCCGAGCACCCGGTGGGGCAGTGCAGCTCCCAGGTCAGGAGGCCGGGCACCCGGGGCGCTAGGGCCGGGCACCTGGGGAGCCACCCAGGCCGCGTCTGGGAATTTGGCCGGGCACCCGGTGCTTGGCGGCCGGGCACCCGGGGCCGACTGGGGTTGCGGCCAAGAGGTGGTCGGGCACCCGGGGTCGAGGTGGCCGGGCACCCAGGTGGTCCAGGGGCTTGGCCCATTCCTCATCTTCGCTCTTCTTGTCCTCGTCCGTAGGTGCTCGGGTCTTCATGCTAGCCTCTCCATGATCAACACCTTGATACTTAATCATGCGTAACATCTCCGCTTGAGGTAGGACCCGATTCATAGGTGATTCCGAATGAAACACAAAGAGGAAAGAATTGACCTCATTGTCGATGTTGCGTGCACATGGTCTTGTCACCGGTCCTCTCGGTGCTTGCGATGGTGATGGCGTGTCCATGTGGATGGACGAGGGATGCTCCGCATCATCTCCCCCCCTTGGGAGAGATCCGTCCACGGATCGTGATCGTCATCACCATGAGAAGGAGAGTGCATCACCAAGGACTCATCATCTCCAAGCTCGAAATGGGCACTCTCCAATGTCGCACCGTCTTGTGGTTCCTTCAAAAGGAGCAAGGACAACAAACACTTGGAAAAACAACTGTGGTTAGCGGTAGTGCAAAACCAAGCATTCAAGAGGTGTTCACCAAACAAGTGTCGTCATCAAGCATAGGATATGGTGTGACAAGGGAGTGTGACATGGCATGTAAGAACATAAATTGAGCACAAGCAAAGACATCATGGAAACAAGCATGGAAATTTGAGGTAGCGATGCAAATATGTTTGACACGATAGCAAGCATCGACCTCAAGATCATAGGAAACATGCATAAAGCGCTCGACAAATGGTCTATGGTAGGCATAAGAATCATTCACAACACCAAGAGAAATGAAATGCCTAAACACATGAGGCAAGTGCAAGACAATCCAAGCATAATGTGCATATGGTGTGGTGAAGAAAGTGAGGCACTCAACACCAATGATATAGCAATTTTGGAACATGTGCGAGGCAATCAAGTCATGAGGGCAAATAGTAGGCATAGGCATATGTGAAGTAATGACATTGTTGCAACCAAACATGTGATAGTAGCAAGTAATCCAAGAATTGGATGCAACATGAGAAAGCATACCAATCAAGTCATGCAAACTAGTGGAGCGAAGATGCAACACACTAGAGGAAATCATGGCAATCATGTCATGTGAGAAAATAATAGTAATAAACAATGCACATGACATATCGCAAGTACGAACACAAACCAAGATCATTGTATCATCATAGGCATGGGGCACATAGCAAACATGGCAATAACAAGCAATATCTCCACCAAGCTTGCAAATACACATACAAGTAGTAAAATCAATCATCATGTGTAATGCAAAGCATGGGTCACAAATGCATGGCAAAGGCATAGGAATGAGCATATCATGCAAAGTGAACATGGCAAGATGGGCATATAATATGTAATGGATGATAACCCATAACCATGTGAGAGCCATGTAGAAGAAATGCACGAAGTCTTTGTGCGAAGAGAGCGGTGGGAAATTCAATCCATGGGATCCCAAGTCATCATTGCTCTCTAGAGCTCATTTCGTCAACTCATGGGATTGCGAGGTTGACGAGGTAGAATGCATACCTACACAAAAGGGACACAAACCAAAGAAAGTGTGTGCGTGGTAAATGTACACATCATCCATCATGATGTGTATGTGCATGTGTGAGTTAGCACAAGATAAGCATCGCTCAAAGAAATTTGATGCATGGTATAGAAACATGCCATCCATCATGAAAGAATAGTTGTTATGTATGACACGATGGGGACACAAATTGAGAATGCAAGTATATGGCACATCACTAGCATGTTTATTCATGGGAAGCATATGGTGCACACAAGTATTGGGATCATGCAATGGATAGGCTGAATCAAAATCTCCTAACATGTATGAGGAAACTATGGGGGTCTCCTCATCAGCAATAGTGGAAACATCATATGGAGAATATTGACAACATCCAAAACAATGCATATTTGGAACAATGTGATCATGGCATGGCATAGTAGATGAATTGCGCAAATCATGTAAGGGAAGCATGGCAATATCATCGCAAGAAAAACAAATGCCAATAACCATGGGCTTGTCATCTATGCCATAAGTGCAAATGGGGTTTATTTTAATGGGGCATGTATAGTCACTACGATGAGATTGCAAATATGACATATTGTTGATCTCATGCATAGCATATGACAAGTCAAGCGGAGTGTCAAACATGATGTGACCAAGAGAATTATCACAAGAAATACTATGTAACATGGCATCACAACTAATAGACTCCTCATAGCAATCATCAAACTCATCATAAATGGGTAAATCATCGCTTGGGGAAGTCGAACTAGCATGAAGCATGGCAATAGGTGGATCAACATCATGCAAGCAATCAATGTTAAGAGTGTCCACTAGTGGGACTAGAGCATCACGTTCACCTATGTTACCTTGTTCATTCCACTCAAGTGGTGTAGGTGAGGTGGCCAAGACCAAATGGTGGTCATCATCATCAACTTGATGGAACCATGTGGGGGTGCATCATATTCCACCATGGCCATCGTCTTGTCCAAAGGGAGGACGAAGTCGTCGAAGATCGGCGTATCATCATATATGGGACCTAGCACCAAATGAGAAGACACGATAGAGGGAGAGGTCAAGTTGTTAGAAATGCAAATGGCCTCACGTGCCCTATCAACTTCCTCACTCTCTCTATGTGGTGGTGGCTCACTCACTCCCTCAAGGTAGGTGCACTCAATGTCACATATGGTGGAGTCACTCATCTCACTCAAGTGGCGGGGGTTGTGGCTCTCCTCACATGGGAATTGTGGCAACTCATCATATATGGGGCTAGTGGTGAAGTCACTCTCACTCTCCATATGGTGGCACAAGTCACTCAAGTCATCATACATCGCCGTGGTCGAAGGGAAAATCCCATGCTCAACCATCTCGTCATCGTCGCCGTGGATGAAGGCCGAAGATGGCACATCATCGCTCTCATCGTGGATGAAGGCCGAAGATGGCACATCATCGCTCTCGTCGTGGATGAAGGCCGAAGATGGCACATCATCACTCTCCTCCATGACCGAAGGGAAAATCCCATGCTCGATCATCTCGTCACCATTGTCGTGGATGAAGGCCGATGTAGGCGTACTCGTCGGAGGTAGGCGAAGATGCCGTACGTCCAAAGGCAAAGATGCCTTGATAACACTTGGCGAAGATTCCGAAGTGGTGGTAGTAGTCGTAGCTCCGTCTTGTTGGTGCTTGTCTCACGGTCTTCCCTTGTGCTCATGAAGTTTGGCCGTAGCTTGATGTAGAGCTTTTCGGGACTTGTAGGTGTACGCATCGCGAGCATCTTCATCTTGATGGGGTTGTAGTGCTTGAGCTCGATGACGTTCCGAAGATTGGCCACTTGAGCGTCGCCGCCTTGAAGATGACGAAGGGGAAGAAGACTTGTAGTTGGCCACCATGTCTCGTACTTGATCCCTTTGTTCGGCCAGCTTGGTGTCGAGGTAGTCCCTTATCCTTGCTTTGTTTTGGCGAATGTCGATGGCGAGTTGTTCAATGCCTCGCGTTGCCCGTTGTAGTCCGAAGATGGACGATTTGGTGATGTAGTTTTTCGTGTTATCGTTGTCGTGGAAGGCCGGAGATGAAATGCCTAGCCTATCCATCACAAGACTCGAGTAGAGGTGAGTAGGAAATGAGATAAACAATACCAAGTTACCTTTTCCCAAAGTTGAGGATGTATCCTGTTTCACTCAATGTGAGATGAAAGAATAGTGGAATTGGTACCGGACTTGTTCACTCACACCTATCAAGTAAAGCTTATGGAGTAGCTTGGTGAGGATAGTGGCACAAAAATTTAATGCAAAATGTTAGCAAGAGTCAATAATGTTGGAAAAGATTCACAAATTCGCAAGTGAAACAAGTAGACCAATAGCAATATGTGGCACACGGAAACACACACACGGATAGATAAATGGGGTCGTGCAACCAAGGAATGAGCACAAAATGTGGAATCCATGGAAAACTCTCGTGTTGCACAACTCAAGAGAGACGCTAGCACGATTGCTCGATAGGCGGATATGACACTTATGCACAACCTAGAAGATGCAAAATGTAACAACTTTCTATCCCAAGTATGCTATGTGTATGATGTTCCCGGTGTTTCGCACATGATGATCCAAGATGATCAATATGGTAGTATGATATGCAATGTGGCGATGCTATGGCTCTTGCTTACAAGCTCTTTGCTCACTTTTCCTTTTTGCTTAAAAGCTTATTCTCTCTCTTTATCTTTTTTTTTATATGGCCACTATGCGAAATGCACAAACCAAGATAGCAATTGTGTATATGCGGGAACAAACTTGTGACACAAGGGGAGATATGATGATACCAAGATGATACCAATATGATATGGTATGTATGCAATGGAAGGTACGGATCACTAATGTGCACAAGTAACGTTGCCGGCAATACTCAAAGGCTAGTCTCGATAGGCAAGTGACGCAAAATGGGCTAAGGGGTTAACAATGTAAAGGCAAGAATGTACAATGATGGGATACCACAATACCAAGATGATATAGAGGTTACCATTCTTGCTTACGGTTAGGTTGTCAAGATGGTGAAGGGGTCGATGTCGAAGATGACCTCGTGGCGATGATGAGTGGTGGTGTTCTTGATGTAGATACCAAGATGATGTAGACCCGTCCCTAAGTAGCCGAAACACCTTAGGAAATGGTAAAAACCGCAAACTCAAAATCTCCAAAGGCAAATGTCAAATGGTGGTAGAGGAATGCGTAGGTGGTTCCGGAGTTAGCAATGCGGAAGTGGTGGTGGTGGTTGATGATGAAGCGACCATCCCTAAGTAGCCGAAACACCTTAGGAGACTCAAGTCACCCCTCAAGCAACCACAAATGCTATATGGATCGAAAATGGGTTAGGTTGCGGAAAGCTATGGTGGTTTTGCGAGTGATGCGGTGGATGGCACTATGCAAAGATGCCAAAATGCCAAAAACATTATGGAGTCAAATGGTGTTGGAACCTATCTAGATGGATGGGGAATGTCAATAGCTACTCAACAAGCTAAAGAACGCGAAAATCGGACTCCGGGAGTGAAAGTTATGGCTGAAACTGTAAAGTGCACGCGGTTGATTCTGGGGGGTGCGGGTGCCCGGGGGTGGAAGGTGCGGGCACCCGGGGTGGTCCGAGGCAAACAGCCCATGGGGTCTTCTCTTGTGCTCATGAAGTTTGGTTGTAGCTTGATGTAGAGCTTTTTGGGACTTGTAGGTGTACGCGTCGCGAGCATCTTCATCTTGATGGTGTTGTAGTGCTTGAGCTCGATGATGTTCCGAAGATTGGCCACTTGAGCGTCGCCGCCTTGAAGATGATGAAGGGGAAGAAGACTTGTAGTTGGCCACCATGTCTCGTACTTGATCCATTTGTTCGGCCAGCTTAGTGTCGAGGTAGTCCCTTATCCTTGCTTTGTTTTGGCCAATGTCGATGGCGAGTTGTTCAATGCCTCACGTTGCTCGTTGTAGTCCGAAGATGGACGATTTGGTGATGTAGTTGTTCCTGTTATCGTTGTCGTGGAAGGCCGGAGATGAAATGCCTAGCCTATCCATCACAAGACTCGAGTAGAGGTGAGTAGGAAATGAGATAAACAATATCAAGTTACCTTTTCCCAAAGTTGAGGATGTATCCTGTTTCACTCAATGTGAGATGAAAGAATAGTGGAATTGGTACCGGACTTGTTCACTCACACCTATCAAGTAAAGCTTATGGAGTAGCTTGGTGAGGATAGTGGCACAAAAATTTAATGCAAAATGTTAGCAAGAGTCAATAATGTTGGAAAAGATTCACAAATTCGCAAGTGAAACAAGTAGACCAATAGCAATATGTGGCACACGGATAGATAAATGGGGTCGTGCAACCAAGGAATGAGCACAAAATGTGGAATCCTCGGAAAACTCTCGTGTTGCACAACTCAAGAGAGACGCTAGCACGATTGCTCGATAGGCGGATATGACACTTGTGCACAACCTAGAAGATGCAAAATGGATCAACTTTCTATCCCAAGTATGCTATGTGTATGATGTTCCCTGTGTTTCGCACACGATGATCCAAGATGATCAATATGGTAGTATGATATTCAATGTGGCGATGCTATGGCTCTTGCTTACAAGCTCTTTGCTCACTTTTCCTTTTTGCTTAAAAGCTTATTCTCTCTCTTCCTCTTTTTTTGATATGGCCACTATGCGAAATGCAAAAACCAAGACAGCAATTGTGTATATGCGGGAACAAACTTGTGACACAAGGGATGATATGATGATACCAAGATGATACCAATATGATATGGTATGTATGCAATGGAAGGTACGGATCACTAATGTGCACAAGTAACGTTGCCGGCAATACTCAAAGGCTAGTCTCGATAGGCAAGTGACGCAAAATGGGCTAAGGGGTTAACAATGTAAAGGCAAGAATGTACAATGATGGGATACCACAATACCAAGATGATATAGAGGTTACTATTCTTGCTTACGGTTAGGTTGTCAAGATGGTGAAGGGGTCGATGTCGAAGACGACCTCGTGGTGATGATGAGTGGCGGTGTTCTTGATGTAGATACCAAGATGATGTAGACCCGTTCCTAAGTAGCCGAAACACCTTAGGAAATGGTAAAAACCGCAAACTCAAAATCTCCAAAGGCAAATGGCAAATGGTGGTAGCGGAATGCGTAGGTGGTTCCGGAGTTAGCAATGCGGAAGTGGTGGTGGTGGTTGATGATGAAGGCGGCCATCCCTAAGTAGCGGAAACACCTTAGGAGACTCAAGTCACCCCTCAAGCAACCACAAATGCTATATGGATCAAAAATGGGTTAGGTTGCGGAAAGCTATGGTGGTTTTGCGGGTGAAGCAGTGGATGGCACTATGCAAAGATGCCAAAATGCCAAAAACATTATGGAGTCAAATGGTGTTGGAACCTATCTAGATGGATGGGGAATGTCAATAGCTACTCAACGAGCTAAAGAACGCGAAAATCGGACTCCGGGAGTGAAAGTTATGGCCGAAACTGTAAAGTGCACGCGGCTGATTCTGGGGGGGGGGGGGTGCGGGTGCCCGGGGGTGGAAGGTGCGGGCACCCGGGGTGGTCCGAGGCAAACAGCCCGGGGGGGCGGGTGCCCGGGGTTTGGGGTGCAGGCACCCGGGGCGGTCAGCGGGGCCGGGCGGGGGGGTCCGGGTGCCCGGGATTTGAGGTCCGGGTGCCCGGGGGTGTCGGGTTTGGGCGGAAATTCGTGGGAAAAAGGAAGAAATTGGTGGATTTTGTGGAGGGAAAGGTGGAGATGGATGGGGGAATGCTAGATCCACTCGAAACCAAGCAAATCGATGGATCAAATCCAACAAAACCTCATCAAACCAACAAATCACAAAAAAATTGGGACTATTTTTGGTGGGGAAATTTTCAAAATTAGGATGAAATCACACAAAACAAGGCTAGAAAACGGTGGGGGGACTCCAAATTCGTGATAAACGTGGCTCATAATACCAAGATGTTGTAGGGTGAAACCCTAAGTGAAGATCTTTCACGAATTGGAGGGGGAATCCCCAAGAACAACAAGAACACAAGAGAGAAAACAAGAGGAACACTCAAGAACAAGTCCAATCACACATCCACTAGACCAACAAACACACAAGATCCACAAGGTACATGAACAATCAAAGGGAAACAAGATACATGGTAGAGTTCATACCAAATCCTATAAAGGAGATGAGGGCTTGATGATCTAGGTAGATCCTTCCCTCAAGGGGGACTTGAATCCCAAGGGATCTTCTCCAATGGAGGTCTTGTACTCCAAAGGAGTGGTCTCTCTCTCACAAGAGGAGATACAAGGAGCAAAGCTCACTAAATCATGTCATCTCCTTTGTTATCCTCTAAATGAGCTAGGTGGGGGTATATATAGTCTAGGGACCCAATAAGAGGAGGAGGGGGATACATGGGTAAAAACCCAAAGACGCACGCAGGCCCACAGAGTGGTCCAGGCACCCGGGGGTGTGAGGCCCGGGCACCTGGGGTGGTCAGGGGCACGCCGGGCTGCGGCTGTAGGTGGGCCGGGCACCCGGGGGTGGTGGCCCGGGCACCCGGGCGGGGCTGGGCTGCTCCAGTAGCAGGGCCGGGCAATCGGGGTGTGGCGGCCTGAGCACCCGGAGGGGCATCTCCAGCGCCAGGTGGGGAGGCCGGGCACCCGGGGGTAGTGGCCCGGGCACCCGGTGGGGCGGTGCAGCTCCCAGGTCAGGAGGCCGGGCAACCGGGGCGCTGGGGCCGGGCACCCAGGGAGCCACCCAGGCCGGGGCTGGGCATTTGGCCAGGCACCCGGTGCTTGGCGGCCGTGCACCCGGGGCCGGCTGGGGTTGTGGCCAAGAGGTGGCCGGGCACCCGGGGTCGAGGCGGCCGGGCACCCAGGTGGTCCAGGGGCTTGGCCCATTCCTCATCTTCGCTTGTCTTGTCCTCCTCTTCTAGTCCATAGGTGCTCGGGTCTTCGTGCTAGCCTCTCCATGATCAACACCTTGATACCTAATCATGCGTAACATCTCCGCTTGAGGTAGGACCCGATTCATAGGTGATTCCGAATGAAAAAAAAAGAGGAAAGAATTGACCTCGTTGTCGATGTTGCGTGCACGTGCTCTTGTCACCGGTCCTCTCGGTGCTTGCGATGGTGATGGTGTGTCCATGTGGATGGACGAGGGATGCCCTGCATCAGTATGTACTCATTGAAAAAACTTATCAAGCGTCTTGATCTATGTCTATAGATCTTGGTGCTCAGTATGTAAGCAGCTTGACAAAGGTCTTTCTTTGAAAAACTCCTTTCAAACACTCCTTTATGCTTTCCAGAAAATTCTACATCATTTCCGATCAACAATATGTCATTCACATATACTTATCAGAAAGGTTGTAGTGCTCCCACTCACTTTCTTGTAAATACAGGCTTCACCGCAAGTCTGTATAAAACTATATGCTTTGATCAACTCATCAAAGCGTATATTCCAACTCCGAGATGCTTGCACCAGTCCATAGATGGATCGCTGGAGCTTGCACACTTTGTTAGCACCTTTAGGATTGACAAAACCTTCTTGTTGTATCATATACAACTCTTCTTTAAGAAATCCATTAAGGAATGCTGTTTTGACATCCATTTTGCCAGATTTCATAAAATGTGGCAATTGCTAACATGATTCGGACAGACTTAAGCATCGTTATGAGTGAGAAAATCTCATTGTAGTGAACACCTTGAACTTGTCGAAAACTTTTTGAGATAATTTGAGCTTTGTAGATAGTAACACTGCTATCAGCGTCCGTCTTCCTCTTGAAGATCCATTTATTCTCAATGGCTTGCCGATCATCGGGCAAGTCAACCAAAGTCCACACTTTGTTCTTCATACATGGATCCCATCTCAGATTTCATGGCCTCAAGCCATTTTACGGAATCTGGGCTCATCATCGCTTCCTCATAGTTCGCAGGTTCGTCATGGTCTGGTAACATGACTTCCAGAATAGGATTACTGTACCACTCTGGTGCGGAATATACTCTGGTTGACCTACGAGGTTCGGTAGTAACTTGATCTGAAGTTTCATGATCATCATCATTAACTTCGTCACTAATTGGTGTAGGCATCACTGGAACTGATTTCTATGATGAACTACTCTCCAACTTGAGAGAAGGTACAACTACCTCAGCAAGTTCTACTTTCCTCCCACTCACTTCTTTCGAGAGAAACTCCTTCTCTAGAAAGGATCCACTCTTAGCAACAAATATCTTGCCTTCGGATCCGTGATAGAAGGTGTACCCAACAGTTTCTTTTTGGGTATCCTATGGAGACACACTTCTCCGATTTAGGTTCGAGCTTATCGGTTTGAAATTTTTTCACATAAGCATCACAACCCCAAACTTTTAAGAAACGACATCTTAGGTTTCTTGCCAAACCATAGTTCATACGGTGTCGTCTCAACGGATTTAGATGGTGCCCTATTTAACGTGAATGCAGCTGTCTCTAATGCATAAACCCAAAACGATAGTGGTAAATTGGTAAGAGACATCATAAATCGCACCATATCTAATAAAGTACGGTTACGATGTTCGGACACACCATTACGCTGTGGTGTTCCAGGTGGCGTGAGTTGTGAAACTATTCCACATTGTTTAAATGAAGGCCAAACTCGTAACTCAGATATTTGCCTCCGCGATCAGATCGTAGAAACTTTATTTTCTTGTTACGATGGTTCTCCACTTCACTCTAAAATTCTTTGAACTTTTCAACTATTTCAGACTTATGTTTCATTAAGTAGATATACCCATATCTGCTTAAATCATCTGTGAAGGTCAAAAAATAACGATACCCGCCGCGAGCCTCAACACTCATTGGACCGCATACATCAGTATGTATTATTTCCAATAAGTCAGTGGCTCGCTCCATTGTTCCGGAGAACGGAGTTTTAGTCATCTTGCCCATGAGGCATGGTTCGCAAGCATCAAGTGATTCATAATCAAGTGATTCCAAAAGCCCATCAGCATGGAGTTTCTTCATGCGCTTTACCCCAATATGACCTAAACGGCAGTGCCACAAATAAGTTGCACTATCATTATTAACTTTGCATCTTTTGGCATCAATATTATGTGTATCACTGTGATCGAGATTCAGTAAACCATTTACATTGGATGTAAGACCATAAAAGGTTTTATTCATGTAAATAGAACAACAATTATTCTCTGACTTAAATGAATAACTATATCGCAATAAACTTGATCCAATCATATTTATGCTCTGTGATAGATTGGATAACTAGATCTCAAATAAACACGAAATAAAAGATGCAAATAAAAAGTGCAGCAAAGTATTTTTTGGGTTTTTGGAATAATAGATCTGAAAATAAAAGCAAATAAAAATATATCTCAAAGGCAAATAACAGATCAGAAAGGAAATATGATAAAGAATAGATCCGGGGGCCGTAGATTTCACTAGTGGCTTATCTCAAGAAATACCACATGGTGGGTAAACAAATTACTACTGGGCAATTGATAGAAAATCGAATAGTTATGATGAAATCCAGGCAATGATCAATATATAGGCATCACGTCCAAGATTAGTAGACCGACTCCTGCCTGCATCTACTACTATTACTCCACACAACGACCGATATCTAGCATGCATCTAGTGTATTAAGTTCTTGGAGAAATGGGGTAATGCAATAAGAATGATGACATGATGTAGACGAGATCTATTCATGTAGGAATAGCCCCCATCTCACTACTGCAGGTTGCTGCTAACGCGACACTACAATCAGAGACCCTTTGACGAAACTCTGTGTGATGCATTAATCGCAAATGGTGATGTAAAAAAACCATCAAAAAAGATGCAAAACGTTTGCGATGAGTGATACATCAAACACGGTTCAGATTTTAGTTGCGTGTGCGATGAGGGGCATACGATTTGCGATGAGATAGAACAACAGAAACGGGTAGCCAGATAAAGGTGTGTGTGATATACGGCATACAGTTCACTCCGATGAACCGTTTGCGATGATTGAGGTGAACACAAATGATTCGGCGTAGCAAGATGTGTGTGATACCCGGCAAACAGGTCGGTAATCAGAATTGTGTGCGATCATTATAGACAGCCCATACGGTCTTTTTTTGGGAATTGTGTGCTCGTCAGGGCACACAGTTCAACAAACCAACCTGTGGGCGATAATGTAGAAGATCTCTGTCGAGTACATGTTACTAACCGTCTGCGATGAGATTGACAGGATAAACAGAGATATATACAGTCTACTTAATTTAGTTCTTGTTGTTGTTGTTGTTGTTGTTGTTGGATGGCCCCGCGACATCGTCTTGGCGAGGACGCTTCTTGCCGCTGACCGTTGGCTTTTCATCGCGGCCACCGTCGTCATCGTCGTTGCTGTCGTCGTCGTCATCCTCCTCGTTCGACCATTCCTCCTCATCATCATCGTCGTCCTCTTCTTCATCCTCCGACGGCTCCTCATCCGTCTGGTTGTCGTCTGATGACTCCGGAGGCGGCGTCCCTTCCATGAACCAGATATAATTGAGGTACGGGCTCGACGCCGGACTCATGGAAGACGAGCGGGATGATTCCGTTGTTGACCTATCATCGGGCGCCAGACTGTTGGCCGAACTGTCGTCCTCGCTGTCGCTCAACATGGCTGCAGAGTGTGTGCCAGTGTGTAGCGCGGCCTGCCGGGGATGATGAAGATGGTGGACACTTAAGCGGGGTATGCAGAGAAGAGGAACTGCCAATTGAAGCAGGGTTTTTTTGCGCGTGAGGGGGGGGGGAATTGAAGCGGGGGTTGACGTATTATCTAACCGCTGATATAATCAACCACAATTATTTGTACCCAGTCGCTCCAAATTCCCGGGGTTGCGCAGGACTCCTATTGGCTATTTGGTTTGTTTCCTTTTTCAGGACAAAAACAAGGAACAAGTTTTGGGATTATGCACCCGTACCGGTACGAACAGGGTAGGACAGTTGAAAAGCAATACATTGAGCTCTTCTTATTGATAAATCCAGTAATAATCAAACTAGAAAGGAAAAGACAAAGAAAAATATCTGCACGAATCTTCGCATAACATCAATGGCATAGGACCTAGATGTGCATTACTCAGAGCACATCTAGATGTGCTTTAGCAATACTGTCAAACAAAACCCCGAATCATCATTGCAAACAGCGCATAGAACATGGCTAATGCGACAACCACAACTACACATGCTAGTTCCTTCTTGTCTCTTGCCTTCATTTGTTGCCTGTGATTGATTCTTTCTTGCTTCATCGTACTGATTGTACATTCCAGATCAGCTAGTTTCTTCTTCAGCTTTACGTTATCTTCTGCGAGCTTGGTGATAACACTCTGAGCCCTGCCATGCCATTCTTCATCCAGCCAGTTAACAAAGGCACAAGGCTCATATCCCTGCCAATGTGAAATAGTATTCAGGATGAGCGGTGGCATTAACTGAAGTAAAATGATGAACTTAATTAGCACTAACCTCTAAGGGGCAACTGAGAAACCGCCTGCCAATGTCGAATCCCTCCGTGCATACACGTCGAGCGGGAGTGTGCCCGTGCACACAACTCAGCTTTTGGTACTTCTCGGTGGCGCAAAACTCGGAGTCAAACTCGTGTTGCGGGAGTCTGGAGTAATGCTCCGGATCCGGCGGCAGATCGCTTTCCTGGGGGGAGGGGGGTCATTCAGGACGGATTCAGCAAGGAGCTATACTTTGGACATGCTAAAAAAGATCGGGATAGATTGGAACCTGACAGGACGATTCGGATCTGTAGTACACATGCCTTCTGATGACCTTAGGCAAGTGCTCGGCGGCGACCGCCGTCGTGGCGGCGATGCGAGCAGGAGCAGCCGCACCGAAACCATCAGCACCACTTGTCCGCATTCCCCTAATGTCAGCGCCATGCAAGGGAATTTGGAGGCTATGTAGGGATTTGGGAAATGGGGAAACTCTGGAGATAAACTAACGGTCGGGAACTACTTATGGCACTATATGTTGTATACGGCACACTGTTTATACATGTCATTTGTGTTAGGTATTACAATGTCACACACTATTTCCGCACCAAACCGTGTGAGAAGACAACGTAGGTTAGACACGGTTGCCGTTACATAACCGTATGTGATGTACTACCCTGTCCATATAATTGAGTTACGGTGAGATACCGTGTAAACAGCCGCTCTGCGGATATCCGTAAAAAAAGCCGCTCTGCATATAGAGATGGCGGCGGCGGCCTAGGCAGCGGCTACTGGAGAAGAGGTCAATCCTCGGTCGGTGGGCGGCGGCGGCGTCATAGGAGGTCAATCCTCGGTCTGCGGCGGGAGATAGGAGGAGCTCAACCATCGAGGTCGGTGGCGGCGTGATTCGAGCACATCCATCGCGGTCGATGGTGGGATAGTGGAGGTCGAACTTCAGGCGGCAGCCGCACTAAGCTTTGCTCCTCGACCCTGCTGTCTCGGCGTGCCGCCGCATCGCGCTTGTCTGTCTGCTGGGTGGAGGTCGTCGCGCGCCAAATTAATTAAGGTATTCTTTTTGTGAGTGGCTTAATTAAGGTATTCAATTCCTAATTAAGGGTAGTGTTGTACTAGTACTCTACATGTAAATTGACTGGCCATTAATTTTTGTCATTGCACATCTGGATAACAACATGGAGCGCCCTCAGTAATTATGAACATAAAACCTTGTGATTTATGCACGCATCTTTGGGCAGCAGTTAATCTGTGTATTAATGTTGTTGTTTTGTTTTTAATTACCATCTGTGTGCTGCAGATGGAACGATCTCGATGGATGAAGAATCAGAAAACCGCAGATTTTATTAGTGGCGTGACAGAGTTCATGAATTTGGCTGAAAGTACAAAGAGGAGAATTGGTGATGCGGATTACATCCTGTGTCCATGTACTTATTGTGCCAATACAGAGTCACATGAAGTTGTAGATCTCCAGATGCACTTAGTCTCTAGGGGATTCATGGATGGATATACACGTTGGACCAGACACGGTGAAGAGGAGGTCATGGATGAAGATATCCAGGGCAGCAAGATGCCAAACCCCGATCAGTGTCACATGGATGTTTAATGTAACATCGGGGCAGAGGCGTCAAGCTACCAATGGAACACCGGAAAGCTGAAACGCACACTGGAAAATGAAGACGTCGACGCAGATGACGACGATCTTGATATGCTAGATTTTGCTGCTATGATTGCAGATTTCGAGGGCCCAAAAAAGGATATGATTGGGTACAAGGAT
This sequence comes from Aegilops tauschii subsp. strangulata, assembly GCF_002575655.3. Classification (NCBI taxonomy): domain Eukaryota; kingdom Viridiplantae; phylum Streptophyta; class Magnoliopsida; order Poales; family Poaceae; genus Aegilops; species Aegilops tauschii. Next base: position 123,668,036 of record NC_053038.3, on the reverse strand, counting down.
CTGCCAACCATTGATGCGGACTCCAAGAAAGAATTGTATCCAGGTTGCAAAAAGAAATATTCCAGGTTGAGTGCCACCCTGGCGCTTCTCAGATTTAAAGCAGCAAATGGTCTATCAAACAAGGGCTTCACAGAGATGTTAGGTATTTTCAAAGAAATTCTTCCGGAAGATAATGTGCTCCCCAGAAGCACGAATGAAGCAAAGAAAATTGTTTGCCCATTAGAACTTGAAGTACAGAAGATACACGCTTGTGTGAATGATTGTATATTGTACCGTGGTGAGTACAAAGATTTGCGTGCATGTCCCACATGCAAGCATGCACGATACAAGCGCAGGAGAGCACAGGACAAGTACAAATTGGACGACGAGATCAAGACAGGAATCCCGTTCAAGTTTGTTTGGTACTTGCCTTTAATTCCAAGGTTGAGGCGTTTGTTTGCAAACACTAGAGAGGCAAAGAGGTTGTGGTGCATGATGATGAGCGAATTGCGGATAGGTTTATCAGGCACCCGAAAGATGGGGCTCGGTGGGAATTAATCGACAACAAGTTTGAATTTTTTTTCCAAGGATCCTAGAAATATAAGGCTCGGGGAGTGTACTGACTGGATGAATCCTTTTAGCGATATGAGCACCAATCACAGCACATGGCCGGTGCTTCTGTGCATATATAACCTAGCTCCTTGGTTGTGTATGAAGAAAAAATACATTATGATGTCAATGATTATCCAAGGCCCGAAGCAACCTGGAAATGACATCGAGATTTACTTTCAGCTACTGGTAGAAGAACTGCTGACAGTGTGGATAGATGTGCTTGCTGTAAAATGTTATGATGCTTACAGAAAGGAGATTTTCGATCTACATGCGATGCTGGTGCACACCATTCAAGATATGCCGGCATTAGGCAACACATCGGGGCAGAAAACAAAGGGAGATGTAGGGTGTGTCACATGCATGGATAGGACAGCTAGCAGAAGACTTCCCAACTCGCACAAAACAGTGTATTTGCATCATTGTAGGTTCTTACGGATAACTCAGATGAAAGCGGAATTTGATGGTATGGCAGAGGCAGGTGCGGGCCCAAGACCCTTTGACGGGGAGGTGGTCCACAACATGGCTAAAAAATTAATGTTGTGCTTTGCAAGAACCACCCTTTGACAATGAAACAAACACCCAAGGGTCAAGTGTTTAAGAAGAAATTGGTGTTCCGGAAATTACCTTACTGGGAGATTCTACGTGTATGTCGGTGCATCGATGTCATGCACATAGAGAAGAACGTATGTGAAAGCATCCTTGGTACTCTGCTCAAGATTAAAGGTAAAAGAAAGGATGGTGACGGTTCACGGCTCGATATGCTTGCTGATCAATCAAAACGCAAGAGTGAAGCAGAAGATGATGACAAATTCATCAAAGCTCGCCAGAGTTACAATTTCAGTACAAAAGAAGCAACACAGTTCTTCACCTATTTGTTGTCAGTTAAGACACCCTCTTCCTACTGCGCAAACATCAGAAGTCTCGTGGATGTGAGCTCAGGTAAAATGAATTTGGGACAGATGAAATCACATGATTGCCATGTAATGTTGACACAAATCCTCCTGGTGGCCATCAGGAATCTGATGGACAAAGATATAAGAAACATACTCATTGACCTCTGTGATTTCTTCAACCAACTATGGCAGAAAGTTGTAAATCCTGAAGAGTTGGATCATATGCAAGATGATATTGCAAGAATATTGTCCAACCTAGAGATGTTTTTCCCACCATCATTCTTTGATGTCACGGTCCATCTCACTATGCACCTTGTCGACGAGATAAAGTATTGTGGTCCTGTGTTTCTTCGCAACATGTATCCTGATGACCCACAAGTATAGGGGACTATCATAGTCCTTTCGATAAGTAAGAGTGTCGAACCCAACGAGGAGCAGAAGGAAACGATAAGCGGTTTTCAGCAAGGTATTCTCTGCAAGCACTGAAATTATAGGTAACAGATAGTTTTGTGATAAGATAATTTGTAACGAGCAACAAGTAACAAAAGTAAATAAAGTGCAGCAAGGTGGCCCAATCCTTTTTGTAGCAAAGGACAAGCCTGGACAAACTCTTATATAGAGAAAAGCGCTCCCGAGGACACAAGGGAATTATCGTCAAGCTAGTTTTCATCACGTTCATATGATTCGCGTTCGGTACTTTGATAATTTGATATGTGGGTGGACCGGTGCTTGGGTGCTGTCCTTACTTGGACAAGCATCCCACTTATGATTAAATCCTATTGCAAGCATCCACAACTACAAAAGAAGTATTAAGGTAAACCTAACCATAGCATGAAACATATGGATCCAAATCAGCCCCTTACGAAGCAACGCATAAACAAGGGTTTAAGCTTCTGTCACTCTAGCAACACATCATCTACTTATTACTTCCCAATGCCTTCCTCTAGGCCCAAATAATGGTGAAGTGTCATGTAGTCGACGTTCACATAACACCACTAGAGGAGAGACAACATACATCTCATCAAAATATCGAACGAATACCAAATTCACATGACTACTAATAGGAAGACTTCTCCCATGTCCTCAGGAACAAACGTAACTACTCAGAAAGCATATTCATGTTCATGATTAGAGGGGTATTAATATGCATAATGGATCTGAACATATGATCTTCCACCAAATAAACCAACTAGCATCAACTACAAGGAGTAATCAACACTACTAGCAACCTACAGGTACCAATCCCAGACTTAGAGACAAGAATTGGATACAAGAGATGAACTAGGGTTTGAGAGGAGATGGTGCTGGTGAAGATGTTGATGGAGATTGGCCCTCTCCCGATGAGAGGAGTGTTGGTGATGACGATGGCGATGATTTCCCCCTCCCGGAGGGAAGTGTCCCCGGCAGAACAGCTCCGCCGGAGCCCTAGATCGGTTCCGCCAAGGTTCCGCCTCGTGGCGGCGGAGTCTCGTCCCGAAAGCTTGCTTATGATTTTTTCTCGGATGAAAGACTTCATATAGCAGAAGATGGGCACCGGAGGGCCAACAGGGGGCCCACGAGGCAGGGGGCGTGCCCAGCGGGGTAGGGCGCGCCCCCAGCCTCATGGCCAGGGTGTGGGCCCCCTCTAGTATTTCTTCCGCTTAGTATTTTTTATTATTTCCAAAAACAACTTTCGTGGAGTTTCAGGACTTTTGGAGTTGTGCAGAATACGTCTCTAATATTTGCTCCCTTTTCAGCCCAGAATTCCAGCTGTCGGCATTCTCCCTCCTTATGTAAACCTTGTAAAATAAGAGAGAATATGCATAAGTATTGTGACATAATGTGTGATAACAGCCCATAATGCAATAAATATCGATATAAAAGCATGATGCAAAATGGACGTATCAACTCCCCCAAGCTTAGACCTCACTTGTCCTCAAGCGGAAGCCGATAACGATAAATATGTCCACATGTTTAGAGGTAGAGGTGTCGATAAAATAAAATACGGACATGAGGGCATCATGATTATTCTCATAACAGAAATATACATGGATAATGTCATATGATTTCTTATGCTCAAGTAATAATCTATTCACAATGCAATGTATGAATCAGAAACTTCATTGAGAACTAGCAAACTATAATCTCAGTCATTGAGGCAATTGCAATTTATCATAACATCAGAAAGAGTCTATGTCAGAGCTTTTTAGCAAGTCCACATACTCAACTATCATTTAGTATTTCACAATTGCTAACACTCACGCAATACTTGTGGTTACGGAGTTTTAATCGGACACAGAGAAAGATAGGGGCTTATAGTTTTGCCTCCCAACCTTTTACCTCAAGGGTAATGTCAACAATAATAGTTCATGCTAACTTACATCCAATTAGATATATGTATCGGGATCTTTCCAACATACTGTGCTTGCCAAAGGATAAAATGTAAAAAGGAAAGGTGAAGATCACCATGACTCTTGGATAAGGTAGAAGATAGTAATAAAAGATAGGCCATTCGCAGAGGGAAGCAGAGGTTGCCATGCGCTTTCAGGGTTGGATGCACAAAATCTTAATGCGAAAGAACGTGACTTTATATTGCCACTTGTGATATAGACCTTTATTATGCAGTCCGTCGCTTTTATTTCTTCCACATCAAAAGATCATATAAAGCTTATTTTCTCCACACTAATCAATCATACATATTTAGAGAGTAATTTTTATTGCTTGCACCGATGACAACTTACTTGAAGGATCTTACTCAATCCATGGGTAGATATGTTGGACTCTCATGGCAAAACTGGGTTTATGGGTATTTGGAAGCACAAGTAGTATCTCTACTTGGTGCAAATAATTTGGCTAGAATGAGGGAGAAAGGAAAACTCAACATGTTGGATGATCCATGACAATATACTTTATCTTAGATATAAGAAAACATAACCCATTACGTTGTCTTCCTTTCCAACATCAACCCTTTAGCATGTCATATTTTAGTGAGTGCTCACAATCATAAAAGATGTCCAAGATAGTATATTTATATGTGAAACCTCCGTTTCTTTATTACTTCCTATTAATTGCAACGATGACCAAAACTATGTTTGTCAACTCTCAACAATTTTTAATCATCATACTCTTTCTATGTGAAGTCATCACTCTCCATAAGATCAATATGATCTCTTTTTATTTCTTTTTATTCTTTCTTTTTCTTTTATTCCCTCAAGATCATAGCGAGATAATCAAGCCCTTGACTCAACACTAATCTTTATTATATAACTCACGGGCTTGATTACATAGAGGGATCATAAAGCAAAACTCAAAACTGGATCATGCTAAAAACTTTGTTCTACTAGATCAAGATATTACTAAAAGGATCGAACTAAGAAAAACGGTACAGATAGGAGTGTGATGATGATACGATACCGGGGCACCTCCCCCAAGCTTGGCAGTTGCCAAGGGGAGTGCCCATACCCATGTGATTATATCTCGTTCCTCCGAGGTGATGGTGCTGGAGTTGTTGATGATGACAGTTGTGCCTTTACCTTCTTCATACTGTAATTGAGAAGGGCAATTTCCTCCTTTAAATCGTCGACCTCCGATTCCAACTTCAAAATCTTGTCACATAAATATCCTTTGCTTTTCTGCCAAAAACGAGAAGGAATAGATCGGCTATTAGATAGTTTAGCCCTCTTAGGGAGACTAGATTTCTTGAACTTCACGTGCATATCCCCAGGTTGAGGTAGAGGGACATCCTCCTCCTCCGAACTTGAATCATTGATCCTCATCAAATGAGCATCCTCCTCCTCATCCGTAGTTCGACCACAAGGGGATAGATCCCCATAGGTCTTTGGGTCAGCAATGAGGTGCGAGACATACCTCTCTCCGTCGGAATCCTGAGATGACATCTTGCTCCAAATCTGCTACAGAAACAGTTCGAAACGAAAACAGAAGATAATTGCGTGATACGGTGGTCAAAACCTTCGGGAGATTATATAATGGATTTTTACCGACTAAAATACGTACCGTGCAAGAAAACGGAGTCCGGAGAGCGCACGAGGTGCCCACGAGGCAGGGGCGCGCCCTCCACCCTCGTGGAGGCCTCGTGTCCTTCCCGACTACTTCTTATTTTTCTATTTTTCTAAATATTCCAAAACGGAGAAAAATTGCCATTAGAACTGTTTTGGAGTCGTTTTACTTACCGTACCACATACTATTCCTTTTCGGAGTCTGAAACGTTCCGAAAAGTGTCACTTATGTATTCCTCTGGGGTTATGGTTTCAATAACATTGGTTTCAACATTTATAGGATTACCTGAGATATAATGTTAGATTCTTTGACCGTTCACCACCTTCGGATTTGTGCCTTAGAAGTTGTTGTTTATGGCACCGAAATGATAGACCTCCTCGATAACGTAAGGACCTTCCCATTTAGAGAGAAGTTTTCCTGCAAAAAATCTTAAACGAGAGTTGTATAATAATACATAATCACCTACATTAAACTCACCCTTTTGTATTCTTTTGTCATGCCATCTTTTAACTTTTTCTTTAAACAACTTGGCATTCTCATATGCTTGGGTTCTCCATTCATCAAGTGAGCTAATGTCAAATAACCTCTTCTCACCGGCAAGTTTGAAATCATAATTGAGCTCTTTAATAGCCCAATAAGCCTTATGTTCTAGTTCGAGAGGTATGTGACATGCTTTTCCATAAACCATTTTATACGGAGACATACCCATAGGATTTTTATATGCAGTTCTATAGGCCCATAATGCATCATCAAGTTTCTTGGACCAATTCTTTCTAGATCTATTAACAGTCTTTTGCAAAATTAAATTTAGTTCTCTATTACTCAATTCTACTTGACCACTAGACTGTGGGTGATAAGGAGATGCAATTATATGATTAACATCATACTTAGCAAGCATTTTATGGAAAGCACCATGAATAAAATGTGAACCACCATCAGTCATTAAATATCTACGGACTCCAAACCTTGGAAAAATAACTTCTTTAAGCATTTTAATAGAAGTGTTATGATCAGCACTACTAGTTGGAATAGCTTCTACCCACTTAGTAACGTAATCAACAGCAACTAAAATATGTGTATATCCATTAGAGGCAGGGAACGGTCCCATATAATCAAAGCCCTAAACATCAAATGGTTCAATAACAAGTGAATAATTCATAGGCATTTCTTGACGTCTACTAATATTACCAATTTTTTGACATTCATCACAAGATAAGACAAACTTACGAGCATCCTTGAAGAGAGTAGGCCAATAAAAACCGGATTGCAATACCTTATGTGCAGTTCTATCTCCAGCGTGGTGTCCTCCATAAGCCTCGAAGAGACACTTGCGTAGGATATGTTCCTGTTCATGCTCAGGTACACAACGTCTAATAACACCATCTACTTCTTCTTTATAAAGATGTGGGTCATCCCAAAAGTAATGCCTCAAATCATAGAAAAAATTTTCTTTTGCTGGTATGTGAAACTAGGTGGTATAAATTTAGCAACAATGTAATTAGCATAATCCGCATACCATGGAGCAGTACGAGAAGCATTTATGACATTTAGTTGTTCATCAGGAAAGCTATCATCAATAGGTAGTGGGTCATCAAGAACGTTTTCTAACCTAGACAAGTTGTCTGCAACGGGGTTCTCAGCTCCCTTTCTATCAATAATATGCAAACCAAATTCTTGTAGCAAGAGAACCCATCTAATAAGTCTAGGTTTAGCATCTTTCTTTTCCATAAGATATTTAATAGTAGCATGATCAGTGTGAATAGTTACTTTAGAATCAACAATATAAGGTCTGAACTTATCACAAGCAAATACAACGGCTAAGAATTCTTTTTCAGTAGTAGCATAATTTCTCTGGGCATTGTCTAGAGTTTTACTAGCATATAGAATAACATTTAATTTCTTATCAACTCTTTGCCCTAGAACAGCACCTACAGCATAATCACCAGCATCACACATAATTTTGAAAGGTAAATTCCAATCAGGTGGCTGAACAATAGGTGCAAAAATTAATTCTTTCTTAAGTATTTCAAATGCTTCTACACAATCATCATCAAAGACAAATGGTATATCTTTTTGTAATAAATTAGTCAGAGGCCGAGAAATTTTTGAGAAGTCCTTAATGAACCTCCTATAAAATCCGGCATGACCAAGGAAACTTCTTATACCTTTGATGTCCTTGGGACATGGCATCTTTTCAATAGCATCAACTTTAGCTTTATCAACTTCAATACCTCTTTCAGAAATTTTATGCCCCAAGACAATACCTTCATTAACCATAAAGTGGCACTTTTCCCAATTCAAGACAAGATTAGTTTCTTCACATCTCCGCAAAACTCGATCAAGGTTGCTCAAGCAATCATCAAAAGAGGATCCATAAACGGAGAAATCGTCCATGAAAACCTCACAAATCTTTTCACAAAAGTCAGAGAATATAGCCATCATGCATCTTTGAAAGGTAGCAGGTGCATTACATAAACCAAAAGGCATACGTCTATAAGCAAAAGTGCCGAAAGGGCAAGTAAAAGTGGTCTTAGCTTGATCATCAGCTGACACGGGTATTTGAGAGAAACCAGAATAACCATCTAGAAAGCAAAAATGTGTATGTTTGGATAATCTTTCTAGCATTTGATCAATGAATGGCAAGGGGTAATGATCTTTTTAGTAGCTTTATTTAATTTGCAAAAATAAATTACCATCCTATAACCTGTAATAATTCTTTGCGGAATCAATTCATCTTTATCATTAGGAACGACAGTAATACCTCCCTTCTTAGGAACACAATGGACAGGACTTACCCACTGACTATCAGCAACGGGGTAGATTATACCTGCCTCAAGGAGCTTTAGTATTTCCTTTCTTACCACTTCTTTCATTTCAGGATTCAGCTGTCGTTGATGATCAATAACTGGTTTGGCATCTTTCTCCAAATTTATTTCGTGTTGACATAGAGTGGGACTAATGCCCTTAAGATCAACAAGAGTATATTCTATAGCAGCACAGTGCTTCTTCAGAGTTTTCAATAATTTTTCTTCCTCCTTCTCTAAAAGGTTAGCACTAATAATAACAGGATATATCTTCTTTTCATCAAGGTAAGCATATTTAAGAGTATCAGGCAATGGTTTAAGCTTAAACACGGGATCACCCTTGGGTGGAGGAGGATCCCCTAAGATTTCAACAGGCAAGTTGTGTTTCAGAATAGGACCCTGTTTAAACAACACTTCATCTATTTCCCTTCTTTCATTCGTAAACATATCATTTTCATGGTCTAGCAAATATTGTTCTAAAGGATCATTAGGAGGTACGGCAATAGAAGCAAGACCAATAATTTCATATTTACTAGGCAATTCCTCTTCACGGTGTTGTCTACGAAATTTAGAGAAATTAAACTCATGCGACATATCACCTAGACCAATAGTAACAACATCCTTTTCGCAGTCTATCTTAGCATTAACAGTGTTCAGGAAAGGTCTACCAAATATAATGGGACAAAAGCTATCTTGTGGGGAACCAAGGACAAGAAAATCAGCAGGATATTTAGTTTTCCCACACAAGACTTCAACATCTCTAACAATCCCAATTGGTGAAATAGTATCTCTATTGGCAAGTTTAATTGTGACATCAATATCTTCTAACTTAGCGGGTGCAATATCATGCATAGTTTCTTTGTATAAGTCAATAGGTATTGCACTAGCACTAGCACCCATATCACACAAGCCATGATAACAATGATCTCCTATTTTAACATAAATAACAGGCATGCCTACCACAGGTCTATGTTTATCTCTAGCACAAGGTTTAGCAATTCTAGCAGTTTCATCACAGAAATAAATAACATGCCCATCAATATTATCAGCCAAGAGATCTTTAACAATAGCAATATTAGGTTCAACTTTAACTTGCTCAGGAGGTGTATAAGTTCTAATATTGCTTTTACAAACCACAGATGAAGCTTTAGCATGATCCTTTATTCTAACAGGGAAGGGTGGTTTCTCAACATAAGCAGTAGGAACAATAGGATCATTATAAGTGATAGTCTTTTCTTCAACTTTAATAGGTGAAGCTACATTTACTTCTATGGGAGGATGATATTTAAACCACTTCTCCTTAGGGAGATCAACATGAGTAGCAAAAGATTCACAGAAAGAAGCTACTATCTCAGAGTCAAGTCCATATTTAGTGCTAAATTTACGGAAAACATCGGTATCCATAAAAGATTTAACACAATCAAACTTAGGTGTCATACTTGACAACTTACCTTCGTTGAGGTCCCAATCTTCAGTTGCGTTTAATTCTTTCCAATAAATCCCATTTGAATTCAATAGTCTTCATTAGAAAAGAGCCAGCACAAGAAGTATCGAGCATGGTGCGATTGTTATCAGAAAGTCGAGCATAAAAATTTTGAATAATCATTTCTCTTGAGAGCTCATGATTGGGGCATGAATATAACATTGACTTAAGCCTCCCCCAAGCTTGAGCGATGCTTTCTCCTTCTCGAGCCCAAAAATTATATATATAATTACGATCACGATGAACAAGATACATAGGATAAAACTTCTGATGAAATTCCAATTTCAATCGTTTGTAGTTCCATGATCCCATATCATCACATATCCTATACCATGTCAATGCATCTCCCTTCAAAGATAAAGGGAAGATCTTCTTCTTGATAACATCATCGGGCATACCTGCAAGCTTAAATAATCCACAAACTTCATCCACATATATTAGGTGCTCATCAGGATGTAACGTTCCATCTCCTACAAAAGGATTAGCCAGCAGTTTTTCTACCATACCCGAAGGACTTTCAAAGTAGACATTTTCATTTTCAGTAGGTTCAGTAGGTTGAGGAGCAACTCTTTGCTCTATTGGTCGGGGCGAAGATACCCCAAACAAGCCCCTCATAGGATTACTTTCCATAGTAACAAGTGACAGTAAATTTCAGCACACTATATAAATTTTTCCTTACCAAGTTCCACCTACCAAAGGCGCTTCACTCCCCGGAAACGGTGCCAGAAAAGAGCCTTGATGACCCACAAGTATAGGGGATCTATCGTAGTCCTTTCGATAAGTAAGAGTGTCGAACCCAACGAGGAGCTGAAGGAAATGATAAGCGGTTTTCAGCAAGGTATTCTGTGCAAGCACTGAAATTATAGGTAACAGATAGTTTTGTGTGTAACGCCCCGAGACCGACGCTTCAGAAGACTTCCATATTTTCGTGATCACCGCGTGTTTCTTTCGGTGCTTGCTCTTTTATTTTTGCATTGCATCATGTCATCATGCCATCATGTCATTAAATCTTTGCATAAAAACCCAACTAAATAAATTGCATGGATCTTCGATCCATTTAAATCGAGGGAACTCACATGGTGATTTCTCTTTATAACATATCCTCCTAATATTTATGGAGCTATTATAAATATTCCATTAGTTTGGAATTAACCGGAACACACTTGCAAACTAATTCCCATGCCTTTTTCCACTTCAAGTTTCACCTCCAAGCTTTGCCGACAATTCTTTTCCCTCTTATCGGGGCCCTTCCTAAATGTTCAACATTTTTGGTCACTTTGTAATCCTACTCCTTGTTCAAACCATTTGATTTTAAACCGTGCAATCTTACCCACTCCGTTTTTCTTGGAACAAGCATATTTTTGTGAGTCCGGGAAAATTGTCCGCATGCGCAAATTCTTTCTCTAACCCTCTCTTTCTTTTCCTTTTCTCTATTTCTTTTCTGCCAAAGAAATAAAGGAGAGACCCCCCCAGCCGGCCACTTGGGCTTCCTGTTAGCCGCAGCACGGCCTTCTCCAGCAGTCGGCCCAGGCCGGCCCATCCTTCTCCGCAGCCCAGCCAGCCTCCCAGGCCTAGGCCCAGTCGGCGCCCCACCTAACCCTAGCCCATCTCTTCCTCCTCTCGATCTCTCCCTCATCTCCCCTGCAGCGCCACCTTGGGGAAACTTGAGGTCTGGTTTTAGTTGTACGGACTGCTCATCCGGTGTGCCCTGAGAACGAGATATGTGCAGCTCCTATCAGGATTTGTCGGCACATTCGGGCGGCTTTGCTGGTCTTGTTTTACCATTATCGAAATGTCTTGTAAACCGGGATTCCGAGACTGATCGGTCTTCCCGGGAGAAGGTTTATCCTTCGTTGACCGTGAGAGCTTATGATGGGCTAATTTGGGACACCCCTGCAGGGTATAAACTTTCGAGAGCCGTGCCCGCGGTTATGTGGCAGATGGGAATTTGTTAATATCCGGTTGTAGTGAACTTGACACTTGACCTTAATTAAAACGCATCAACCGCGTGTGTAGCCGTGATGGTCTCTTCTCGGCGGAGTCCGGGAAGTGAACACGGTTTCTGGGTTATGTTTGACGTAAGTAGGAGTTCAGGATCACTTCTTGATCATTGCTAGTTCACGTCCGTTCCTTTGCTTCTCTTCTCGCTCTTGTTTGCGTAAGTTAGCCACCATACTTGCTTAGTCGCTGCTGCAACCTCACCACTTTACCCCATCCTTTCCTTTAAGCTTAAATAGTCTTGATCTCGCGGGTGTGAGATTGCTGAGTCCTCGTGACTCACAGATACTTCCAAAACAGTTGCAGGTGCCGATGAGACCAGTGCAGGTGACGCAACTGGGCTCAAGTGGGAGCTCGATGAAGATCTTGTTCGTTGTGTTGTTTCTTTTCATGTTGATCAGTAGTGGAGCCCGGTTGGGACGATCAGGGATCTAGCAGTTGGGTTGTCTTCTTTTATTTTGGTTCCGTAGTCAGAGCTATGTGTGTATCTTGAATGATGTATGATTATTTATGTATTGTGTGAAGTGGCGATTGTAAGCCAACTCTTTATCCCATTCTTGTTCATTACATGGGATTGTGTGAAGATGACCCTTCTTGCGACAAAACCACAATGCGGTTATGCCTCTAAGTCGTGCCTCGATTGCTGAGTCCCCGTGATTCACAGATTCTACCAAAACAGTTGCAGGTGCCGACGATGCCAGCGCAGATGATGGGGTCGATCTCAAGTGGGAGTTCGACGAGGAACGTGGTCGTTACTATGTGTCTTTTCCTGATGATCAGTAGTGGAGCCCAGTTGGGACGATCGGGGATCTAGCATTTGGGGTTATCTTATTTTTTATTTGGATCTTAACCGTAGTCGGTCTATGTGTGTATTTTGGATGATGTATGATATATAATATTCATGTATTGTGTGAAGTGGCGATTGTAAGCCAACTCTTTATCCCATTCTTGTTCATTACATGGGATTGTGTGAAGATGACCCTTCTTGCGACAAAACCACTATGCGGTTATGCCTCTAAGTCGTGCCTCGACACGTGGGAGATATAAGTTGGTATCAGAGCCATCCCCGACTTAGGAGCCCCCTGCTTGATCGAATCACTGGCGTTGTTGAGTCTAGAATAAAAAAAGTTTTGAGTCTTAGGATTATATATATCGGAGAGTAGGATTCTTTTTACTCCTCAGTCCCTTCGTCGCTCTGGTGAGGTCTCCTGACATAGAAGTTTTGACTATTCTCTCCTCAAATTTCACTAATTTTTTTTTGGATCACGCGGGTATCTCGGAATCGTTCCGATGGTTTTGTGACGAGAACATTGTTCTTGGTGCCTCCTGACATTTAGGGGTTGTGGCAGTGTCCCGGGGAGTTGAGCTCCGAGGTGTTGTCGTCACAATTTTATCGTTGCAGTTCTGGAATACCTGAGTTTCGCCGACATCGAAATCTCTTTTATGCAGTTGTTGGTGAGATCACCTCGACGCCACCCAGTACTGGGGCGGGAGTTCGGGAGTATTGCCATAACTTGTATAACGGATGTTTTTCGAAGGTTGAGGTAAACGATTTCCGAAGGTTTCTTGGTTATGTGTTGACGGATGGATACAGCTGGATCTAGGGATTGTTAGTTTGGGTGATATATTTTGTGTCCCCTGTATCCCCAACACCAGATTGCATAACCAGAAAGTTTCGGGAGTTTATAAGTGGGAATTCAAGTAGCCTTAGGATATCTTTCCGACAGACGCATGATATGAGATTGGGGTTCGACGTCTAGTGGTCCGCCTGTACACGGTTGGTTTTACAGTGGTCTCGTAGTGTCTTAAAGAGTCCATGGCTATGCCGACTCAGGGACGCTTCGTATGTCATGTGCACAGCCTTGTACATGATGGTGCTGTACGATTGAGCCCGTGTGGGCCCCACCACGAAAACTTCAGACGAAACCTCTATCATATGTTTGTTCCGGCTTATTTTGCAAGCCAATACTTTGTTTTGTTTTCGATTGTGGTATTCGAGTTGCTTCGAAGACATATGTTGATTCCATATCTTTTTCAAGTGGCTTCTCAACTTATGGAAGTGTGATGATTTACTACGGAATTCATTCGTTCATCTTCGTTCGAATGTTTATTGTGAAGACTATATGTTGCAATTTCTATCCGTTGATTCTACTTATCTATTTGTCTATCAAGATGCTAACGGATGTCACCCTCTTCAGGATGGCTCCGCCAACGCGTCAGAATCCGGATCGCAATGAAGGGAGTCAAGCGAACCCTCCGCCACCACCTCCGCCTCCGGAGGCATGGCAAGCTATCATGGCAGCCACCAACGCCAATGCTCAGATGATTCTGCAACTCTTGCAAGAACGTACTCAAGGGCAAGGCAATCAAGGCAATCAAGGTCAAGGCAACAATCAGTTTCACTTTGCCACTCTCAACCAGTTTCTCGCAAATCAGCCCAAGCCTTTCAGCTACTGTGCCGAGGCCACGGATGCCGATGATTGGCTCGTGGACATCAACAAGCATTTTGAATGTAGCAATGTCAGGCCTGAGGACTATGTCAAGTTCGCTTCTTTCCAGCTCAAGGACCAAGCTGCTGATTGGTTTCAGAAATACAAAGATTCCAGAGGAGGTCGTGTGATCACTTGGACTGACTTCTGTCGGGACTTCAAAGCGCACCACATTCCACAAAGTGTTGTTCAGAGCAAGCGTGAGGAATTCCGCAATCTCAAGCAAGGCAACATGTCTGTGTATCAATACAACATCCAGTTTCAGAAACTTGCTCGCCTCGCTAAACAAGACGTTCCTGATGAAAAGAGCATGATTTATCACTTCAGAGGTGGCCTTAAAGAGGATCTGCAGTTAGCTCTCGTTCTTGTTGAGCCTACTCAGTTTGATCAATTCTACAATATGGCATTGAAGCAAGAGGCTGCTCAGCTCAAGTGTGAGGCTTCTAAGAAAAGAGTCAGAGACGCAGTTCAGTCTTCTTCTTCCTCACTTGTGGCAGCTAAGCAACAGAAGTTCTGGTTGCCTCCTCCTCCTCCGTTTCGTCAGCCTTACCAGCAGAAGAACAAAGGCGGCCATGGTTCTTCCAACTCTTCCAACTCTGGCTATCAGAACAAGTCTCAGAATCAAGCTCCAAAGTCCAATGCTCCTTATCACCGTCCACTCTCAGAGGTGACTTGCAACAAATGTCAGCAGAAAGGTCACTATGCTAACAAATGCTTCAACCAAAGGCGCCTGCCTCCTCCTCCTCCTGTCAGATCTTCCAGCAATGCAGTGGTCAAGCATAATCCAAAGTCTGCAAAGGTGAACATGATGAATGCAGCTCAAGCGGAGGAATCTACTGATGTGATAATGGGTAATCTTCCTGTTAATGATATTCCTGCAAAAGTTCTTTTTGATACTGGTGCATCGCTTTGTTTCATGTCAAGACCGTTTTTTGCCCAGCATGATTTTTCCTGGTCTTATCTGGATAAACCATTGGGTGTTATTTCTCCGGGGAAGTCAATGAGAGCCAACTCGATGGTTTCGAATGTTTCCATCAAGATAGGCGACTATAAATTTCAGTCTTCTCCAGTTGTTCTTGGTGACTCGGATATTGATCTTATTCTCGGGATGGACTGGCTTTCTAAGCACAAGGCTCAACTTGATTGTGCTGCCAGGGAAATTCAATTGACACACTCGTCTGAGGATGTGATTGTTTATGCCGCTCGTGATGAAACCATTCGGTTTTTCTCTCTCAATGAGAAGGGCGAATTGAATGCCATCTCTCAAATTCCAGTCGTTTGTGAGTACTAAGATGTCTTTCCAGAAGAGCTTCCGGGTATGCCTCCGCACCGGCCAGTTGAGTTCGTTATCGAACTAGAGCCTGGTACTGAACCCGTTTGCAAGCGTCCATACAAGCTTGGACCCAACGAGCTGAAGGAATTGAAGAAACAGCTCGATGAACAAGAGCGTCTGGGTTTGATCAGACCGAGTTCTTCTCCATGGGGTTGTGGTGTTCTTTTTGTGAAGAAGAAGGATGGCACGGACCGACTTTGTGTCGACTACCGTCCATTGAACAAGAAGACAATCAAGAACAAGTACCCACTTCCCAACATCAATGAGCTATTTGAGCAACTCAAACGGGCTAAAGTATTCTCGAAGCTTGACCTTCGTATGGGTTATCATCAGATTCGCATTCGTGAAGAAGATATTCCCAAGACAGCATTCAGAACAAGCTTTGGTTCTTATGAATATACTGTCGTGTCTTTCGGCCTTGTCAATGCTCCTCCAGTGTTCTCTCGGATGATGAATTTCATCTTCAACCCCTATACCAATGAATTCATCCTGGTGTATCTCGACGATATCTTGGTCTTCTCCAAGAATAAGCAGGATCATGCCAAACATTTGCGATTGGTGCTCGACAAGCTCAGAGAGTATCAATTCTATGCGAAGTTCTCCAAATGTGAGTTTTGGCTCGATGAAGTTCTTTTCCTTGGTCACATCATCTCTGCCAAGGGCATCGCTGTTAACCCCGAGAAGGTGTCCGCAATTGTGAATTGGGAACCTCCTCAGAATGTCAAGCAGCTCCGCAGTTTTCTTGGTCTTGCAAGCTATTGCCGAAGATTCGTTGAGAATTTCAACAAAATTGCAAATCCTCTTTCCAACCTCCTTCAGAAGCATGTGAAGTATGTCTGGTCTCCTGAGTGTGACGTTGCTTTCAACACTCTCAAAGAGAAACTTGTCACAGCTCCTGTCTTGACTCCTCCTGATGAATCCAAGCCGTATGAAGTTTTCTGTGATGCTTCTCTCCAAGGTCTCGGTGCTGTGTTAATGCAAGAGAAGAAAGTTGTGGCCTATACCTCTCGTCAGTTGAAGCCCAACGAGAAGAATTACCCCACTCACGATCTTGAGTTGGCGGCAGTTGTCCATGCATTAATAACGTGGAGACATCTCTTGTTGGGAAGACAAGTGGACATTTTCACCGATCACAAGAGTCTCAAGTACATCTTCACTCAGCCCAACCTCAACCTCAGGCAGACTCGATGGGTCGAAATGATTCAAGAGTACAATCCGAGTACTGAATATACTCCAGGCAAGGCCAATGTCATTGCAGATGCTTTAAGCAGGAAGGCTTATTGCAACAGCTTAATTCTCAAGCCTTTCCAACCGGATCTTTGTGAAGCTTTCCGCAAGCTGAATCTCCAAGTTGTTCCTCAAGGCCTTCTTGCCAACCTCTTAGTCTCTCCTACTTTGGAAGATCAAATTCGTGAGGCACAACTCCTTGATGCCATGGTGAAGAAGGTGAAACGTGGTATCGACAAGGGTCTTTCCAAATACAAGTGCTATCGCATTGATGACAGAGACACTTTATTCTTCGAGGACCGGATTGTGGTTCCTAAAGGTGATCTAAGAAAAGTCATTATGAACGAGGCGCACAATTCTCTCCTTTCCATTCATCCTATAAAGGTGATCTAAGATGTATCATGACCTCAAGCAGTCGTATTGGTGGACTCGAATGAAGCGAGAAATTGCTCAATTCGTGAACGAATGTGATGTCTGTCGAAGAGTGAAAGCAGAACACCAACGACCAGCTGGTCTCCTCCAACCTCTTGCTATCCCAGAGTGGAAGTTTGATCATATCGAAATGGACTTCGTGACTGGATTTCCCAAGTCCAAGCGTGGAAATGATGCTATCTTCGTTGTCATTGACAAGCTTTCTAAAGTGGCTCATTTCCTTCCAATCAAAGAATCCATCACAGCAGCTCAGCAGGCAGAGCTTTACACCTCCAGAATTGTCTCCTTGCACGGCATTCCACAATTGATTTCTTCTGATCGTGGAAGCATCTTCACCTCTAAGTTCTGGGACAACTTCCAGAAGGCCATGGGCACAAACATTCGCTTCAGCACAGCTTTCCATCCTCAAACTAGTGGCCAAGTCGAGCGAGTCAATCAAATTCTTGAAGATATGCTCAGGGCTTGTGTCATTTCTTTTGGCATGAAATGGGAAGATTGTCTTCCATATGCTGAATTCTCCTACAACAACAGCTTCCAAGCGAGTTCGGGCAAGGCCCCATTTGAGATTCTCTATGGCAGAAAGTGTCGTACTCCTCTCAATTGGTCAGAGACTGGTGAACGCCAACTTCTTGGCAATGACTTAATCACTGAAGCTGAAAAAATGTGTAAAGTCATCCGTGAAAACCTCAAAGCCGCGCAATCGCGCCAGAAGAGTTACTATGATAGTAAGCACCGTGATTTGGCTTTCGAGATCGGAGACCATGTCTACCTCCGCGTCTCTCCAATGAAAGGCACTCATCGCTTCGGTATCAAAGGGAAGGTTGCCCCTAGATACGTGGGTCCTTTCAAGATCATTGGCAAAAGAGGCGACCTCGCCTATCAACTTGAGCTTCCTTCCAACTTCGCGAACGTGCACGATGTGTTCCACGTGTCACAGCTCCGCAAGTGCTTCAAGGCGCCTGAGCGCACTATCAACTTCGAAGAGATTGACCTCCAAGAAGATCTGTCTTATCATGAGCACCCCGTTGCTATTCTTGAAGAAACTGAGCGCAAGACTCGCAACAAGTCAATCAAATTCCTGAAAGTGAAGTGGTCGCACCATTCCGACCGGGAAGCCACCTGGGAACGCGAGGACCATCTCCGTTCCGAATATCCGGAGTTCTTTCAGTCCTAGATCTCGGGACGAGATCCTCTCGTAGTGGTGGAGTGTTGTAACACCCCGGATGTAACTTTCCATATTTTTAACTCCGACTCTTGCCATTTTCGGATATGTGCTATGATATTCCCTTCGTTGTCGGGTTTTTGTCTTTCGTTTTGTATTTTGTCATGTCATGCATTTCATATCATGTCATGCATTTCATATCATGTCATCATGTGCATTGCATTTGCATACGTGTTCGTCTCTTGCATCCGAGCATTTTCCCCGTAGTCCGTTTTGCAATCCGGCGCTCCTATCTCCTCCGGTGCACCCCTCTTGTTTTCTTTCGTGTGCGGGTGTCAAACTTTCTCGGAATGGACCGAGGCTTGTCAAGTGGCCTTATTATACCACCCGGAGACCACCGGTCAAGTTTCGTTCCATTTGGAGGTCGTTTGATACTCCAACGGTTAACCGGGCATCCGCAAAGTCCTTTTGTGTGTCCAGCAAAACCCCCCTCAAAAACCAGCCCAAAACCCACCAAACTCTTTTCCATGCTCTAGGTCGTTCGATCACGATCGTGTGGGCGAAAACCGCACCTCATTTGGAGCCTCCTAGCTCCCTCTACCTATTTATATGTGAGCCTCCCGAAAAACGCACGCAGATGAAACCCTAGCCCTCTTCCACCTCGCGCCCGGACAATTTTCCCCGCCGCCGGACGTGTTCGCCGCCTCCGCCCGACGAATCGGGGGCCGCCACCTGTCCCGCCGCCGCACCAGCGCCGCCGGCCCGCGCGGCCCGCGCCTGGCCCGCGGGGCCCGGCCGCCAGCCGCCCTCGCGCCTCCTCCTCGCCCCGCCGCCCGCTCCGGTGTGCGCCGCCGCCTGCGCCGTCTCGCCGGCCGCCGCCGCTCGGCGCCTCCCGCGGGTCGCCGCCGGCGCCTCCCGGCCCCGCCCTCCGGTCTCCCTCACCTTCTCCTTCCTCCTCTTCCCCCGTGCCCCGTCGGCTCCTTCTTCTCTTCCACCGCCGGCGACGAGCACGAGCTCCTCGAACGATCCAGATCCGATCGGGCCACTGTACAGTTGACTTTCTCGAAACCCTAAATTTCCTCCAAGTCTTTGTTATTTCACAGCATATTGCCCTGTTCATCGTTGCATAACTCCTTGCATGTAGCTCTGTTTCGCGCGTGTAATATGTCAGATTGTTCGTCCCGTGATGATCTACATTTTGTTCAATTGCACCATGTTCATTAGAGGTCATCTTGATGCCCAAATCTCTGTTGGAATAGGGCTAGTTGCTGTTATTCTCTGGTTCTTATCAGAACTTGGGGATTTGTCATTTTTGTATCTTTAAATCTGTGCATCTTATGGGCATGAGCTCTACATGTGTTTTGAAGTATGCCATGCCATATTTCCAGTGGTGTAGTCCATGTATTTTTGTGACCTCTGTGGTGACTAGCACAAGCATGCAAAATAGGCTCCGTAATGTTTCTGATTTCAGGGACTTAGTGATTTCTCGTCCTTGTCTGCTGTTATTTTGTTGCCATGTAAACTTGATGCTACAGAGAGATCCATGCATATTTTGGAGATGTTCAGTAAGGATGTTTTGTAGCCATAGTTGTAATTAATGCATTCCTGCAATTGTTTGCAATTATGGAGTGCCATAGCATGACTTAATCTTGCTCTACTTTTGCTATAAAATATTTCTGGCAGATTCTTAACATGATATGCAATTTTGCCAAGCTTATTGTAGTTGATCCACACATGCTATGCAATTGTTCTTGCCATGGTTAGCTTCTTAAACATGCCATCTTGCTGTAGGTGTGCTTGATTTGTCATGCATTGTTCTGTAGTGAGTGCATCAAGCTCACCAACATGTCCTCATATTATTATTTCTGCCATGCTCTGTTTTCTGCCGAGTCTGGAACCTGATCATGAAACTTGCCATGTTTACATGCTTGCCATCATATCTTCTGGTCCTTTTTGGCTTATGGTCAGTAAGGGACTTTTGTCGTATGCATTTAGTAGAACACTGTCATGCCTTATTTTGCTATGTTAAGATCCTGTCGCATGTTGATTTCGTGCTCTGAACATTGCTACTTGATGCTGTTTTCTGCCATGTCCAGTTTTTCACAAAGTCTGTGATCCTGTTATCTTTTGCACTTTTGCCATGCTTGTTTGAGCTTGTTATGTTGTGAACTAGCCGTAGCTCAATGTTCATCTTTTGTCAACCATCTCCTGTAGATTACTTCCATGTGCTTTGTTGCTATGTGGGAGTGCTGTAGCATTGTTGCTTGTTGCATTTTAAGTGCTATCATGCTGGTAATCGCAGATTCGTGGCATTCTTGTTTTGCTTGCCATTTGCAAGCCGTGCATCCGTTTCCGGTGATCTTTATATCGATTTCGACCGAAATCATCTCATATTTCCAGTGGCATGCTTGGTTTGCCAAGTTACTGCCTTGTTCATCATTTTCCTTCCGGAGCACGCATATGCATCGCATATCATATCTCGCATATCATACATGTTTTGCATCATGTTGCTTGAGCATTCCTCGTGATTGATTGTGGTTCCGTTGCTTGTGTTCTTGTCTTGGGTAGAGCCGGGAGACGAGTTCGTGAATGAGGAACCTGTTGAGTACGCTTACGAGGATCAAGCTTTCGACAACTCTGAGAACCTTGCAGGCAAGATGACCACCCCTCGAAATCACTTCTATCTTTGCTTTGCTAGTTGTTTGCTCTATTGCCATGCTGCGCTACCTATCACTTGCTATATCATGTCTCCCATATTGCCATGACAGCCCCTAACCATCCTTTCCTAGCAAACCGTTGTTTGGCTAAGTTACCGCTGTTGCTCAGCCCTTCTTATAGCGTTGCTAGTTGCAGGTGAAGTTGAAGTTTGCTCCATGCTGGAACATGGATATGTTGGGATATCACAATATCTCTTATTTAATTAATGCATCTATATATATTTGGTAAAGGGTGGAAGGCTCGGCCTTATGCCTGGTGTTTTGTTCCACTCTTGCTGCCCTAGTTACTGTTATACCGGGATTATGTTCCTTGAGTTTGCGTTCCTTACGCGGTCGGTTGATTTATGGGACCCCCTTGACAGTTCGCCTTGAATAAAACTCCTCCAGCAAGGCCCAACTTTGGTTTTACCATTTGCCACCTAAGCCTTTCCCCCGGGTTTTCGCGAGCCCGAGGGTCATCTTATTTTAACCCCTGGGCCAGTGTTCCTCTGAGTGCTGGTCCAAACTAGAGCACCGTGCGGGACCGTCCCTTGGCAACTTGATGGCGACTCTCCGACGGCTATTGAGACCCGTCGGGTCAGAGAACTCCTTCATACAGCACTGGCGCAACAAGAGGCGTACTCCTACAGCCGGGATAGGATCCACTCAACCCCTCGTCCAGGGCAGAGCCCGAGTTACAGCCGGCACATGGTCTCGGCGACCGGCTCAAGTAATGTCCAACGCCATGACCCGCCCCCTGGTCATGGCCCGGCTCATAAGGGAGCCTTCTACGTAGCAGACCATGCACGCCAGGAGGCGGAGCAGGCGCCTCAATTGACGGCTTACCAAACCCCCCCGGCTTATCCGACGACGTCCGTTGATGCGGGTATCCCTACCAGAACCGGGGGTGTCCCTTGCTTGGTGCCAGCTATCCGTAATGAACGTCTACCCAAGGACTTCAAAGGACCTAGGAAGGTGCCTAACTATACAGCAGACTTACAGCTTGCAGCCTGGATTGAGAGTTATGAGATGGCTATGGAATTACTGGAAGTCAGTGAGGCGGCCATGGCCAAATATTTCACCATGATGTTAGATGGAACTGCCCGCACGTGGTTGAAAGGGTTACCGCCGAACTCCATTGGGTCTTGGGCTGAGCTGAAAGCCCGGTTCATTCAAAACTTCAAAGATACCTGCAGGCAATCTATGTCAATTGTGGATCTGACTAACTGTAAGCAGCAGGAGGGTGAATCCACGACCCATTGGGTTCGCCGGGTCAAGGAGATCATACATTCATCGGATAAGATGGATGTCGGCTCTGCAGTCTTAATGTTGGAACAAAACTGTCGCTTTGTGCCCCTAAAGATGAAACTCGGGCGGCTTAAGCGTGACTGTACTGATATGGGTACACTGATGGCGGCTCTTGTCAAGTACGCCGATTCTGATGGTACCAAGGATCCCCCTTCAGATGATGAAAGGACAGGGAAGGGAAAGAAAGAACGGCAATGGCAAGAGTCCTCAATTTAACCCGGGGAATCAAGGAGGAGGCAAGCGCAAGGCCGATGGCAGCCTAGAGTTTGTAGCCAACACCAACTCTCAAGGTAATAACCAGCGACGCAAGGGGAGGCCCCCTCCCCGAGGCGGCGGGTCAGGACCTTCTCTGGAACAGTTGTTGAATGAACCTTGTCCGAGACACGGTTCTAGAGAGAAGCCAGCGACTCATCTGTGGAAGGATTGTGCTATCATGAAGGCCTTTAAAAACTACAATGGTCCGGGTGGCGGCTCAGGCTCCGGCGGCTTCCATGGCCCGGGCGGCGGGTCAAATTCCGGTCCTCAGAACGGTCAAGGGGGCTTTAATCAACAGTCTGGTCAGGGTCATCAACAGCAACAGGGGGGCTATCAGACCAACCCAAAGCAGCTTAGCGGTGGACAGTATCACGTGTTCACCACTAGTTTGTGCAAACGAGACGAGAAGCTTCACAAGAGGGCTGTTAATGCTGTTGAGCCAGCGGTTCCACACTACTTACGGTGGTCGGAGCAGCCCATAGTGTGGAGTAGGGAGGATCACCCTCCCCGGGTGGATAACCCGGGCCACCTGGCCTTAGTGGTGGCTCCTCAAGTGGGAGGCTATAAGTTCACAAAGGTACTCATGGATGGAGGCAGCAGCATCAACATCCTCTATTATGAGACTTTCCGTCGTATGGGACTAGTTGATAAGAACCTCAGCCAGTCAAATACCATCTTCCATGGTGTGGTACCCGGTAAATCGGCTTATCCAGTCGGCAAGATCGAACTGGAAGTGGCCTTCGGTGATGAGAACAACTACAGGGTGGAGAAGTTGACCTTTGAGGTGGTCAAGATAAGAAGTCCTTACCACGCCATATTTGGATGGCCGGCTTACGCCAAGTTCATGGCACGGCCGTGTTATGTGTACTTACAACTCAAGATGCCGGGTCACAACGGGACCATTACGGTTCACGGCAGCCGGAAAGTGGCTCTGGAGTGTGAGGAAGGTGACGCGGCTTATGCAGAGTCTGTTTGTGCCACAGAAGAGTTGAAATTTTATAAAGACAATGTCGACCCAACAGATATGACTTCTCTGAAAAAGCCAACCACGGAGAATGAACCAGCAATGAAGTTTAAATCAGCTGATGAGACTAAACTTGTTGATTTTGTTCCAGGTGACTCGTCTCAGCAGTTCAGCATCAGTGCAAATCTGGACCCGAAATAGGAAGGCGCGCTCATCGAATTCATCCGTGAGAATAGGGACATCTTCGCATGGAAACCTTCTGACATGCCAGGTGTATCTAGAGAACTCGCTGAGCACACTCTCAATGTTGATCCAAAATTTAAGCCGGTCAGACAGTTCCTTCGACGGTTTAACGAAGAGAGGCGGAAGGCTATTGGTGAAGAAGTGGCCCGGCTTTTGGCGGCCGGGTTCATTGTTGAGGTTTTTCACCCAGAGTGGTTGGCTAACCCGGTGCTTGTACTTAAGAAGAACGGCACCTGGCGGATGTGTGTGGACTACACGGACTTGAACAAGGCGTGTCCGGCTGATCCTTTTGCTCTCCCCCGTATTGATCAGATCATTGATGCTACGGCAGGTTGTGCACGCTTAAGTTTCTTGGATGCCTATTCCGGGTATCATCAGATTAAGAGGGCAGTTAAGGACCAGGAGAAGACGGCGTTCATCACTCCCTTTGGAGCCTTCTGCTATGTCTCTATGCCCTTTGGGCTCAAGTGTGCGCAGGCGACTTACCAGCGTTGTGTACAGAATTGTCTCCATAAACAGATCGGGCGCAATGTTCACGCTTACGTGGACGATATTGTGGTTAAGTCCATCAAGGAGGAAACCCTGATAGATGACTTAAGGGAAACCTTCGATAATCTCTGTCTACAAGATGATGCTTAACCCGGCCAAATGTGTTTTTGGTGTTCCTGCGGGCAAGCTATTGGGCTTCTTGGTTTCTGACAGAGGAATTGAAGCTAACCCGGAGAAGATCAAAGCTATCACTTCTCTAGCTAAGCCGGCATGTATAAACGATGTTCAGCGTTTGGCAGGTCGCATCGCTGCTTTAAGCCGGTTCATAAGCCGCTTGGGTGAGAAGGCTATGCCCTTATATCAGTTGATGAAGAAAACTGACAACTTTGTCTGGAATGATGCAGCTAATACCGCTTTTGAGGATTTGAAAAAGCAACTGGCGGAGCCCCCCGTCCTTGCTGCTCCGGTTGATAAGGAGCCCTTGCTACTGTATGTGGCGGCAAACGCACGAGCCGTCAGCGTGGCTATTGTGGTGGAGCGCAAGGAGGCGGGTAAGGAGCATCCGGTTCAGCGGCCGGTTTATTATGTCAGTGAGGTGCTCATTGAGTCCAAGCAGCGGTATCCGCATTGGCAGAAGCTCGTATATGGGGTGTTTATGGCGAGCCGGAAGCTTAAGCATTATTTTCAGGGTCATCCCATCACTGTGGTCAGTTCCGCCCCTCTCGGTGATATTATCCAGAACAAAGAGGCTACAGGGAGAATTGCTAAGTGGGCTATAGAACTTGGACCTCATGACCTTAAATATGTGCCACGCACTGCTGTTAAGTCTCAGGCCTTGGTAGATTTCATCAATGATTGGACAGAGTCCCAAGTACCTGAGCAGAAGCCGGATAACACTTATTGGACTATTCACTTTGATGGGTCCAGGCAGCTGGAGGGCTCGGGAGCTGGTGTTGTCTTGGCTTCCCCTAAGGGTGACAAATTCCATTATGTGCTACGGTTGATGTTTCCTTGCACTAACAATGCGGCTGAATACGAGGCTTTGCTCCACGGTCTTCGGGTGGCTAAGGAGATGAGCTTAAGCCGGGTGAGGTGCTTTGGTGACTCAGACTTGGTGGCTCAACAAGTATCAGGCACCTGGGATTCTAAGGATCCTCTAATGGTGGCTTATCGCCGCGAGCTTGATGCCATTGCTGGGCACTTCCAGGGGTACCAAGTGGAGCATATTGATCGCCGGAGGAACGAGGCGGCGGATGCGTTAAGCCGGCTAGGCTCTCAGCGAAAGCCGGTGCCGCCTAACACTTTCCTGGATGTCCTGTATAA
Source organism: Aegilops tauschii subsp. strangulata (assembly GCF_002575655.3). NCBI lineage: Eukaryota > Viridiplantae > Streptophyta > Magnoliopsida > Poales > Poaceae > Aegilops > Aegilops tauschii. The sequence goes on along the minus strand of NC_053038.3, from coordinate 123,642,350 downwards.
TCCTTCGGTCAAGTTGCCTACAGAAGAAGATTTGGCCGTCCCTGACCCGGAGGCGCAACTGGTGGCAGCTCTTCATGTCATACCAGACTGGACAATGCCATATCTGGCTTATATAACCCGGGGAGAATTGCCTGAAGAGGAAATTATGGCCAGGCAAATAACCCGGCGGGCTAAGTCAATGATTGTTATCGATGGCGAGTTGTATCATCGCAGTGTTTCAGGGGCATTTCAGCATTGTATCTCCCCTGAGGAAGGTCAAGAGATCTTGCGCGAGATCCATGAAGGGGATTGTGGCCATCATGCCGGTTCAAAATCTCTTGTGGCCAAGGCTTTCCGTCATGGTTTTTACTGGCTGATGGCTCACGCTGATGCAGAGGACTTGGTCAGTAAATGTGATGGCTGCCAAAGGTTCTCACGACGGGCTCATGTGCCGGCTCAGGAGTTGAGGATGATTCCAATCGCCTGGCCCTTTGCGGTCTGGGGGCTTGATATGGTTGGGCCTTTCAAACGGTCCAAGGATAAGAAGACCCACCTCTTGGTGGCAGTGGACAAATTCACGAAGTGGGTGGAAGCTGAGCCAGTTAGCAAGTGTGATGCAGCCACGGCGGTTCAATTTATGAAAAAGGTGATCTTCCGCTTCGGCTTTCCGCACAGCATCATAACAGACAATGGCACTAATCTGTCCAAAGGCGCTATGGAGGAGTTTTGTCAACGAGAGCATATCCGGCTTGATGTTTCTTCAGTAGCTCATCCCCAGTCTAATGGTCAAGCTGAGAGAGCTAACCAGGAGATTCTGAAGGGCATCAAACCCCGGCTTTTGGTCCCTTTGCAACGGACGCCGGGTTGTTGGGTGGAGGAATTGCCCTCCGTCTTATGGAGCATCAACACTACTCCTAACAGGTCTACAGGCTTCACGCCTTTCTTCATGGTTTATGGAGCAGAAGCGGTTCTCCCCAGCGACATCCGTCATGATTCACCTCGTGTGGCGGCTTATGTTGAGACGGATAATGAACAGGCGCGCCAAGATGCTCTAGACTTGTTGGACGAACAGCGTGATGTGGCAGCCGCCCGTTCAGCAATCTACCAACAAGACCTGCGCCGTTATCATAGCCGCCGGGTCAAGTCACGGGTCTTTCAGGAAGGCGACCTGGTGCTCCGGCTCATCCAGGATCAAACAGATGCACACAAGTTATCCCCACCTTGGGAAGGGCCTTTTGTGGTCAGTAAGAACTTGCACAACGGGTCATATTACCTCATTGATATCCGGGAGCATAAAGACTCGCATAAATCTGAGGAGGAGACCCGTCGGCCGTGGAACATAGCTCAGCTTCGGCCTTACTACACTTGAGCTACCGGCTCTTGTGGTGTATATATTTATCTCAGCCATGTATATATTATGATAAGCAATAAAGCAGGACCTCTGTCCTTTTTTCTCCTCCAAATATACGTGTCATACTAATTTGAAAGGAGGATCCGGCTTATGGTCGCATTCGAGTCTAGCCGTAAGCAGTAAGATCACTTGGGGGCTTCCTGTTCAAACATGGGTCGTATTCGAACCAAAGAGAACATAGCTGTCGATACCCATTTGATTGGCAAAGTGCCGAGCTCATTGGGAGGTTGCCTTTGGTCATATTTGAATCATAGTGTAACCCCTCTGAGAACCGACGTGGATCGTATTCGAATCAGCGTCGTTAAACAATTTTCAGAATCACTTGGGGGCTTCCTGTTCAAACATGGGTCGTATTCGAACCCAAGAGAACATAGCTGTCGGTACCCTCTTGATTGGCATCGCCACACCCATTGGGGGCTATATGATCGTATCCGAATCTTGGCTTAAACCCCTTTCGGGCCGGGTCTCTGGTCGTATTCGAACTGGAAGCCCCTAAGTTCCGATTTATCGCAAAGTCTACTCTGATTATGACAACGTGTGCATGGCCGGGTTTCACTTACCGGCTTAATTTTGGTTTATCTTGTTAGTTGAGCATAATGGGTGTCATCAAGACAAGTAAATTCGAGTTAAGATACCAACCGTGCTACCCGGGTTATTTAACCCGGAAGTATGCTTACAGGCTGTTGAGTGTGTTATCACGACTGTGTTCAGAATATAGTTAAGGACCAGTCTTTTTGGTTTGTATTCCGGGTTATCCATCTCAAACACCTGATTCTCAGGGCGGTAAGCCGCCTTGCGGCTTGTGATTTGCCTTTCTATGCAGATACTTACAGGGACTTTTTAAGGTTGAGAAGGACAAAGGGGTAATTACGACCCGGAGGAACACAAAGGATAATTTCAGGAGTTTCCAGCATTCATTACGTGCACGATGGCACGGCAGAGATAAAATGTTGCACCTAGTCTATTACAAAATTCTTCAAGTCTCAAGGTTGGAGCGTTGTTCGGTGAACCGCCAGCCGCTTTACGCTGCCTGCTGGGTTGAAGTCCCCGGCTCGTCTTCTGCTCCGGTTGATCCCAAGACCTCGAAGGTTGACGACTTCCAGTCGATGCCGCTGAGAGCTTCGAACTGGGCTTCTTCGTCAATTAACCCGGCCGGGTTAATCTCGGGGGCGAAGGTGTGCTGACGAGCCGGAGGAATCAGACTAAGAGCTTCATAGCGAGGGGTTGGAATCCTCTGATTCTCCGCGTTGTACCCCGGCTGATACTTGGTTAAGTCGGTGTCATTCCCGATGATGGTGGCCACCGGGCGTACAGCCTTAACACACGCCGCGAAGTCCTTCTGGTTGAAGGTGGAGCTGTCTTCCTTCAAGCTCGGGTAACCCAGTGCGATGTCTGCCGGGTCTAGCTCCGGCAGGAATGCTTGGCCCGGCTCAGCGCGGCAATTGCTCCGGATCTTGCGGAGGCTCGGCGTAGCTCCTGGATCCGCTGTGGCAGAACAGCAAGCCGGTGCAGGACTTCGGCCAGATGGGTTGGCACCTCGTTGGATAGGGCCACCACAGCTAAAGCGCGCTGTGACCCGGTGTAGAGTTGTTCCACCAGGGTGTACACGGCCTTTAGCTTGGTGACCACGCTCTGGTTCAAGTTGGCGCTTCTGGAACCTGTTTAACAACATCAGATGACCCGGTGACAAGGATGAATCCGGAGATGTAAACATTCTAACATGAATGAAAGCCGGTGAGGCGACTTACCGAAGATGGCAGCTACCATTTGGGACACTTGGCGCTTTAGGCTGGAGAGTTCGGCGGTTTTTTCAGAGAGTGCCTTCTCCGCCTGTTCCGCCCGGGTCATCAGTGCGGCTTTCTCCTCAGCCCAGGCCTTCCGCTCAGCGTCGAATTCAGTCTTCAATTTCTCCTGAGCGGCGATGCTGGAGACAAACTTGGCATTCGCCTTCCGGGTCTCCATCTCTTGAGTCTTTAACCGGCTCTTGAGATCCGCCAGGTCCGACTCTAATTTCTTGCCAACAGCCTGCATATATTTCCGGGTTATTGACAGTCATTCTATAAAGTCCCAAGCGCTTTCCAAGCAAAGACACTTGGCACTTGGGGGCTAATGCATATTGAACGTATCTATCTATGTACGGCCGGCTCAGTTCAGTAAGCCGGAATCTAAGTCTACAACATATTCAAGTATAAGTGCTAGACTTGGGGGCTAGGATGACAAGGATCACTATGCAGAAATAAGAAAACAGCAGAAGGTTACCTCAGATTTCTGTTGGATCTGGTTGACCATGGCGATCTCGGCGTCTCGGCTCTTGTGAACTTGGCTGATGTAGCCTGAGACAAGCTCTCCAATGCTTAAATCGGTGTAGCTGGAGAGATCCAGATTCACCCGATGGGGTTGCAGCAACTCCCCCTTCGCGGAGCATTTGGCCAGTGCGGTCGGCCTCCCCGGCTCAACATACTCCGTCCGGGTAATTACCACGTCCGGGTCGTTAGCTGGTGGGGCTGAGCCGGACGCCTCCGGATTAGCTGACGCTTCGGTCGTTGTCTTGGTGGTCAGGGCAGGGGCTTCAGGCGCCGTATCCATGGGAATGGTGGCCTCGGAGGCGGCTGGCGGATCTTGAGCCGTCGTCTCCGGCTCAGGCAAGTCCGGCACTCCGGCTGACCTGGTCTTCTTTGTTCTTTTGGTGAGCTTTGCCTGGGCACTGAAAAGACATAAGTGTTAGGCATGCAAAGAGTTAATACAGACAGATAATGTAAGGTGATTGTTATTACCCGGGTGCAGTCTTGAAGGCCGGCAGACTTGATTGCAGGGAGTCACCCGAAGAGGGGGAGGTCTCCTGGTAATTGGAGTCAGAAGAATTAAGTGGTTGACGGATAACACCCGCCAACGGATGAAAAGGGTACAAGTGAGAAAAGACCTCGGTGCGACGTTTCTTTGTCGCGTCGGGTAACCCGGCGGAGAGGTCGGTGTCCTTGCGGGCCCAGGTGAGACGTCGGCTTTCGTGAACCTGCTGCTTCAAAAGAAATTGAGGGTCTTGATGAGCTAATGGATGAGAAAAGCTTACTTTCTGGGTTACCCTTCGGACTTTCAGCTGTGGCAAAGGCTCCGAGTCGGAGGGGAGTAATGTTACCTCTTCAATCACCGGGTTACTGGCGCCGGTGTCATCCTGTCAATAAGCAAAATGATGGTAAAGTGGACAGCAGCAACCAGTAAATACGGCAAGAGTTTAAAGGTTTAAGGGTTACCTCTGACTCGGAGCTATCGCTTAATTGCAGCAGCTCCGAAGCAGTGGGTCTGTTTCCCTTTTTGCGAGGGGCGGCTCTCTTGGCGGCTTTCTTCGCCTTCCTGGCCTTCTTGGCCGCCTCATGGTCATACTTGACCCGCCAGAATTTATCATCAGCCTGAAAAATACAGTAATGAGTTCTTAGTAAGATGACAGGTAAAAAATGGAAAGGTTAAAGTCAGCGGCTTACCGCTGGGGCTGGATTGGTCTTGCAGAACGGGGCTAGCCCGGTTCTTCCACAGTCTGCCAGGCTCTCGTTTAACAGAGCCTTGGTCTCTTCTTCCGCAACGTCTTCTGGAAGATCATTGCGACTGTGTCTCTGCGGGTCATCCTTTCGCCCGCTGTACTCACACATTAAGCCGGGACGGCGGCTCAATGGGATCACCCGCCATGAGATCCAGACCCGGACCAGATCAATTCCGTTCAGACCATTGCCTAGCAGGGCCTTGATCTTGTTGATCGTTGGAAGCAAAGGTTGGCGTTCCGCGGCAGTAAGTTTGTCGGATAACGGGTGAGTCGGCTCCAGGCGTGTTGGGCGAAAGCCGGGCAGTGGATTCTCGTCAGCCAGGGATGTATCTTGGCAGTAGAACCAAGTCATATTCCAGTCCTTAGGGTGGCTCGGCGGCTCTGCGTAAGGGAACAGACAGTCCCTACGTCGCTGGATGGAGATGCCGCCTAACTCTAGACTTGGCCCGTTGGCACACTCATTTTGGCGGTTCAAATAAAACAGCTCTCTGAAGAGCAGTAGACTCGGCTCTTCTCCAAGATATACTTCACAAAAGACTTGGAAGTTGCAGATGTTGGATATGGAATTGGGTCCTATATCCTGAGGTCGAAGGTCAAAGAAGTTGAGTACATCCCGGAAGAATTTTGAGCCGGGCGGTGCAAAGCCCCGGCTCATATGGTCCGCAAAGATCACTACCTCCCCCTCCCTCGGCTGTGGTCTTTCTTCGGACGGATCAGGGGCACGGTAGGACATCACTTCCTTCCTGGGCAGATATCCGGACTTAACGAAGTTGGCCAGGGTCTCATCAGTGACGTTGGATCTCATCCAGTTGCAAGTGATGGGAGCTTTGGGAGGCATGGTGACGGTTGGTGATCTATGATAAAGAAGAAGGTGTCCGGGTTAATTATAAGCCGGAGTTTATCATTCAAACTACAATGACGGCTTATGAAGGGGACTAATGGTATGTATTGATACGATGGGTTATCTAAGCCGTCGGGGCATTCAGGATGAGTTGGTCATCTACGGCTTACTGCGGTTAAGTCGGAAGATACTACAGAGCATGGTTCTCTTTAAACCGAAAAGTTCTACGGCGCGTGTTTTCTTTAAGTCGGAAACATAAGCCGCCAAGATTCAAGGGCTGCAGTTTTTACTAAGTGTGGTAAAACAGATTTCATATATTACAGTAACTTTTTCGGATCAAAATGGTCGGGCAAGATGAAAATTTTCTAGACCTAAAGAAACAGAAACAGGAGAAGTTCTTAAGGCGGAACATGGTCTTTAAGCAGTAAAAAGAGGATTTTTTGCAGATGGAATGGATCTCGAACATTTACCGCAAAGGTTCTACGAAGAGTTAAGATCAACGGGGGCAGTGACTACAGGGGTTACTGAAACTTGCGGCAATGGTGAAGAACGCGAAGAACACAAGATGAACCCTACCACAGATTGGTTCTAGCAAGGCAGGGAAGACTCACCGGAGTTGAGGAAGAGCGGAGGTCGCCGCCGTTATCTGGTCCGGGTAAGGGTGATGCAGCAGCCGGGTCGATGAAGATCAGGGGCGCGACGGCGGCGGCGGCGGCAGAGGCTCGGGCAGAGGAACGACAGCGCGAGGAAGAAGAAGGAGAGTGTGAGAAGAGAGTGCCGGGCCGGCCTATTTATAAGGCAAGTCATAAGTGGGCGCGATATTCAAGGAGACCACGGCGTGGTTATCTCCCCCTCACGGCGCCTCGATTTTCGGAAAGACAGTAACAGCAGAGATCCGTTGCGGATCTGGCGGAGTAAAAAACGGACTTAATGGAGGATGACGTCACGGCGGATTATCCGGAGTCCGGAGAATGACGTCACGCCGGGTTATGGCCTTCACACGAACGGTAAGCCGGAGATTTTTTCTGTCGGCAGAGTCGAAGATTGACACGAGCCGGCTCAAGTCAATCTGGGGCCTAATGTTGAGGATATAGACCTGGGAGTCACCCGCCAGGAAGGCCGGGTTACACTAAGGGTCATTGCCAGAAGCCCGGAGCTAAGTTTCAAGATAATGGGCCAGAGATGGGCTGAGACCCGGCGATGGCTTAAAGCCCGTAGTACAATCTTTATTGTTATAGTAGACTTGTAGTGTAAGGCAAGTATTGTTTAGAGTCCGAGCCGGACACTCTTATGAGCCGGCCGGGACTCTAAGGGCCGCTGGGCGTCAGCCTCCCTATATAAAGGGACAACCCAGCAGCGGTTTAGGGGCGACAACAATCTCATCGAGAGCCGGGCATAGCTGTTTAGCTCCCTGGCGATCGTAACCCTAATCAATAAAACCTTGAACTGGACGTAGGCTTTTACCTTCACCGTAAGGGGCCGAACCAGTATAAACCCTCGTGTTTCTATTCCCGCATAACCCCTTCAAGCTTCCTAGTTGCGATGGCTCCACGACTAAGTCCTAGCTCAAGGACATCTGCCGTGACAATTCCACGATAGTACCTGTACGCTTCGCTTATCCGGTGTGCCCTGAGAACAAGATATGTGCAGCTCCTATCGGGATTTGTCGGCACATTCGGGCGGCTTTGCTGGTCTTGTTTTACCATTGTCGAAATGTCTTGTAAACCGGGATTCCGAGACTGATCGGGTCTTTCCGGGAGAAGGTTTATCCTTCGTTGACCGTGAGAGCTTATGATGGGCTAAGTTGGGACACCCCTGCAGGGTATTATCTTTCGAAAGCCGTGCCCGCGGTTATGAGGCAGATGGGAATTTGTTAATGTCCGGTTGTAGAGAACTTGTTACTTGACCCAATTAAAATACATCAACTGCGTGTGTAGCCGTGATGGTCTCTTCTCGGCGGAGTCCGGGAAGTGAACACGGTCTGTGTCATGTATGACGTAAGTAGGAGTTCAGGATCACTTCCTTGTCATTGCTAGATGACGACCGTTCCGTTGCTTCTCTTCTCGCTCTCTTTTGCGTATGTTAGCCACCATGAACTTCCGTAAGCCTTTCTGCTATGTTGGAGTGCTGTAGCATTGTTGCTTGTTGCATTTTAAGTGCTATCATGCTGGTAATCGCAGATTCGTGGCATTCTTGTTTTGCTTGCCATTTGCAAACCGTGCATCCGTTTCCGGTGATCTTTATATCGATTTCGACCGAATTCATCTCATCTTTCCAGTGGCATGCTTGGTTTGCCAAGTTACTGCCATTTTCATCATTTTCCTTCCGGAGCACGCATATGCATCGCACATCATATCTTGCATATCATACATGTTTTGCATCATGTTGCTTGTGCATTTCTCGTGGTTGATTGTGGTTCCGTTTGTTTGTGTTCTTGTCTTGGGTAGAGCCGGGAGACGAGTTCGTGAATGAGGATACTGTTGAGTACGCTTACGAGGATCAAGCTTTCGACAACTCTGAGAACCTTGCAGGCAAGATGACCACCCCTCGAAATCACTTCTATCTTTGCTTTGCTAGTTGTTCGCTCTATTGCCATGCTGCGTTACCTATCACTTGCTATATCATGTCTCCCATTTTTCCATGTCAGCCTCTAACCATCCTTTCCTAGCAAACCGTTGTTTGGCTAAGTTACCGCTTTTGCTCAGCCCCTCTTATAGCGTTGCTAGTTGCAGGTGAAGTTGAAGTTTGTTCCATGTTGGAACATGGATATGTTGGGATATCACAATATCTCTTATTTAATTAATGCACCTATATATTTGGTAAAGGGTGGAAGGCTCGGCCTTATGCCTGGTGTTTTGTTCCACTCTTGCCGTCCTAGTTACTATACCGGGATTATGTTCCTTGAGTTTGCGTTCCTTACGCGGTCGGGTGATTTATGAGACCCCCTTGACAGTTCGCCTTGAATAAAACTCCTCCAGCAAGGCCCAACTTTGGTTTTACCATTTGCCACCTAAGCCTTTTCCCCCGGGTTTTCGCGAGCCCGAGGGTCATCTTTATTTTAAACCCCCGGACCAGTGCTCCTTCGAGTGCTGGCCCAAACCGAGCGATGTCCGGCGCCCCCTGGGCAACCAGGGTCTATGCCAACCCGACGTCTGGCTCATCCGTTGTGCCCTGAGAACGAGATATGTGCAGCTCCTATCGGGATTTGTCGGCACATTCGGGCGGCTTTGCTGGGCTTGTTTTACCATTGTCGAAATGTCTTGTAAACCGGGATTCCGAGACTGATCGGATTTTTCCGGGAGAAGGTTTATCCTTCGTTGACCATGAGAGCTTATGATGGGCTAAGTTGGGACACCCCTGCAGGGTATTATCTTTCGAAAGCCGTTCCCGCGGTTATGAGGCAGATGGGAATTTATTAATGTCCGGTTGTAGAAAACTTGCTCGCTTCGCTAAAGGTGGCCTTAAAGAGGATCTGCAGTTAGCTCTCGTTCTTGTTGAGCCTACTCAGTTTGATCAATTCTACAATATGGCACTGAAGCAAGAGGCTGCTCAGCTCAAGTGTTTGGCTTCTAAGAAGAGAGTCAGAGACGCAGTTCAGTCTTCTTCTTCCTCACTTGTGACAGCTAAGCAACAGAAGTTCTGGTTGCCTCCTCCTCCTCCGTTTCGTCAGCCTTATCAGCAGAAGAACAAAGGTGGCCATGGTTCTTCCAACTCTTCCAACTCTGGCTATCAGAACAAGTCTCAGAATCAAGCTCCAAAGTCCAATGCTCCTTATCACTGTCCACTCTCAGAGGTGACTTGCAACAAGTGTCGGCAGAAAGGTCAGTATGCTAACAAGTGCTTCAACCAAAGGCGTCTGCCTCCTCCTCCTCCTGTCAGATCTTCCAGCAATGCAGTGGTCAAGCATAATCCAAAGTCTGCAAAGGTGAACATGATGAATGCAGCTCAAGCGGAGGAATCTACTGATGTGATAATGGGTAATCTTCCTGTTAATGATATTCCTGCAAAAGTTCTTTTTGATACTGGTGCATCGCTTTCTTTCATATCAAGACCATTTGCATTTAAGCATGAGTTGGTTTATCAAGATTTGCCTAGACCGTTATCAGTTGTCTCTCCGGGTAAATTCATGAATGCAAGCTCTATGGTTCCGAATGTTTCCATCAAGATGGGAAACTATAAATTTCAGTCTTCTCCAATTGTTCTTGGTGACTCGGATATTGATCTTATTCTCGGGATGGACTGGCTTTCTAAGCACAAAGCTCAACTTGATTGTGCTGCTAGGGAAATTCAATTGACACACTCTTCTGAGGATGTGATTATTTTTGCCGCTCGTGATGAAACCATTCGGTTCTTTTCTCTCAATGAGAAGGGCGAATTGAATGCCATCTCTCAAATTCTAGTCGTTTGTGAGTATCAAGATGTCTTTCCAGAAGAGCTTCCGGGTATGCCTCCTCATCGGCCAGTTGAGTTCGTCATCGAACTTGAGCCTGGCACTGAACCCATTTGCAAGCGTCCATACAAGCTTGGACCCAACGAGCTGAAGGAATTGAAGAAACAGCTCGATGAACAAGAGCGTCTAGGTTTGATCAGACCGAGTTCATCTCCATGGGTCTGATGAACATGGCAATATGCTGTAGGTATGCTTGTTTTGTCATGCATTGCTCTGTAGTGAGTGCATCAAGCTCACAAAGAGGCCTTCATATTATTGTTTCTGCCATGCTCTGTTTTCTGCTAAGTCTGAAACCTGTTAACGAAACTTGCTATGTTTACAAGGTTGCCATCATATCTTCTGGTCCTTTTTGGCTTATGGTCAGTAAGGGACTTTTGTCATATGCATTTAGTAGAACTGCCATGCCTTGTTTTTTCTACGTTAAGTTCCTGTAGCATGTTGATTTCGTGCTCTGAACATTGCTACCTGATGCTGTTTTCTGCCATGTCCAGTTTTTCACTAAGTCTGTGATCCTGTTATCTTTTGCACTTTTTCCATGCTTGTTTGAGCTTGATATGTTGTGATCTAGCAGTAGCTCAGTGTTCATCTTTTGTCAAGCATCTCCTGTAGATTACTGCCATATGCTTTGTTGCTATGTTGGAGTGCTGTAGCATTGTTGTTTGTTGCATTTAAGTGCCATCATGTTGTTAATCGCAGATTCGTGTCATTCTTGTTGTGCTTGCCATTTGCAAACCGTGCATCCGTTTCCGGTGATCTTTATATCGATTTCGACCGAAATCATCTCATCTTTCCAGTGGCATGCTTGGTTTGCCAAGTTACTGCCTTGTTCATCTTTTTCCTTCCGGAGCACGCATATGCACCGCATATCATATCTCGCATATCATACATGTTTTGCATCATGTTGCTTGAGCATTCCTCGTGATTGATTGTGGTTCCGTTGCTTGTGTTCTTGTCTTGGGTAGAGCCGGGAGACGAGTTCGTGAATGAGGAACCTGTTGAGTACGCTTACGAGGATCAAGCTTTCGACAACTCTGAGAACCTTGCAGGCAAGATGACCACCCCTCGAAATCACTTCTATCTTTGCTTTGCTAGTTGTTTGCTCTATTGCCATGCTGCGCTACCTATCACTTGCTATATCATGTCTCCCATATTGCCATGACAGCCCCTAACCATCCTTTCCTAGCAAACCGTTGTTGGCTAAGTTACCGCTGTTGCTCAGCCCTTCTTATAGCGTTGGTAGTTGGAGGTGAAGTTGAAGTTTGCTCCATGCTGGAACATGGATATGTTGGGATATCACAATATCTCTTATTTAATTAATGCATCTATATATATTTGGTAAAGGGTGGAAGGCTCGGCCTTATGCCTGGTGTTTTGTTCCACTCTTGCCGCCCTAGTTTCTGTCATACCGGGATTATGTTCCTTGAGTTTGCGTTCCTTACGTGGTCGGGTGATTTATGGGACCCCCTTGACAGTTCGCCTTGAATAAAACTCCTCCAGCAAGGCCCAACCTTGGTTTTACCATTTGCCAACTAAGCCTTTTTCCACTGGTTTTCTAGAGCCCGAGGGTCATCTTTATTTTAAACCCCCGGGCCAGTGTTCCTCTGAGTGCTGGTCCAAACTAGAGCCCTTTGCAGCGCCACCTTGGGGAAACTCGAGGATTGGTTTTAGTTGTACGGACTGCTCATCCGGTGTGCCCTGAGAACGAGATATGTGCAGCTCCTATCGGGATTTGTCGGCACATTCGGGCGGCTTTGCTGGTCTTGTTTTACCATTGTCGAAATGTCTTGTAAACTGGGATTCCGAGACTGATCGGGTTTTTCCGGGAGAAGGTTTATCCTTTGTTGACCGTGAGAGCTTATGATGGGCTAAGTTGGGACACCCCTGTAGGGTATTATCTTTCGAAAGCCGTGCCCGCGGTTATGAGGCAGATGGGAATTTGTTAATGTCCGGTTGTAGAGAACTTGTCACTTGACCCAGTTTAAAATACATCAACTGTGTGTGTAGCCGTGATGGTCTCTTCTCGGCGGAGTCCGGGAAGTGAACACGGTTTGAGTTATGATTGACGTAAGTAGGAGTTCAGGATCACTTCTTGGTCATTGCTAGATGACGACCATTCCGTTGCTTCTCTTCTCGCTCTCTGTTGCGTATGTTAGCCACCATATATGCTTATTGCCGCGGCAGCTCCACCTCATTACACCTTCCTTTCCTATAAGCTTAAATAGTCTTGATCTCGCGGGTGTGAGATTGCTGAGTCCTTGTGACTCACAGATTCTACCAAAACAGTTGCAGGTGCCGACGATGCCAGTGCAGATCATGGGATCGATCTCAAGTGGGAGTTCGACAAGGAACGTGGTCGTTACTATGTGTCTTTTCCTGATGATCAGTAGTGGAGCCCAGTTGGGACGATCGGGGATCTAGCATTTGGGGTTATCTTATTTTCATTTGGATCTTGACAGTAGTCGGTCTATGTGTGTATTTTGGATGATGTATGATTTATATTTATGTATTGTGTGAAGTGGCGATTGTACGCCAACTCTTTATCCCATTCTTGTTCATTACATGGGATTGTGTGAAGATGACCCTTCTTGCGACAAAACCACAATGCAGTTATGCCTCTAAGTCGTGCCTCGACACGTGGGAGATATAGCCGCATCGTGGGTGTTACAAGTTGGTAATCAGAGCCATCCCCGACTTAGGAGCCCCCTGCTTGATCGAATCGCTGACGTTGTTGAGTCTAGAACAAAAATGTTTTGAGTCTTAGGATTATATATATCGGAGAGTAGGATTCTTTTTACTCCTCAGTCCCTTCGTCGCTCTGGTGAGGCCTCCTGACGTAGAAGTTTTGACTATTCTCTCCTCAAATTTCACTAAAAAAAATTTAGGATCACGCGGGTATCTTGGAATCGTCCCGATGGTTTTGTGACGAGAACATTGTTCTTGGTGCCTCCTGACATTTAGGGGTTGTGGCAGTGTCCCGGGGAGTTGAGCTCCGAGGTGTTGTCGTCACAATTTTATCGTTGCAGTTCTGGAATACCTGAGTTTCGCCGACATCGAAATCTCTTTTATGCAGTTGTTGGTGAGATCACCTCGACGCCACCCAGTACTGGGGCGGGAGTTCGGGAGTATTGCCATAACTCGTATAACGGATGCTTTTCGAAGGTTGAGGTAAACGATTTCCGGAGTTTTCTTGGTTATGTGTTGAAGGATGGATACAGCTGGATCTAGGGATTGTTAGTTTGGGTGATATATTTTGTGTCCCCTGTATCCCCAACACCAGATTGCATAACCAGAAAGTTTCGGGAGTTTATAAGTGGGAATTCAAGTAGCTCTTAGGATATCTTTCCGACAGACGCATGGTATGAGATTGGGGTTCGACGTCTAGTGGTCCGCCTTTCCACGGTTGGTTTTATAGTGGTCTCGTAGTGTCTTAAAGAGTCCTTGGCTATGCCGACTCGGGGACGCTTCGTATGTCATGTGCACAGCCTTGTACATGATGGTGCTGTACGATTGAGCCCGTGTGGGCCCCACCACGAAAACTTCGGACGAAATCTGTATCATATGTTTGTTCCGGCTTATTCTGCAAGCCAATCCTTTGTTTTGTTTTGTTTTGTGGTATTCGAGTTGCTTCGAAGTCAAATGTTGAATCCATACCTTTCCTAAACGGTGTTCTCATATTTCTATGTGAATACTAATCCTTCTTGATCATCGAGATCGTCTTGTTAATTCTTTTCCAACCGGCGTGTTTCTCTTCAAGTGCATCCAGTCATTCCAACGTTCGCAAGATCAATTCTAAGCTTTTCCCAACGGTGTTCGTTTCATCCGACCCAAGTTGTCTTTGTTTTCCCACCCTCCCACCCTTTTTCTTCAAGGACTCAGATTTCTTAACCAAGTATCCATTTTATTCACGTGAAGTCCCTTCATTCTTTTCAATCAATGTTCTTACCCGGTGGTTCTCATGAAGATGTTCTTCAAATGTTTTTCTCATGCCGGTGTATCGCTTAATCACTCACCTCTCGCTTTCCATGTGTACCGGAGTGTTGAAGATATCTCAGGAGATTCGTGTTTTCATTCAAGATCCATTCTAACTATTTCGAGGTTGTTACCTCATTCAAGCCATTTATTTCAACCGGTGCAATATCCTTTTCAAGTAATCATTTCAATGGTGGTTCTTTTGAGTGGGCCCTAACCCACAGGTCTTTTTCCAGGATCTTACCTGACTCTTCTAATTTTTCTGGAGTTATTCTCAAATTCTTTTCAAAGTTTGACGTAAGAATGAATTTTTCATCAGTCATTTGTCTTTCTCCAAGATCTTTCAAATTCTTTCATCGTTGGTTCATCATTTTTATTATCCATTGTTCCGGAGTGCCTCAATAATTCAAGGTGGTGTTTCTCATCGTCATTCTCAACATTTGAAGACCGAAGAAGAAATTCTCTTGAATCTTGGTCCGTTCTCTTGAAGATTCATGGTTCTAACTTGTTGTCATCCTCTCAAATTGTTTCCAATCGCGTAATTCTTTTCTTACCCATCCGGAGCATTCCAGAGTTGTTTTCATTTCTTGATCATCCGAAGGCCATCATTTCAGAAGATTTCTTCATTCTAAGTTTTCAGCCTCGTTCTCCAATTATTCTAAATTGATGTCTCTTCGTTCATCTCCATATTCTTCCGGGCATCACTCAAATATCCTCTAATCAGTTCATGATCTCTTCGTTCTCGTGTATCTAAATTCTGTCAAGTATCTTCATTCATTTTCTAATTCTTTCCGGTGAATTGTGCCTTTGCTACTTTCATTTTCAATTCTTACGGTGGTTCATTCAAGATTTCTCTTCCTTCGTCACATATCAATTTATTCGTTGTTTCAATCCTACCAGTGGTTCAATGAAGACCTTCACAAGTTTGCGCAATATCCATCTTAATCCTTTCTACGTGAATAAGTAGTATGCCAAATCCGTTGTTTGTCATCAATTTATATTGGTGAAGGATACGCATAACATAATTCTTATTATTGTTTCCTCCAAGTGATTTATTCCTTCTTTCGGAGTTCGTTCATGATATCAAATTCTCGATTCCAAGTTGTTCATCTTTTCTTTCCGGAGCTCCAAGTTATTTCAATTACATCATTTCAAAGCTTCATCTAATCATTGCAAGGCTTCTCCCGGAGTTCTTTTCAACTTTCCCTTTCGTTTGATCATTCTTTTATTACCGGAGTTCTTCATGGAGGCTCTACATGGTGCTTCATCAAGGATTCTTTTCATTTTTTCAATTGTTCTTCAAGATCTCTCTTGAAGTCATGATCCGCCAAGCTATACTCTAAAATAAACATGGTGCTCAACACATGTTTGTTTTGAGAAGTTCAAGTATTCTTCATCTTGCATTCCGAAGTGCAATTCTTTCTCTCTTATCTTTTGAGGTGGTGTTATGTCATTTTTGATAATTTTCTTCATGTTTCATGATTCACAAGTTGTCAGGAATGAGATAATTAAACCCATCATTTTCTCTTCGTTCAAGAGATCTTTTCGTCCAATCAATCTTTTTGTTGGAGTTGTATTGGGTTATGTTTCACCTATAGCCTTCCCTAAGGAATGTAGCTATTTGTGGAGTTTATCAATGATCAAGTTTTCTCCTATCCTCTCGGCGAGAGAAGATTTCATCTCTTCGTTGATCTCAAGCAAGCAATTGTTTCCGTTAGTGGCGGGTTGTCACCTCATAATGTTGAGATGTTTCCATAAGCCCAGTACAGGCTTATTCTTTTTCGTTGTTGGTTTTCCAACAACTCCGTTCTAACCTTCTTGCAAGGATACTTTCCAAATTCAGTTGTGGAAGGTGTTGTCATTTTCTTCTCCATTCTGTTATTCCAATGATCTATCTTCTATTCTTTCTTCCGGAGGCTTTGTGATGTTGCTCTCTTCGACCAATCATCTTGTTTTGTCAAGATCATGTAATTTTTCCTTTCTTATCCGTTTAACCGGAGTGTCATGCCCTCTTTTCAAGTTCTTCCCATTCTGTCAAGTTTTGTCTCCTTCCTCAACCGGAGTGCTGTCTGAAATCTTTCTTACCCCTTGTGCCATTCTTTCTTTAGCTACGGAGGCAATGTGTTGTTAATTTCATCGAGTATCCTCTCATCTTGTCAAATTCATGTTCAATTCCTTCCATTTACAGTCAGAGTGCTGCTCAAATTATATCATTCTTATTCCTTCCCTATCTTGTTTTAACCGGAGTGGTTTAAATATCTATCGTGTCAATTAACCTCAAGGTTCACATGGTGTTCCTTGTCTCTCTTTTCTACCGGTGTGCTGTCATATTCCTTTTGATCTGTTAAGCTCTCGTTTCATATTCTTCAACCTACAAAGGTTCTCGCAATGTTCATTGTTCCTCTTGCTGAACAGAGTGTTTTAAATTTTGTTCATCTCCGTTGTGTCATTTCCTCAAGCTTTGCGACCTCTCAAGGTTCTTTGGTTTCACTCGTTTGTCAAAGAAGCAATTTGTTTTACCTCTTCCCCTTCCGTTTTTCTCTGGTGCCATCCTAGATCTCGGGACGAGATCCTCTTGTAGTGGTGGAGTGTTGTAACGCCCCGAGACCGACGCTTCAGAAGACTTCCATATTTTCGTGATCACCGCGTGTTTCTTTCGGTGCTTGCTCTTTTATTTTTGCATTGCATCATGTCATCATGCCATCATGTCATTAAATCTTTGCATAAAAACCCAACTAAATAAATTGCATGGATCTTCGATCCATTTAAATCGAGGGAACTCACATGGTGATTTCTCTTTATAACATATCCTCCTAATATTTATGGAGCTATTATAAATATTCCATTAGTTTGGAATTAACCGGAACACACTTGCAAACTAATTCCCATGCCTTTTTCCACTTCAAGTTTCACCTCCAAGCTTTGCCGACAATTCTTTTCCCTCTTATCGGGGCCCTTCCTAAATGTTCAACATTTTTGGTCACTTTGTAATCCTACTCCTTGTTCAAACCATTTGATTTTAAACCGTGCAATCTTACCCACTCCGTTTTTCTTGGAACAAGCATATTTTTGTGAGTCCGGGAAAATTGTCCGCATGCGCAAATTCTTTCTCTAACCCTCTCTTTCTTTTCCTTTTCTCTATTTCTTTTCTGCCAAAGAAATAAAGGAGAGACCCCCCCAGCCGGCCACTTGGGCTTCCTGTTAGCCGCAGCACGGCCTTCTCCAGCAGTCGGCCCAGGCCGGCCCATCCTTCTCCGCAGCCCAGCCAGCCTCCCAGGCCTAGGCCCAGTCGGCGCCCCACCTAACCCTAGCCCATCTCTTCCTCCTCTCGATCTCTCCCTCATCTCCCCTGCAGCGCCACCTTGGGGAAACTTGAGGTCTGGTTTTAGTTGTACGGACTGCTCATCCGGTGTGCCCTGAGAACGAGATATGTGCAGCTCCTATCAGGATTTGTCGGCACATTCGGGCGGCTTTGCTGGTCTTGTTTTACCATTATCGAAATGTCTTGTAAACCGGGATTCCGAGACTGATCGGTCTTCCCGGGAGAAGGTTTATCCTTCGTTGACCGTGAGAGCTTATGATGGGCTAATTTGGGACACCCCTGCAGGGTATAAACTTTCGAGAGCCGTGCCCGCGGTTATGTGGCAGATGGGAATTTGTTAATATCCGGTTGTAGTGAACTTGACACTTGACCTTAATTAAAACGCATCAACCGCGTGTGTAGCCGTGATGGTCTCTTCTCGGCGGAGTCCGGGAAGTGAACACGGTTTCTGGGTTATGTTTGACGTAAGTAGGAGTTCAGGATCACTTCTTGATCATTGCTAGTTCACGTCCGTTCCTTTGCTTCTCTTCTCGCTCTTGTTTGCGTAAGTTAGCCACCATACTTGCTTAGTCGCTGCTGCAACCTCACCACTTTACCCCATCCTTTCCTTTAAGCTTAAATAGTCTTGATCTCGCGGGTGTGAGATTGCTGAGTCCTCGTGACTCACAGATACTTCCAAAACAGTTGCAGGTGCCGATGAGACCAGTGCAGGTGACGCAACTGGGCTCAAGTGGGAGCTCGATGAAGATCTTGTTCGTTGTGTTGTTTCTTTTCATGTTGATCAGTAGTGGAGCCCGGTTGGGACGATCAGGGATCTAGCAGTTGGGTTGTCTTCTTTTATTTTGGTTCCGTAGTCAGAGCTATGTGTGTATCTTGAATGATGTATGATTATTTATGTATTGTGTGAAGTGGCGATTGTAAGCCAACTCTTTATCCCATTCTTGTTCATTACATGGGATTGTGTGAAGATGACCCTTCTTGCGACAAAACCACAATGCGGTTATGCCTCTAAGTCGTGCCTCGATTGCTGAGTCCCCGTGATTCACAGATTCTACCAAAACAGTTGCAGGTGCCGACGATGCCAGCGCAGATGATGGGGTCGATCTCAAGTGGGAGTTCGACGAGGAACGTGGTCGTTACTATGTGTCTTTTCCTGATGATCAGTAGTGGAGCCCAGTTGGGACGATCGGGGATCTAGCATTTGGGGTTATCTTATTTTTTATTTGGATCTTAACCGTAGTCGGTCTATGTGTGTATTTTGGATGATGTATGATATATAATATTCATGTATTGTGTGAAGTGGCGATTGTAAGCCAACTCTTTATCCCATTCTTGTTCATTACATGGGATTGTGTGAAGATGACCCTTCTTGCGACAAAACCACTATGCGGTTATGCCTCTAAGTCGTGCCTCGACACGTGGGAGATATAAGTTGGTATCAGAGCCATCCCCGACTTAGGAGCCCCCTGCTTGATCGAATCACTGGCGTTGTTGAGTCTAGAATAAAAAAAGTTTTGAGTCTTAGGATTATATATATCGGAGAGTAGGATTCTTTTTACTCCTCAGTCCCTTCGTCGCTCTGGTGAGGTCTCCTGACATAGAAGTTTTGACTATTCTCTCCTCAAATTTCACTAATTTTTTTTTGGATCACGCGGGTATCTCGGAATCGTTCCGATGGTTTTGTGACGAGAACATTGTTCTTGGTGCCTCCTGACATTTAGGGGTTGTGGCAGTGTCCCGGGGAGTTGAGCTCCGAGGTGTTGTCGTCACAATTTTATCGTTGCAGTTCTGGAATACCTGAGTTTCGCCGACATCGAAATCTCTTTTATGCAGTTGTTGGTGAGATCACCTCGACGCCACCCAGTACTGGGGCGGGAGTTCGGGAGTATTGCCATAACTTGTATAACGGATGTTTTTCGAAGGTTGAGGTAAACGATTTCCGAAGGTTTCTTGGTTATGTGTTGACGGATGGATACAGCTGGATCTAGGGATTGTTAGTTTGGGTGATATATTTTGTGTCCCCTGTATCCCCAACACCAGATTGCATAACCAGAAAGTTTCGGGAGTTTATAAGTGGGAATTCAAGTAGCCTTAGGATATCTTTCCGACAGACGCATGATATGAGATTGGGGTTCGACGTCTAGTGGTCCGCCTGTACACGGTTGGTTTTACAGTGGTCTCGTAGTGTCTTAAAGAGTCCATGGCTATGCCGACTCAGGGACGCTTCGTATGTCATGTGCACAGCCTTGTACATGATGGTGCTGTACGATTGAGCCCGTGTGGGCCCCACCACGAAAACTTCAGACGAAACCTCTATCATATGTTTGTTCCGGCTTATTTTGCAAGCCAATACTTTGTTTTGTTTTCGATTGTGGTATTCGAGTTGCTTCGAAGACATATGTTGATTCCATATCTTTTTCAAGTGGCTTCTCAACTTATGGAAGTGTGATGATTTACTACGGAATTCATTCGTTCATCTTCGTTCGAATGTTTATTGTGAAGACTATATGTTGCAATTTCTATCCGTTGATTCTACTTATCTATTTGTCTATCAAGATGCTAACGGATGTCACCCTCTTCAGGATGGCTCCGCCAACGCGTCAGAATCCGGATCGCAATGAAGGGAGTCAAGCGAACCCTCCGCCACCACCTCCGCCTCCGGAGGCATGGCAAGCTATCATGGCAGC
The DNA here is from genome assembly GCF_002575655.3 of Aegilops tauschii subsp. strangulata. NCBI lineage: Eukaryota > Viridiplantae > Streptophyta > Magnoliopsida > Poales > Poaceae > Aegilops > Aegilops tauschii. Next base: position 123,622,159 of record NC_053038.3, on the reverse strand, counting down.
CACCAACGCCAATGCTCAGATGATTCTGCAACTCTTGCAAGAACGTACTCAAGGGCAAGGCAATCAAGGCAATCAAGGTCAAGGCAACAATCAGTTTCACTTTGCCACTCTCAACCAGTTTCTCGCAAATCAGCCCAAGCCTTTCAGCTACTGTGCCGAGGCCACGGATGCCGATGATTGGCTCGTGGACATCAACAAGCATTTTGAATGTAGCAATGTCAGGCCTGAGGACTATGTCAAGTTCGCTTCTTTCCAGCTCAAGGACCAAGCTGCTGATTGGTTTCAGAAATACAAAGATTCCAGAGGAGGTCGTGTGATCACTTGGACTGACTTCTGTCGGGACTTCAAAGCGCACCACATTCCACAAAGTGTTGTTCAGAGCAAGCGTGAGGAATTCCGCAATCTCAAGCAAGGCAACATGTCTGTGTATCAATACAACATCCAGTTTCAGAAACTTGCTCGCCTCGCTAAACAAGACGTTCCTGATGAAAAGAGCATGATTTATCACTTCAGAGGTGGCCTTAAAGAGGATCTGCAGTTAGCTCTCGTTCTTGTTGAGCCTACTCAGTTTGATCAATTCTACAATATGGCATTGAAGCAAGAGGCTGCTCAGCTCAAGTGTGAGGCTTCTAAGAAAAGAGTCAGAGACGCAGTTCAGTCTTCTTCTTCCTCACTTGTGGCAGCTAAGCAACAGAAGTTCTGGTTGCCTCCTCCTCCTCCGTTTCGTCAGCCTTACCAGCAGAAGAACAAAGGCGGCCATGGTTCTTCCAACTCTTCCAACTCTGGCTATCAGAACAAGTCTCAGAATCAAGCTCCAAAGTCCAATGCTCCTTATCACCGTCCACTCTCAGAGGTGACTTGCAACAAATGTCAGCAGAAAGGTCACTATGCTAACAAATGCTTCAACCAAAGGCGCCTGCCTCCTCCTCCTCCTGTCAGATCTTCCAGCAATGCAGTGGTCAAGCATAATCCAAAGTCTGCAAAGGTGAACATGATGAATGCAGCTCAAGCGGAGGAATCTACTGATGTGATAATGGGTAATCTTCCTGTTAATGATATTCCTGCAAAAGTTCTTTTTGATACTGGTGCATCGCTTTGTTTCATGTCAAGACCGTTTTTTGCCCAGCATGATTTTTCCTGGTCTTATCTGGATAAACCATTGGGTGTTATTTCTCCGGGGAAGTCAATGAGAGCCAACTCGATGGTTTCGAATGTTTCCATCAAGATAGGCGACTATAAATTTCAGTCTTCTCCAGTTGTTCTTGGTGACTCGGATATTGATCTTATTCTCGGGATGGACTGGCTTTCTAAGCACAAGGCTCAACTTGATTGTGCTGCCAGGGAAATTCAATTGACACACTCGTCTGAGGATGTGATTGTTTATGCCGCTCGTGATGAAACCATTCGGTTTTTCTCTCTCAATGAGAAGGGCGAATTGAATGCCATCTCTCAAATTCCAGTCGTTTGTGAGTACTAAGATGTCTTTCCAGAAGAGCTTCCGGGTATGCCTCCGCACCGGCCAGTTGAGTTCGTTATCGAACTAGAGCCTGGTACTGAACCCGTTTGCAAGCGTCCATACAAGCTTGGACCCAACGAGCTGAAGGAATTGAAGAAACAGCTCGATGAACAAGAGCGTCTGGGTTTGATCAGACCGAGTTCTTCTCCATGGGGTTGTGGTGTTCTTTTTGTGAAGAAGAAGGATGGCACGGACCGACTTTGTGTCGACTACCGTCCATTGAACAAGAAGACAATCAAGAACAAGTACCCACTTCCCAACATCAATGAGCTATTTGAGCAACTCAAACGGGCTAAAGTATTCTCGAAGCTTGACCTTCGTATGGGTTATCATCAGATTCGCATTCGTGAAGAAGATATTCCCAAGACAGCATTCAGAACAAGCTTTGGTTCTTATGAATATACTGTCGTGTCTTTCGGCCTTGTCAATGCTCCTCCAGTGTTCTCTCGGATGATGAATTTCATCTTCAACCCCTATACCAATGAATTCATCCTGGTGTATCTCGACGATATCTTGGTCTTCTCCAAGAATAAGCAGGATCATGCCAAACATTTGCGATTGGTGCTCGACAAGCTCAGAGAGTATCAATTCTATGCGAAGTTCTCCAAATGTGAGTTTTGGCTCGATGAAGTTCTTTTCCTTGGTCACATCATCTCTGCCAAGGGCATCGCTGTTAACCCCGAGAAGGTGTCCGCAATTGTGAATTGGGAACCTCCTCAGAATGTCAAGCAGCTCCGCAGTTTTCTTGGTCTTGCAAGCTATTGCCGAAGATTCGTTGAGAATTTCAACAAAATTGCAAATCCTCTTTCCAACCTCCTTCAGAAGCATGTGAAGTATGTCTGGTCTCCTGAGTGTGACGTTGCTTTCAACACTCTCAAAGAGAAACTTGTCACAGCTCCTGTCTTGACTCCTCCTGATGAATCCAAGCCGTATGAAGTTTTCTGTGATGCTTCTCTCCAAGGTCTCGGTGCTGTGTTAATGCAAGAGAAGAAAGTTGTGGCCTATACCTCTCGTCAGTTGAAGCCCAACGAGAAGAATTACCCCACTCACGATCTTGAGTTGGCGGCAGTTGTCCATGCATTAATAACGTGGAGACATCTCTTGTTGGGAAGACAAGTGGACATTTTCACCGATCACAAGAGTCTCAAGTACATCTTCACTCAGCCCAACCTCAACCTCAGGCAGACTCGATGGGTCGAAATGATTCAAGAGTACAATCCGAGTACTGAATATACTCCAGGCAAGGCCAATGTCATTGCAGATGCTTTAAGCAGGAAGGCTTATTGCAACAGCTTAATTCTCAAGCCTTTCCAACCGGATCTTTGTGAAGCTTTCCGCAAGCTGAATCTCCAAGTTGTTCCTCAAGGCCTTCTTGCCAACCTCTTAGTCTCTCCTACTTTGGAAGATCAAATTCGTGAGGCACAACTCCTTGATGCCATGGTGAAGAAGGTGAAACGTGGTATCGACAAGGGTCTTTCCAAATACAAGTGCTATCGCATTGATGACAGAGACACTTTATTCTTCGAGGACCGGATTGTGGTTCCTAAAGGTGATCTAAGAAAAGTCATTATGAACGAGGCGCACAATTCTCTCCTTTCCATTCATCCTATAAAGGTGATCTAAGATGTATCATGACCTCAAGCAGTCGTATTGGTGGACTCGAATGAAGCGAGAAATTGCTCAATTCGTGAACGAATGTGATGTCTGTCGAAGAGTGAAAGCAGAACACCAACGACCAGCTGGTCTCCTCCAACCTCTTGCTATCCCAGAGTGGAAGTTTGATCATATCGAAATGGACTTCGTGACTGGATTTCCCAAGTCCAAGCGTGGAAATGATGCTATCTTCGTTGTCATTGACAAGCTTTCTAAAGTGGCTCATTTCCTTCCAATCAAAGAATCCATCACAGCAGCTCAGCAGGCAGAGCTTTACACCTCCAGAATTGTCTCCTTGCACGGCATTCCACAATTGATTTCTTCTGATCGTGGAAGCATCTTCACCTCTAAGTTCTGGGACAACTTCCAGAAGGCCATGGGCACAAACATTCGCTTCAGCACAGCTTTCCATCCTCAAACTAGTGGCCAAGTCGAGCGAGTCAATCAAATTCTTGAAGATATGCTCAGGGCTTGTGTCATTTCTTTTGGCATGAAATGGGAAGATTGTCTTCCATATGCTGAATTCTCCTACAACAACAGCTTCCAAGCGAGTTCGGGCAAGGCCCCATTTGAGATTCTCTATGGCAGAAAGTGTCGTACTCCTCTCAATTGGTCAGAGACTGGTGAACGCCAACTTCTTGGCAATGACTTAATCACTGAAGCTGAAAAAATGTGTAAAGTCATCCGTGAAAACCTCAAAGCCGCGCAATCGCGCCAGAAGAGTTACTATGATAGTAAGCACCGTGATTTGGCTTTCGAGATCGGAGACCATGTCTACCTCCGCGTCTCTCCAATGAAAGGCACTCATCGCTTCGGTATCAAAGGGAAGGTTGCCCCTAGATACGTGGGTCCTTTCAAGATCATTGGCAAAAGAGGCGACCTCGCCTATCAACTTGAGCTTCCTTCCAACTTCGCGAACGTGCACGATGTGTTCCACGTGTCACAGCTCCGCAAGTGCTTCAAGGCGCCTGAGCGCACTATCAACTTCGAAGAGATTGACCTCCAAGAAGATCTGTCTTATCATGAGCACCCCGTTGCTATTCTTGAAGAAACTGAGCGCAAGACTCGCAACAAGTCAATCAAATTCCTGAAAGTGAAGTGGTCGCACCATTCCGACCGGGAAGCCACCTGGGAACGCGAGGACCATCTCCGTTCCGAATATCCGGAGTTCTTTCAGTCCTAGATCTCGGGACGAGATCCTCTCGTAGTGGTGGAGTGTTGTAACACCCCGGATGTAACTTTCCATATTTTTAACTCCGACTCTTGCCATTTTCGGATATGTGCTATGATATTCCCTTCGTTGTCGGGTTTTTGTCTTTCGTTTTGTATTTTGTCATGTCATGCATTTCATATCATGTCATGCATTTCATATCATGTCATCATGTGCATTGCATTTGCATACGTGTTCGTCTCTTGCATCCGAGCATTTTCCCCGTAGTCCGTTTTGCAATCCGGCGCTCCTATCTCCTCCGGTGCACCCCTCTTGTTTTCTTTCGTGTGCGGGTGTCAAACTTTCTCGGAATGGACCGAGGCTTGTCAAGTGGCCTTATTATACCACCCGGAGACCACCGGTCAAGTTTCGTTCCATTTGGAGGTCGTTTGATACTCCAACGGTTAACCGGGCATCCGCAAAGTCCTTTTGTGTGTCCAGCAAAACCCCCCTCAAAAACCAGCCCAAAACCCACCAAACTCTTTTCCATGCTCTAGGTCGTTCGATCACGATCGTGTGGGCGAAAACCGCACCTCATTTGGAGCCTCCTAGCTCCCTCTACCTATTTATATGTGAGCCTCCCGAAAAACGCACGCAGATGAAACCCTAGCCCTCTTCCACCTCGCGCCCGGACAATTTTCCCCGCCGCCGGACGTGTTCGCCGCCTCCGCCCGACGAATCGGGGGCCGCCACCTGTCCCGCCGCCGCACCAGCGCCGCCGGCCCGCGCGGCCCGCGCCTGGCCCGCGGGGCCCGGCCGCCAGCCGCCCTCGCGCCTCCTCCTCGCCCCGCCGCCCGCTCCGGTGTGCGCCGCCGCCTGCGCCGTCTCGCCGGCCGCCGCCGCTCGGCGCCTCCCGCGGGTCGCCGCCGGCGCCTCCCGGCCCCGCCCTCCGGTCTCCCTCACCTTCTCCTTCCTCCTCTTCCCCCGTGCCCCGTCGGCTCCTTCTTCTCTTCCACCGCCGGCGACGAGCACGAGCTCCTCGAACGATCCAGATCCGATCGGGCCACTGTACAGTTGACTTTCTCGAAACCCTAAATTTCCTCCAAGTCTTTGTTATTTCACAGCATATTGCCCTGTTCATCGTTGCATAACTCCTTGCATGTAGCTCTGTTTCGCGCGTGTAATATGTCAGATTGTTCGTCCCGTGATGATCTACATTTTGTTCAATTGCACCATGTTCATTAGAGGTCATCTTGATGCCCAAATCTCTGTTGGAATAGGGCTAGTTGCTGTTATTCTCTGGTTCTTATCAGAACTTGGGGATTTGTCATTTTTGTATCTTTAAATCTGTGCATCTTATGGGCATGAGCTCTACATGTGTTTTGAAGTATGCCATGCCATATTTCCAGTGGTGTAGTCCATGTATTTTTGTGACCTCTGTGGTGACTAGCACAAGCATGCAAAATAGGCTCCGTAATGTTTCTGATTTCAGGGACTTAGTGATTTCTCGTCCTTGTCTGCTGTTATTTTGTTGCCATGTAAACTTGATGCTACAGAGAGATCCATGCATATTTTGGAGATGTTCAGTAAGGATGTTTTGTAGCCATAGTTGTAATTAATGCATTCCTGCAATTGTTTGCAATTATGGAGTGCCATAGCATGACTTAATCTTGCTCTACTTTTGCTATAAAATATTTCTGGCAGATTCTTAACATGATATGCAATTTTGCCAAGCTTATTGTAGTTGATCCACACATGCTATGCAATTGTTCTTGCCATGGTTAGCTTCTTAAACATGCCATCTTGCTGTAGGTGTGCTTGATTTGTCATGCATTGTTCTGTAGTGAGTGCATCAAGCTCACCAACATGTCCTCATATTATTATTTCTGCCATGCTCTGTTTTCTGCCGAGTCTGGAACCTGATCATGAAACTTGCCATGTTTACATGCTTGCCATCATATCTTCTGGTCCTTTTTGGCTTATGGTCAGTAAGGGACTTTTGTCGTATGCATTTAGTAGAACACTGTCATGCCTTATTTTGCTATGTTAAGATCCTGTCGCATGTTGATTTCGTGCTCTGAACATTGCTACTTGATGCTGTTTTCTGCCATGTCCAGTTTTTCACAAAGTCTGTGATCCTGTTATCTTTTGCACTTTTGCCATGCTTGTTTGAGCTTGTTATGTTGTGAACTAGCCGTAGCTCAATGTTCATCTTTTGTCAACCATCTCCTGTAGATTACTTCCATGTGCTTTGTTGCTATGTGGGAGTGCTGTAGCATTGTTGCTTGTTGCATTTTAAGTGCTATCATGCTGGTAATCGCAGATTCGTGGCATTCTTGTTTTGCTTGCCATTTGCAAGCCGTGCATCCGTTTCCGGTGATCTTTATATCGATTTCGACCGAAATCATCTCATATTTCCAGTGGCATGCTTGGTTTGCCAAGTTACTGCCTTGTTCATCATTTTCCTTCCGGAGCACGCATATGCATCGCATATCATATCTCGCATATCATACATGTTTTGCATCATGTTGCTTGAGCATTCCTCGTGATTGATTGTGGTTCCGTTGCTTGTGTTCTTGTCTTGGGTAGAGCCGGGAGACGAGTTCGTGAATGAGGAACCTGTTGAGTACGCTTACGAGGATCAAGCTTTCGACAACTCTGAGAACCTTGCAGGCAAGATGACCACCCCTCGAAATCACTTCTATCTTTGCTTTGCTAGTTGTTTGCTCTATTGCCATGCTGCGCTACCTATCACTTGCTATATCATGTCTCCCATATTGCCATGACAGCCCCTAACCATCCTTTCCTAGCAAACCGTTGTTTGGCTAAGTTACCGCTGTTGCTCAGCCCTTCTTATAGCGTTGCTAGTTGCAGGTGAAGTTGAAGTTTGCTCCATGCTGGAACATGGATATGTTGGGATATCACAATATCTCTTATTTAATTAATGCATCTATATATATTTGGTAAAGGGTGGAAGGCTCGGCCTTATGCCTGGTGTTTTGTTCCACTCTTGCTGCCCTAGTTACTGTTATACCGGGATTATGTTCCTTGAGTTTGCGTTCCTTACGCGGTCGGTTGATTTATGGGACCCCCTTGACAGTTCGCCTTGAATAAAACTCCTCCAGCAAGGCCCAACTTTGGTTTTACCATTTGCCACCTAAGCCTTTCCCCCGGGTTTTCGCGAGCCCGAGGGTCATCTTATTTTAACCCCTGGGCCAGTGTTCCTCTGAGTGCTGGTCCAAACTAGAGCACCGTGCGGGACCGTCCCTTGGCAACTTGATGGCGACTCTCCGACGGCTATTGAGACCCGTCGGGTCAGAGAACTCCTTCATACAGCACTGGCGCAACAAGAGGCGTACTCCTACAGCCGGGATAGGATCCACTCAACCCCTCGTCCAGGGCAGAGCCCGAGTTACAGCCGGCACATGGTCTCGGCGACCGGCTCAAGTAATGTCCAACGCCATGACCCGCCCCCTGGTCATGGCCCGGCTCATAAGGGAGCCTTCTACGTAGCAGACCATGCACGCCAGGAGGCGGAGCAGGCGCCTCAATTGACGGCTTACCAAACCCCCCCGGCTTATCCGACGACGTCCGTTGATGCGGGTATCCCTACCAGAACCGGGGGTGTCCCTTGCTTGGTGCCAGCTATCCGTAATGAACGTCTACCCAAGGACTTCAAAGGACCTAGGAAGGTGCCTAACTATACAGCAGACTTACAGCTTGCAGCCTGGATTGAGAGTTATGAGATGGCTATGGAATTACTGGAAGTCAGTGAGGCGGCCATGGCCAAATATTTCACCATGATGTTAGATGGAACTGCCCGCACGTGGTTGAAAGGGTTACCGCCGAACTCCATTGGGTCTTGGGCTGAGCTGAAAGCCCGGTTCATTCAAAACTTCAAAGATACCTGCAGGCAATCTATGTCAATTGTGGATCTGACTAACTGTAAGCAGCAGGAGGGTGAATCCACGACCCATTGGGTTCGCCGGGTCAAGGAGATCATACATTCATCGGATAAGATGGATGTCGGCTCTGCAGTCTTAATGTTGGAACAAAACTGTCGCTTTGTGCCCCTAAAGATGAAACTCGGGCGGCTTAAGCGTGACTGTACTGATATGGGTACACTGATGGCGGCTCTTGTCAAGTACGCCGATTCTGATGGTACCAAGGATCCCCCTTCAGATGATGAAAGGACAGGGAAGGGAAAGAAAGAACGGCAATGGCAAGAGTCCTCAATTTAACCCGGGGAATCAAGGAGGAGGCAAGCGCAAGGCCGATGGCAGCCTAGAGTTTGTAGCCAACACCAACTCTCAAGGTAATAACCAGCGACGCAAGGGGAGGCCCCCTCCCCGAGGCGGCGGGTCAGGACCTTCTCTGGAACAGTTGTTGAATGAACCTTGTCCGAGACACGGTTCTAGAGAGAAGCCAGCGACTCATCTGTGGAAGGATTGTGCTATCATGAAGGCCTTTAAAAACTACAATGGTCCGGGTGGCGGCTCAGGCTCCGGCGGCTTCCATGGCCCGGGCGGCGGGTCAAATTCCGGTCCTCAGAACGGTCAAGGGGGCTTTAATCAACAGTCTGGTCAGGGTCATCAACAGCAACAGGGGGGCTATCAGACCAACCCAAAGCAGCTTAGCGGTGGACAGTATCACGTGTTCACCACTAGTTTGTGCAAACGAGACGAGAAGCTTCACAAGAGGGCTGTTAATGCTGTTGAGCCAGCGGTTCCACACTACTTACGGTGGTCGGAGCAGCCCATAGTGTGGAGTAGGGAGGATCACCCTCCCCGGGTGGATAACCCGGGCCACCTGGCCTTAGTGGTGGCTCCTCAAGTGGGAGGCTATAAGTTCACAAAGGTACTCATGGATGGAGGCAGCAGCATCAACATCCTCTATTATGAGACTTTCCGTCGTATGGGACTAGTTGATAAGAACCTCAGCCAGTCAAATACCATCTTCCATGGTGTGGTACCCGGTAAATCGGCTTATCCAGTCGGCAAGATCGAACTGGAAGTGGCCTTCGGTGATGAGAACAACTACAGGGTGGAGAAGTTGACCTTTGAGGTGGTCAAGATAAGAAGTCCTTACCACGCCATATTTGGATGGCCGGCTTACGCCAAGTTCATGGCACGGCCGTGTTATGTGTACTTACAACTCAAGATGCCGGGTCACAACGGGACCATTACGGTTCACGGCAGCCGGAAAGTGGCTCTGGAGTGTGAGGAAGGTGACGCGGCTTATGCAGAGTCTGTTTGTGCCACAGAAGAGTTGAAATTTTATAAAGACAATGTCGACCCAACAGATATGACTTCTCTGAAAAAGCCAACCACGGAGAATGAACCAGCAATGAAGTTTAAATCAGCTGATGAGACTAAACTTGTTGATTTTGTTCCAGGTGACTCGTCTCAGCAGTTCAGCATCAGTGCAAATCTGGACCCGAAATAGGAAGGCGCGCTCATCGAATTCATCCGTGAGAATAGGGACATCTTCGCATGGAAACCTTCTGACATGCCAGGTGTATCTAGAGAACTCGCTGAGCACACTCTCAATGTTGATCCAAAATTTAAGCCGGTCAGACAGTTCCTTCGACGGTTTAACGAAGAGAGGCGGAAGGCTATTGGTGAAGAAGTGGCCCGGCTTTTGGCGGCCGGGTTCATTGTTGAGGTTTTTCACCCAGAGTGGTTGGCTAACCCGGTGCTTGTACTTAAGAAGAACGGCACCTGGCGGATGTGTGTGGACTACACGGACTTGAACAAGGCGTGTCCGGCTGATCCTTTTGCTCTCCCCCGTATTGATCAGATCATTGATGCTACGGCAGGTTGTGCACGCTTAAGTTTCTTGGATGCCTATTCCGGGTATCATCAGATTAAGAGGGCAGTTAAGGACCAGGAGAAGACGGCGTTCATCACTCCCTTTGGAGCCTTCTGCTATGTCTCTATGCCCTTTGGGCTCAAGTGTGCGCAGGCGACTTACCAGCGTTGTGTACAGAATTGTCTCCATAAACAGATCGGGCGCAATGTTCACGCTTACGTGGACGATATTGTGGTTAAGTCCATCAAGGAGGAAACCCTGATAGATGACTTAAGGGAAACCTTCGATAATCTCTGTCTACAAGATGATGCTTAACCCGGCCAAATGTGTTTTTGGTGTTCCTGCGGGCAAGCTATTGGGCTTCTTGGTTTCTGACAGAGGAATTGAAGCTAACCCGGAGAAGATCAAAGCTATCACTTCTCTAGCTAAGCCGGCATGTATAAACGATGTTCAGCGTTTGGCAGGTCGCATCGCTGCTTTAAGCCGGTTCATAAGCCGCTTGGGTGAGAAGGCTATGCCCTTATATCAGTTGATGAAGAAAACTGACAACTTTGTCTGGAATGATGCAGCTAATACCGCTTTTGAGGATTTGAAAAAGCAACTGGCGGAGCCCCCCGTCCTTGCTGCTCCGGTTGATAAGGAGCCCTTGCTACTGTATGTGGCGGCAAACGCACGAGCCGTCAGCGTGGCTATTGTGGTGGAGCGCAAGGAGGCGGGTAAGGAGCATCCGGTTCAGCGGCCGGTTTATTATGTCAGTGAGGTGCTCATTGAGTCCAAGCAGCGGTATCCGCATTGGCAGAAGCTCGTATATGGGGTGTTTATGGCGAGCCGGAAGCTTAAGCATTATTTTCAGGGTCATCCCATCACTGTGGTCAGTTCCGCCCCTCTCGGTGATATTATCCAGAACAAAGAGGCTACAGGGAGAATTGCTAAGTGGGCTATAGAACTTGGACCTCATGACCTTAAATATGTGCCACGCACTGCTGTTAAGTCTCAGGCCTTGGTAGATTTCATCAATGATTGGACAGAGTCCCAAGTACCTGAGCAGAAGCCGGATAACACTTATTGGACTATTCACTTTGATGGGTCCAGGCAGCTGGAGGGCTCGGGAGCTGGTGTTGTCTTGGCTTCCCCTAAGGGTGACAAATTCCATTATGTGCTACGGTTGATGTTTCCTTGCACTAACAATGCGGCTGAATACGAGGCTTTGCTCCACGGTCTTCGGGTGGCTAAGGAGATGAGCTTAAGCCGGGTGAGGTGCTTTGGTGACTCAGACTTGGTGGCTCAACAAGTATCAGGCACCTGGGATTCTAAGGATCCTCTAATGGTGGCTTATCGCCGCGAGCTTGATGCCATTGCTGGGCACTTCCAGGGGTACCAAGTGGAGCATATTGATCGCCGGAGGAACGAGGCGGCGGATGCGTTAAGCCGGCTAGGCTCTCAGCGAAAGCCGGTGCCGCCTAACACTTTCCTGGATGTCCTGTATAATCCTTCGGTCAAGTTGCCTACAGAAGAAGATTTGGCCGTCCCTGACCCGGAGGCGCAACTGGTGGCAGCTCTTCATGTCATACCAGACTGGACAATGCCATATCTGGCTTATATAACCCGGGGAGAATTGCCTGAAGAGGAAATTATGGCCAGGCAAATAACCCGGCGGGCTAAGTCAATGATTGTTATCGATGGCGAGTTGTATCATCGCAGTGTTTCAGGGGCATTTCAGCATTGTATCTCCCCTGAGGAAGGTCAAGAGATCTTGCGCGAGATCCATGAAGGGGATTGTGGCCATCATGCCGGTTCAAAATCTCTTGTGGCCAAGGCTTTCCGTCATGGTTTTTACTGGCTGATGGCTCACGCTGATGCAGAGGACTTGGTCAGTAAATGTGATGGCTGCCAAAGGTTCTCACGACGGGCTCATGTGCCGGCTCAGGAGTTGAGGATGATTCCAATCGCCTGGCCCTTTGCGGTCTGGGGGCTTGATATGGTTGGGCCTTTCAAACGGTCCAAGGATAAGAAGACCCACCTCTTGGTGGCAGTGGACAAATTCACGAAGTGGGTGGAAGCTGAGCCAGTTAGCAAGTGTGATGCAGCCACGGCGGTTCAATTTATGAAAAAGGTGATCTTCCGCTTCGGCTTTCCGCACAGCATCATAACAGACAATGGCACTAATCTGTCCAAAGGCGCTATGGAGGAGTTTTGTCAACGAGAGCATATCCGGCTTGATGTTTCTTCAGTAGCTCATCCCCAGTCTAATGGTCAAGCTGAGAGAGCTAACCAGGAGATTCTGAAGGGCATCAAACCCCGGCTTTTGGTCCCTTTGCAACGGACGCCGGGTTGTTGGGTGGAGGAATTGCCCTCCGTCTTATGGAGCATCAACACTACTCCTAACAGGTCTACAGGCTTCACGCCTTTCTTCATGGTTTATGGAGCAGAAGCGGTTCTCCCCAGCGACATCCGTCATGATTCACCTCGTGTGGCGGCTTATGTTGAGACGGATAATGAACAGGCGCGCCAAGATGCTCTAGACTTGTTGGACGAACAGCGTGATGTGGCAGCCGCCCGTTCAGCAATCTACCAACAAGACCTGCGCCGTTATCATAGCCGCCGGGTCAAGTCACGGGTCTTTCAGGAAGGCGACCTGGTGCTCCGGCTCATCCAGGATCAAACAGATGCACACAAGTTATCCCCACCTTGGGAAGGGCCTTTTGTGGTCAGTAAGAACTTGCACAACGGGTCATATTACCTCATTGATATCCGGGAGCATAAAGACTCGCATAAATCTGAGGAGGAGACCCGTCGGCCGTGGAACATAGCTCAGCTTCGGCCTTACTACACTTGAGCTACCGGCTCTTGTGGTGTATATATTTATCTCAGCCATGTATATATTATGATAAGCAATAAAGCAGGACCTCTGTCCTTTTTTCTCCTCCAAATATACGTGTCATACTAATTTGAAAGGAGGATCCGGCTTATGGTCGCATTCGAGTCTAGCCGTAAGCAGTAAGATCACTTGGGGGCTTCCTGTTCAAACATGGGTCGTATTCGAACCAAAGAGAACATAGCTGTCGATACCCATTTGATTGGCAAAGTGCCGAGCTCATTGGGAGGTTGCCTTTGGTCATATTTGAATCATAGTGTAACCCCTCTGAGAACCGACGTGGATCGTATTCGAATCAGCGTCGTTAAACAATTTTCAGAATCACTTGGGGGCTTCCTGTTCAAACATGGGTCGTATTCGAACCCAAGAGAACATAGCTGTCGGTACCCTCTTGATTGGCATCGCCACACCCATTGGGGGCTATATGATCGTATCCGAATCTTGGCTTAAACCCCTTTCGGGCCGGGTCTCTGGTCGTATTCGAACTGGAAGCCCCTAAGTTCCGATTTATCGCAAAGTCTACTCTGATTATGACAACGTGTGCATGGCCGGGTTTCACTTACCGGCTTAATTTTGGTTTATCTTGTTAGTTGAGCATAATGGGTGTCATCAAGACAAGTAAATTCGAGTTAAGATACCAACCGTGCTACCCGGGTTATTTAACCCGGAAGTATGCTTACAGGCTGTTGAGTGTGTTATCACGACTGTGTTCAGAATATAGTTAAGGACCAGTCTTTTTGGTTTGTATTCCGGGTTATCCATCTCAAACACCTGATTCTCAGGGCGGTAAGCCGCCTTGCGGCTTGTGATTTGCCTTTCTATGCAGATACTTACAGGGACTTTTTAAGGTTGAGAAGGACAAAGGGGTAATTACGACCCGGAGGAACACAAAGGATAATTTCAGGAGTTTCCAGCATTCATTACGTGCACGATGGCACGGCAGAGATAAAATGTTGCACCTAGTCTATTACAAAATTCTTCAAGTCTCAAGGTTGGAGCGTTGTTCGGTGAACCGCCAGCCGCTTTACGCTGCCTGCTGGGTTGAAGTCCCCGGCTCGTCTTCTGCTCCGGTTGATCCCAAGACCTCGAAGGTTGACGACTTCCAGTCGATGCCGCTGAGAGCTTCGAACTGGGCTTCTTCGTCAATTAACCCGGCCGGGTTAATCTCGGGGGCGAAGGTGTGCTGACGAGCCGGAGGAATCAGACTAAGAGCTTCATAGCGAGGGGTTGGAATCCTCTGATTCTCCGCGTTGTACCCCGGCTGATACTTGGTTAAGTCGGTGTCATTCCCGATGATGGTGGCCACCGGGCGTACAGCCTTAACACACGCCGCGAAGTCCTTCTGGTTGAAGGTGGAGCTGTCTTCCTTCAAGCTCGGGTAACCCAGTGCGATGTCTGCCGGGTCTAGCTCCGGCAGGAATGCTTGGCCCGGCTCAGCGCGGCAATTGCTCCGGATCTTGCGGAGGCTCGGCGTAGCTCCTGGATCCGCTGTGGCAGAACAGCAAGCCGGTGCAGGACTTCGGCCAGATGGGTTGGCACCTCGTTGGATAGGGCCACCACAGCTAAAGCGCGCTGTGACCCGGTGTAGAGTTGTTCCACCAGGGTGTACACGGCCTTTAGCTTGGTGACCACGCTCTGGTTCAAGTTGGCGCTTCTGGAACCTGTTTAACAACATCAGATGACCCGGTGACAAGGATGAATCCGGAGATGTAAACATTCTAACATGAATGAAAGCCGGTGAGGCGACTTACCGAAGATGGCAGCTACCATTTGGGACACTTGGCGCTTTAGGCTGGAGAGTTCGGCGGTTTTTTCAGAGAGTGCCTTCTCCGCCTGTTCCGCCCGGGTCATCAGTGCGGCTTTCTCCTCAGCCCAGGCCTTCCGCTCAGCGTCGAATTCAGTCTTCAATTTCTCCTGAGCGGCGATGCTGGAGACAAACTTGGCATTCGCCTTCCGGGTCTCCATCTCTTGAGTCTTTAACCGGCTCTTGAGATCCGCCAGGTCCGACTCTAATTTCTTGCCAACAGCCTGCATATATTTCCGGGTTATTGACAGTCATTCTATAAAGTCCCAAGCGCTTTCCAAGCAAAGACACTTGGCACTTGGGGGCTAATGCATATTGAACGTATCTATCTATGTACGGCCGGCTCAGTTCAGTAAGCCGGAATCTAAGTCTACAACATATTCAAGTATAAGTGCTAGACTTGGGGGCTAGGATGACAAGGATCACTATGCAGAAATAAGAAAACAGCAGAAGGTTACCTCAGATTTCTGTTGGATCTGGTTGACCATGGCGATCTCGGCGTCTCGGCTCTTGTGAACTTGGCTGATGTAGCCTGAGACAAGCTCTCCAATGCTTAAATCGGTGTAGCTGGAGAGATCCAGATTCACCCGATGGGGTTGCAGCAACTCCCCCTTCGCGGAGCATTTGGCCAGTGCGGTCGGCCTCCCCGGCTCAACATACTCCGTCCGGGTAATTACCACGTCCGGGTCGTTAGCTGGTGGGGCTGAGCCGGACGCCTCCGGATTAGCTGACGCTTCGGTCGTTGTCTTGGTGGTCAGGGCAGGGGCTTCAGGCGCCGTATCCATGGGAATGGTGGCCTCGGAGGCGGCTGGCGGATCTTGAGCCGTCGTCTCCGGCTCAGGCAAGTCCGGCACTCCGGCTGACCTGGTCTTCTTTGTTCTTTTGGTGAGCTTTGCCTGGGCACTGAAAAGACATAAGTGTTAGGCATGCAAAGAGTTAATACAGACAGATAATGTAAGGTGATTGTTATTACCCGGGTGCAGTCTTGAAGGCCGGCAGACTTGATTGCAGGGAGTCACCCGAAGAGGGGGAGGTCTCCTGGTAATTGGAGTCAGAAGAATTAAGTGGTTGACGGATAACACCCGCCAACGGATGAAAAGGGTACAAGTGAGAAAAGACCTCGGTGCGACGTTTCTTTGTCGCGTCGGGTAACCCGGCGGAGAGGTCGGTGTCCTTGCGGGCCCAGGTGAGACGTCGGCTTTCGTGAACCTGCTGCTTCAAAAGAAATTGAGGGTCTTGATGAGCTAATGGATGAGAAAAGCTTACTTTCTGGGTTACCCTTCGGACTTTCAGCTGTGGCAAAGGCTCCGAGTCGGAGGGGAGTAATGTTACCTCTTCAATCACCGGGTTACTGGCGCCGGTGTCATCCTGTCAATAAGCAAAATGATGGTAAAGTGGACAGCAGCAACCAGTAAATACGGCAAGAGTTTAAAGGTTTAAGGGTTACCTCTGACTCGGAGCTATCGCTTAATTGCAGCAGCTCCGAAGCAGTGGGTCTGTTTCCCTTTTTGCGAGGGGCGGCTCTCTTGGCGGCTTTCTTCGCCTTCCTGGCCTTCTTGGCCGCCTCATGGTCATACTTGACCCGCCAGAATTTATCATCAGCCTGAAAAATACAGTAATGAGTTCTTAGTAAGATGACAGGTAAAAAATGGAAAGGTTAAAGTCAGCGGCTTACCGCTGGGGCTGGATTGGTCTTGCAGAACGGGGCTAGCCCGGTTCTTCCACAGTCTGCCAGGCTCTCGTTTAACAGAGCCTTGGTCTCTTCTTCCGCAACGTCTTCTGGAAGATCATTGCGACTGTGTCTCTGCGGGTCATCCTTTCGCCCGCTGTACTCACACATTAAGCCGGGACGGCGGCTCAATGGGATCACCCGCCATGAGATCCAGACCCGGACCAGATCAATTCCGTTCAGACCATTGCCTAGCAGGGCCTTGATCTTGTTGATCGTTGGAAGCAAAGGTTGGCGTTCCGCGGCAGTAAGTTTGTCGGATAACGGGTGAGTCGGCTCCAGGCGTGTTGGGCGAAAGCCGGGCAGTGGATTCTCGTCAGCCAGGGATGTATCTTGGCAGTAGAACCAAGTCATATTCCAGTCCTTAGGGTGGCTCGGCGGCTCTGCGTAAGGGAACAGACAGTCCCTACGTCGCTGGATGGAGATGCCGCCTAACTCTAGACTTGGCCCGTTGGCACACTCATTTTGGCGGTTCAAATAAAACAGCTCTCTGAAGAGCAGTAGACTCGGCTCTTCTCCAAGATATACTTCACAAAAGACTTGGAAGTTGCAGATGTTGGATATGGAATTGGGTCCTATATCCTGAGGTCGAAGGTCAAAGAAGTTGAGTACATCCCGGAAGAATTTTGAGCCGGGCGGTGCAAAGCCCCGGCTCATATGGTCCGCAAAGATCACTACCTCCCCCTCCCTCGGCTGTGGTCTTTCTTCGGACGGATCAGGGGCACGGTAGGACATCACTTCCTTCCTGGGCAGATATCCGGACTTAACGAAGTTGGCCAGGGTCTCATCAGTGACGTTGGATCTCATCCAGTTGCAAGTGATGGGAGCTTTGGGAGGCATGGTGACGGTTGGTGATCTATGATAAAGAAGAAGGTGTCCGGGTTAATTATAAGCCGGAGTTTATCATTCAAACTACAATGACGGCTTATGAAGGGGACTAATGGTATGTATTGATACGATGGGTTATCTAAGCCGTCGGGGCATTCAGGATGAGTTGGTCATCTACGGCTTACTGCGGTTAAGTCGGAAGATACTACAGAGCATGGTTCTCTTTAAACCGAAAAGTTCTACGGCGCGTGTTTTCTTTAAGTCGGAAACATAAGCCGCCAAGATTCAAGGGCTGCAGTTTTTACTAAGTGTGGTAAAACAGATTTCATATATTACAGTAACTTTTTCGGATCAAAATGGTCGGGCAAGATGAAAATTTTCTAGACCTAAAGAAACAGAAACAGGAGAAGTTCTTAAGGCGGAACATGGTCTTTAAGCAGTAAAAAGAGGATTTTTTGCAGATGGAATGGATCTCGAACATTTACCGCAAAGGTTCTACGAAGAGTTAAGATCAACGGGGGCAGTGACTACAGGGGTTACTGAAACTTGCGGCAATGGTGAAGAACGCGAAGAACACAAGATGAACCCTACCACAGATTGGTTCTAGCAAGGCAGGGAAGACTCACCGGAGTTGAGGAAGAGCGGAGGTCGCCGCCGTTATCTGGTCCGGGTAAGGGTGATGCAGCAGCCGGGTCGATGAAGATCAGGGGCGCGACGGCGGCGGCGGCGGCAGAGGCTCGGGCAGAGGAACGACAGCGCGAGGAAGAAGAAGGAGAGTGTGAGAAGAGAGTGCCGGGCCGGCCTATTTATAAGGCAAGTCATAAGTGGGCGCGATATTCAAGGAGACCACGGCGTGGTTATCTCCCCCTCACGGCGCCTCGATTTTCGGAAAGACAGTAACAGCAGAGATCCGTTGCGGATCTGGCGGAGTAAAAAACGGACTTAATGGAGGATGACGTCACGGCGGATTATCCGGAGTCCGGAGAATGACGTCACGCCGGGTTATGGCCTTCACACGAACGGTAAGCCGGAGATTTTTTCTGTCGGCAGAGTCGAAGATTGACACGAGCCGGCTCAAGTCAATCTGGGGCCTAATGTTGAGGATATAGACCTGGGAGTCACCCGCCAGGAAGGCCGGGTTACACTAAGGGTCATTGCCAGAAGCCCGGAGCTAAGTTTCAAGATAATGGGCCAGAGATGGGCTGAGACCCGGCGATGGCTTAAAGCCCGTAGTACAATCTTTATTGTTATAGTAGACTTGTAGTGTAAGGCAAGTATTGTTTAGAGTCCGAGCCGGACACTCTTATGAGCCGGCCGGGACTCTAAGGGCCGCTGGGCGTCAGCCTCCCTATATAAAGGGACAACCCAGCAGCGGTTTAGGGGCGACAACAATCTCATCGAGAGCCGGGCATAGCTGTTTAGCTCCCTGGCGATCGTAACCCTAATCAATAAAACCTTGAACTGGACGTAGGCTTTTACCTTCACCGTAAGGGGCCGAACCAGTATAAACCCTCGTGTTTCTATTCCCGCATAACCCCTTCAAGCTTCCTAGTTGCGATGGCTCCACGACTAAGTCCTAGCTCAAGGACATCTGCCGTGACAATTCCACGATAGTACCTGTACGCTTCGCTTATCCGGTGTGCCCTGAGAACAAGATATGTGCAGCTCCTATCGGGATTTGTCGGCACATTCGGGCGGCTTTGCTGGTCTTGTTTTACCATTGTCGAAATGTCTTGTAAACCGGGATTCCGAGACTGATCGGGTCTTTCCGGGAGAAGGTTTATCCTTCGTTGACCGTGAGAGCTTATGATGGGCTAAGTTGGGACACCCCTGCAGGGTATTATCTTTCGAAAGCCGTGCCCGCGGTTATGAGGCAGATGGGAATTTGTTAATGTCCGGTTGTAGAGAACTTGTTACTTGACCCAATTAAAATACATCAACTGCGTGTGTAGCCGTGATGGTCTCTTCTCGGCGGAGTCCGGGAAGTGAACACGGTCTGTGTCATGTATGACGTAAGTAGGAGTTCAGGATCACTTCCTTGTCATTGCTAGATGACGACCGTTCCGTTGCTTCTCTTCTCGCTCTCTTTTGCGTATGTTAGCCACCATGAACTTCCGTAAGCCTTTCTGCTATGTTGGAGTGCTGTAGCATTGTTGCTTGTTGCATTTTAAGTGCTATCATGCTGGTAATCGCAGATTCGTGGCATTCTTGTTTTGCTTGCCATTTGCAAACCGTGCATCCGTTTCCGGTGATCTTTATATCGATTTCGACCGAATTCATCTCATCTTTCCAGTGGCATGCTTGGTTTGCCAAGTTACTGCCATTTTCATCATTTTCCTTCCGGAGCACGCATATGCATCGCACATCATATCTTGCATATCATACATGTTTTGCATCATGTTGCTTGTGCATTTCTCGTGGTTGATTGTGGTTCCGTTTGTTTGTGTTCTTGTCTTGGGTAGAGCCGGGAGACGAGTTCGTGAATGAGGATACTGTTGAGTACGCTTACGAGGATCAAGCTTTCGACAACTCTGAGAACCTTGCAGGCAAGATGACCACCCCTCGAAATCACTTCTATCTTTGCTTTGCTAGTTGTTCGCTCTATTGCCATGCTGCGTTACCTATCACTTGCTATATCATGTCTCCCATTTTTCCATGTCAGCCTCTAACCATCCTTTCCTAGCAAACCGTTGTTTGGCTAAGTTACCGCTTTTGCTCAGCCCCTCTTATAGCGTTGCTAGTTGCAGGTGAAGTTGAAGTTTGTTCCATGTTGGAACATGGATATGTTGGGATATCACAATATCTCTTATTTAATTAATGCACCTATATATTTGGTAAAGGGTGGAAGGCTCGGCCTTATGCCTGGTGTTTTGTTCCACTCTTGCCGTCCTAGTTACTATACCGGGATTATGTTCCTTGAGTTTGCGTTCCTTACGCGGTCGGGTGATTTATGAGACCCCCTTGACAGTTCGCCTTGAATAAAACTCCTCCAGCAAGGCCCAACTTTGGTTTTACCATTTGCCACCTAAGCCTTTTCCCCCGGGTTTTCGCGAGCCCGAGGGTCATCTTTATTTTAAACCCCCGGACCAGTGCTCCTTCGAGTGCTGGCCCAAACCGAGCGATGTCCGGCGCCCCCTGGGCAACCAGGGTCTATGCCAACCCGACGTCTGGCTCATCCGTTGTGCCCTGAGAACGAGATATGTGCAGCTCCTATCGGGATTTGTCGGCACATTCGGGCGGCTTTGCTGGGCTTGTTTTACCATTGTCGAAATGTCTTGTAAACCGGGATTCCGAGACTGATCGGATTTTTCCGGGAGAAGGTTTATCCTTCGTTGACCATGAGAGCTTATGATGGGCTAAGTTGGGACACCCCTGCAGGGTATTATCTTTCGAAAGCCGTTCCCGCGGTTATGAGGCAGATGGGAATTTATTAATGTCCGGTTGTAGAAAACTTGCTCGCTTCGCTAAAGGTGGCCTTAAAGAGGATCTGCAGTTAGCTCTCGTTCTTGTTGAGCCTACTCAGTTTGATCAATTCTACAATATGGCACTGAAGCAAGAGGCTGCTCAGCTCAAGTGTTTGGCTTCTAAGAAGAGAGTCAGAGACGCAGTTCAGTCTTCTTCTTCCTCACTTGTGACAGCTAAGCAACAGAAGTTCTGGTTGCCTCCTCCTCCTCCGTTTCGTCAGCCTTATCAGCAGAAGAACAAAGGTGGCCATGGTTCTTCCAACTCTTCCAACTCTGGCTATCAGAACAAGTCTCAGAATCAAGCTCCAAAGTCCAATGCTCCTTATCACTGTCCACTCTCAGAGGTGACTTGCAACAAGTGTCGGCAGAAAGGTCAGTATGCTAACAAGTGCTTCAACCAAAGGCGTCTGCCTCCTCCTCCTCCTGTCAGATCTTCCAGCAATGCAGTGGTCAAGCATAATCCAAAGTCTGCAAAGGTGAACATGATGAATGCAGCTCAAGCGGAGGAATCTACTGATGTGATAATGGGTAATCTTCCTGTTAATGATATTCCTGCAAAAGTTCTTTTTGATACTGGTGCATCGCTTTCTTTCATATCAAGACCATTTGCATTTAAGCATGAGTTGGTTTATCAAGATTTGCCTAGACCGTTATCAGTTGTCTCTCCGGGTAAATTCATGAATGCAAGCTCTATGGTTCCGAATGTTTCCATCAAGATGGGAAACTATAAATTTCAGTCTTCTCCAATTGTTCTTGGTGACTCGGATATTGATCTTATTCTCGGGATGGACTGGCTTTCTAAGCACAAAGCTCAACTTGATTGTGCTGCTAGGGAAATTCAATTGACACACTCTTCTGAGGATGTGATTATTTTTGCCGCTCGTGATGAAACCATTCGGTTCTTTTCTCTCAATGAGAAGGGCGAATTGAATGCCATCTCTCAAATTCTAGTCGTTTGTGAGTATCAAGATGTCTTTCCAGAAGAGCTTCCGGGTATGCCTCCTCATCGGCCAGTTGAGTTCGTCATCGAACTTGAGCCTGGCACTGAACCCATTTGCAAGCGTCCATACAAGCTTGGACCCAACGAGCTGAAGGAATTGAAGAAACAGCTCGATGAACAAGAGCGTCTAGGTTTGATCAGACCGAGTTCATCTCCATGGGTCTGATGAACATGGCAATATGCTGTAGGTATGCTTGTTTTGTCATGCATTGCTCTGTAGTGAGTGCATCAAGCTCACAAAGAGGCCTTCATATTATTGTTTCTGCCATGCTCTGTTTTCTGCTAAGTCTGAAACCTGTTAACGAAACTTGCTATGTTTACAAGGTTGCCATCATATCTTCTGGTCCTTTTTGGCTTATGGTCAGTAAGGGACTTTTGTCATATGCATTTAGTAGAACTGCCATGCCTTGTTTTTTCTACGTTAAGTTCCTGTAGCATGTTGATTTCGTGCTCTGAACATTGCTACCTGATGCTGTTTTCTGCCATGTCCAGTTTTTCACTAAGTCTGTGATCCTGTTATCTTTTGCACTTTTTCCATGCTTGTTTGAGCTTGATATGTTGTGATCTAGCAGTAGCTCAGTGTTCATCTTTTGTCAAGCATCTCCTGTAGATTACTGCCATATGCTTTGTTGCTATGTTGGAGTGCTGTAGCATTGTTGTTTGTTGCATTTAAGTGCCATCATGTTGTTAATCGCAGATTCGTGTCATTCTTGTTGTGCTTGCCATTTGCAAACCGTGCATCCGTTTCCGGTGATCTTTATATCGATTTCGACCGAAAT